>NC_056525.1:103887850-104110770 GCF_019175285.1 Sceloporus undulatus | reverse complement strand
TAATAATAATAATAATAATAATAATAATAATAATAATAATAATAATAATAATTTTATTTATACTCCGCTCTTCAGCCAAAAGGCTATCAGAGTGGCTTATAAATAGGCTAATTAGACATTTTATGCTCGTAGAATATAGGTAGATGTTCCTTATTCTGAATGCTGTTGAAAAGGTAATCAATCAGTGGGACACCTCTGCTGCATTTTGCACAACTGTGGGGAGAAAGGATTAGTACCATTCTCTCCATTGGGACAATCTCTGCAACATTAGGTTGTTCTCTCCATGAGACCTTCCGTCTCACACCATTCATTCCTTGGCTACTTTTGCTCAGTTTGATGAATCTGGTTTCACAATATTTGCATCTCTTGAATAGACAGTGTAAAGCAGTGCGTACTCTTTTCCCCTAAAGACATTGTAGCACCCAATGTGGAGAGTTCAAACTATTAGTTCTTCCCAGGGCTCTTGTCTTTCAGGGGAAGCCTTTTCTGAGTCATAATTTGGAAAATAGCTGCAACTTCATAATAGCAGTTGTTTTGGCACATTGGGTCTATGAAATCATGACTATATCTGGATTCTTTTCTAATGACTGATTATTTCCTTTTGCTGCATGTGTTGATAACAAGCCAGCAGCTGAATATCTGAGTGCACTTCATTAGCAGCAAATCAGCTTTCACAGTTTATGCTAACTAGACTTTTTAATACAAACACACACAGACAGACAGACAGAGTTTGATGGGCAGCCAGCACATTCTCTCCATTTGCATCCACAGTCTTCACTTAACTACTTTTTAGGGAGGGCCATCTTGTAGAACTGTGCTGAAATTCATCTTGCTGCAAAGTTATCTTAAGGTTCACTCTGTGTAAGAAAATAGTTATGATCAGAGTTTTAGTGACAATTATTTTTCTTTACTTAAAAAATTACAGATTCTCAATTTTAGTGGGCTTTTGGTGAGCTTATAAAGAGCGGTGAATTCATTAAAGAAATTTATTTAAAAAGCAGTGAAGACTATCTTATCCTAACGTTAAGGTTTAGGTAATTTTAAGTATGTTTAAATGAAGTGCATTTTTGTAACACTGAAAGACATTTAGGCTAACAATTTAATAAATAAACACACAATGTATTTCTTTTACATTATTATACAGGCATGCTTTAAAAAAAGATCAGTTTGAGCTACTTTGTAAAATGTGTTTTTCAAGAGTTCTGTTTCAGGTTCTTCAGTTTGGGGTTCCACTTTCAGTATATTCACCACATGTAGTTAAGCAACTATGAGGTTTATGAAAATAGGGTGCTACTTTTATTTGGTTCTGTACAAATGATATCGGCGAAAACAGGTATTTTTCACTAGCCTTGACATATTTCTGAGCTGTTCCCAAGTTCTGAATTAGGTTGTGTGGTGGGCATTTAAAGAATTCTCACACGTTTTTCACTTTTGATGAAAAAGGGTGTCGTAACAAAATGACCAATCACTGTGAAATTCTTTATGTTTGGGGATGCTTTTGTGGGGGGAAATGTTTGCACAGAAATCTTGCTTTAGAGTCAAATATTTTTTGTGTAGAAAACAGTATATTGCACTTTCCGTACAAAAACCTTGCAACAAAGTATTGTAATACAACCATTTTTTGTATTACATCCATTTCAAAGGTTCTGAAAAGTCCTTGGAAAATAGACTACATAAAGCTCTTGATCTGAGGTTTGAAGTTAATTTTTGCTTGCAAGAATAGAATAAGTGAAGCTTTACATCCCTTTGTATGCCACTGTAGCGCTACTATACTGAATCTGATCATCCTCTTGATTTCAAGTGATACAACTTCAGGCAGCTTTTGGTGCCTATGGTGCATGGTGGTTGCATGTGTCTGAGTCTGATATTTGATCACTTCCTGGAAGAACCTGGTGGTGAGAGCTGATGGAGTGGTTTAGTTGGCATTGGTATCATTTTGACATTGGCAAAGTGTCCTCACAAATTTGTTAGCATAGATATCTCACCCTAGAATTCTTCATCACACACACACACACACACGCAAACACACTTTCCACCACACATAACTAATTTGTAATCCTCCCACCTCATCCATTGTTGCTATACTTCAAAGTGAAAAGATTATGTACATTTAATATCTGTAAATGTCTGGGATTTTTTTCAAAAGGAAGAAACTATAACAATCTTTTTACACATTCAGGTGACAGAGTCATAGATGTAGGGTCAGAATGGCGAACGTTCAGCAATGACAAAGCAACCAAAGATCCATCTCGAGTTGGTGACACCCAGAACCCTCTCTTAAGTGATGGAGATTTGACCACTATGATTGGCAAGGTAATATATTTAATCATAAAAATTGTTAATATTTAATGCCCCAAAACAGGTCTGTATCAACTAGAGGGTTTTTTTTAAAACCTTAATTTCATTGCTCTAAAATAACAGTATAGTGAGTATAACCAAGTTGTGCATGACACTAATTTTATATTACTCCTTTCTTGCTTTTGTTCACTGTTGCTTCTGATCTTGACAAATACTCTTACTATGACTATGAGATTGTAATGGAAAAAGAGTGCATGTTGCATCTCCAAATCAGCAAATAGGATTGGAGAAGGGTTCTTACCACCTGTATGATGAACTTCTGATAAACTTTTGATTATGAACTTTACTTTAGATCACTAGTTCTTTGTAGGATGTCCACAAGCACTCTGACCTACTTAGGAACAGATCTGAACAAGGGGTTACTTGACATGCATACTTATGGAACAACCAAAGATTGATGTTCTCTCATATCCATACAGAGTGTAGATCCAGGCATGTATCTATTTTATCTTGTGTGAATTTAGAAAGTTATAATTTCCTAAGGAATTGCTAGTGTTACCCAAATTGCTAGGTTACCAAGATGACACACAGAAATTAATATATGATAGGGGAATTTTAATAGTTCAAATAAAAGTATATCTTGGCTGGGGCAATATTCAGCTTGGGATCGTGCCCATTGTATATCGGTTCCAAACCACACAGAACTCCAGAGGTAATTCCTAGTAAGATTTATTATTTTTATTAGTGATATAGTCAACACGCATACACACTTTCTCATTTAAGAAATAATGTGGGTGAAGGTGGGAGAAATAGTGACTTTCAGGGTTGGTAAAAGGTGATACCTTCTTTCCTGAAGCTTAGCTCCAATCTGGGAGCATCCAGAATGATGATGGCTGAGTATTCTTGGATTACTCTTTGGTTCCAGATATATGTAAAATTGATATCTTCAGGGATCTATATACACATATTTGTGTGTGTGTGTATACATATATAAATATATGCATATTTTCAAAAAAGTAACATTTTTCATTCATTTAGGGGTTGGTATCCTTTTTGTAACAATTAGTGTGGATTTTTGCTGTGAGAACAAGTCTTTGGGCTAGTACAGATCTGCATGAAAAGCTGGCTTTCAGCTGGCTTGGGAGCGTGGCATATGCATGACACACACACCCAAGATGCCTGGAAGGTGGCTTCATGCAGCCTGCCCACCTTCCCGGCAGCCAGCTTGAGAGCGCTCCAATGGCATGGCATTTACATGCCACAGGAACACCATAAAGCTGCAGGAGTGCCATAAAACCACGGTGGGGAGGGAAAAGCCAGCTTTTTACCAGCTCAAAAAGGAGATGCATTTTGCTGCTTCTTTTTGGGCCATCAAAAAGCCAGGTGGCGCCATGACATGCAGTTGCTACGGCCCCTACCCTTCTCTCTCATGGGAGGCTTCAAGTTGCCCCTTTGGGGCTGTCTGTTTTGCCCCTACATTACAATTGCATTAAATGAATTTGATTAATGAGAGTCAATGTGGTGTAGTTCTTTGCGACTCGGGGTTCAAATCTCTCAGCTTCAGAGGAAGGGAAAGGTAAATAAACTGGAAATGTCTTGAAGGCACACAACAACAACAGTTTGACCTTTTGATTAGCCATCTGACCACATTTTTCTTGGAATGACAAAATGACTCACCTTACGTGAGCTTGATATACTTGGAAGTATATTCCAGCTCAGCTGTAGCTTCCTGAAAGCTGATTCATTGCAATAATGCTGTGCCTTCCTGAGGCCTGTAGTGCTGATGTGGAACTTCCTGTTTGCCATTGACTTCCCATCCCAGGAGGCTAGAGATTTGGCCAATTCTTGCCTTAAGATGCTGAATGCTTGAGGGACAGACAGTCTTTGAAAAATGAGTGAAAGTAATGGTTGGAAAGCACTGCACTACAATAAGTACAGTGGACCCTTCTCATCTGTAGAGGTTTGGTTCTGTCCTCCCATCACAGATGAGAAAAAAATGTGGGCGTTTTAAGTCCCATATTATTCAATGAGCAGTGACATGTGTATCTGAAAGCACATGCCACCATTTAATAATATGGGGTGTGGCAAGCCACAGATGCTTCAGTCCACAGATAGCTAGGATGCCAATATGGTGGGTGCACTGTACTTTGCAAATTTTGATGCAGTTGTGACTTCAGTGGAGTGCAGTAGTGTCATAACAAACAGCCTGTTCTGTTCAGTCTATTTTTCATAGGCGTATCAGGTAATGCAGGTCACCTGTATGGTCCATATGCAGTTTCACGTATGCTTCTAATAAGGATAAATGAAACTAATAGCAACCTCAAAGCTGCAGTATTGTGAATTGTTTTCAATTATAATTACTTTTTAATCACCTTATTACTCAGAAATAGTAAAGGGATAAAGAATTAGGATATATTTGAGTATTTCCCATTCTCTACCCACAACCATAAAAGAGTTCTTAATATGTATATTAGACTCACACTAAGTGACTTCTGATTGTTTGTGAACCCTTCTTCTGCAGGGCACAGGGGCAGCAAGTTTTGATGAATTTGGGAATTCAAAGTATCAAAACCGCCGGACTATGAGCAGTTCCGATCGTGCAATGATGAATGCATTTAAAGAAATAGCTAGCATGGCTGACAGAATCAACCTCCCCCGAAATATAGTTGTAAGTTCATGCCTCTTTCTCTTAAATTGTTCTGGCGTTTACTTAGTTAGCATAATATAATGAGCACATGAATTTTTGATATTATTGCTAATTAAATGGCCTGGAGTTAATTAAATTTTGTCTGCTTGCTTTGAAGGATCGAACAAATAATTTATTCAAGCAAGTGTATGAGCAGAAGAGCCTGAAGGGAAGAAGTAACGATGCTATTGCCTCTGCTTGTCTCTACATTGCCTGCAGACAAGAGGGTGTTCCTAGAACATTTAAAGGTAAGCTTGTAGTGTGGTGTGTGCTGCAAGTACTCTCCACAGCCATATGCTTGACTGGTACAAACAACCACCTTGTTCTTCAGTATCTAAGAACAACGAAGCAACAATCCTAATTTTAGGAATGGGCTACATGTTTTCTATTTGATTTACTCTTTTTCAAACATGGATGTCTTGCCATGTAAAATGTAGGGCTTAAAATGATTAATAAAACCTGGTCAGATGGATGACATTTGGATGATTAATACAGTAGTTGTATTTTAAAAATTGCTATGTAGTGTAGATGAAGTGTTTGGAGGTGGTTGTGTCCAATCAAGTATATAACAAAACGTTTAATTCTACAACAAGGAAGCATTTAAAATATGATACATAACAAAGAGTACAATGGCCAAATACTGGCATCAGCCTTGATAATATATAGCCCTTTCTGGAATATTTTTGAACACTTGGTTTTGAGGGCAGCTTGGAATGCCATCTGTTCCTGCCACTGAAGTGTGGTCAGGGATTCAGGGAATTTTAGCTCAAAAGATTTGGGGAGCACCAGGTTGCGGAATACTGTTGTGTAGGTGCATACTTAAGGGAGTTGTGTGCCAATGCTTTTCAAGATGTTGGGGAACCACAATCCAGTGTTAAATTTACCATTACTGTCCCATGAAAGAGGAATAAAAGTGGCTTGTTCTTTAGATCTTACTGATTTCTACATTCCCAACTTGTTTTAATTCTGAGCCAGTACCTCTGGGCCTAATACCACTTAAAATGGATTTTCTCAGTATCTTTGCCTAGACTTTTCTTCTTCTAAAGTGGATAGCTGCTGATTGGGTTACATTGATTGAATTACTGTATATACTCATGTATAAGTCTAGAAATTTAGGACAAAAAATTGACCCCAGAAACCTGAGTTGACTTATCCATGGGTCAATGTAAGTACTGTACTTTAACTCTTATTTAAAAGAATGAACCATCCCCTGGTGAAAAGCAAGAGCATAATATGTGAAGCACTGATCCCCTCTGCACTCTCATCCATCTATCTTAAAAGTAAGCACAAAGAGTTATGTCTGATGGAATTTAATAAGTTCTTTGACATTGTTTTGCTTTGCTTCATCCTTTAGATCTTTGCTGTATGCCCCTAAATTTTACCCTCGACTTATCTATAGATCATAGCAAAATCCATAATTTTGGCTCCAAAACTTACCCTCGACTTATACATGAGGTCGACTTATAGTTGAGTATATATGGTATGCATTTATATTATGAAAATGTAAGGTGTTGACCATGGCATATTAATAAATTAAGTTAGAGACTGGAGCATGTTGGCCTTAATTCATGATGATCTCATTTAAGTTTTCATGTTTTTAATTATTATATTTATTTAGAAATATGTGCTGTCTCAAGAATTTCCAAAAAGGAAATAGGCCGGTGTTTTAAGCTCATCTTGAAAGCCTTGGAAACGAGTGTGGATTTGATCACGACTGGAGATTTCATGTCCAGATTTTGTTCAAACCTGGGTCTTCCTAAGCAAGTCCAGATGGCTGCAACACATATTGCACGCAAAGCAGTAGAATTAGACCTGGTTCCCGGCAGGAGTCCCATCTCAGTTGCAGCCGCAGCTATTTATATGGCTTCACAGGCCTCAGCAGAGAAGAGGACTCAGAAAGGTAAGATCTCTATTGAATCTTGTTTTCTTTATGCCAGGAGTTGCCATTCTTCTGGAAAAAGAAGGTGGCCCTCTCATAATGGAATTAGGTGGGGGTGGAGCTTTGGTCAGTTACCTCTTGCCATTGGTTGGCTTTGTTACTTCACATTCTGAGTTAAGTACTTTAGCTTTCTAAATTGTTTTCTGTAGAAATTAGCTCTTCTGCTCAGACTTCACTCACTTAACTGCCTCCTCCCCACACTAACATATTTGCATGGTCAGAGTCAGTGATGGGATAAATAAAAAAAATGCTGTTAATTGTGTTTGGCCAGAGAGGACAAGGGACAGTGTCCAAACTGTTTAGCTAATCTGATGAATGAGATATAAGCAAGAAACCACTCTTTCTACCATTTTGGGTCCAAGACAGGGATTCCTTGGTCTGTAACCATCATCCCATTTGTATGGCTGCCATGAGCCATCCCATTGAGATTGTGCCATTTTCCTAGGTGTTGGGGTTCTCTTGTATCTTTTAGTGATATCCTAGGAGATGCTCTGGACACTTCTGCACCTCAGTTTTTGTAGTTGGTGCTGAATTTCAGTAGCTGCAATGGAAAAGGCTATGATATTCCACATTGGCTTTAAAGAAACAGACAATTGGGGTCAGGGTTAGAGCAGTTTGCATCAAACTGGTTCAGCAGAACCTCTTTGGATAAATTCAGGGCCAGTGAAGGAAATTGGGGAGTGTCCGAAGTGCACCCTTTAAGCAACATTTGGGAACCTGTGGCCTTCCCAGCTGTTAAACCATCGTTCCAAACATCCCTGATCACTGGACATGCTTGTTGGGACTAATGGAGGCTAAAGTGGAATAGTATGTGGAACACCACTCCTAGTTTAAAGCAAACAATACCTGCATTTGAATTGGATCCTGAACTAACTGGAAGTAAATATCAGTGTCTGAGGACAAGTGGTATGGGCAATTTTCAAGGTGTTTGCCTTAAGAAAATTTCCATTTCTCTATTGTGGCATCACTTTGCTCCCTGGTTTACTTTGAAATTTCTGGAAAACAGTCTGTTTCTTACAGCAGTTTCAACACTCTGTAGCAGAGCATCAATAGAGTACTGTGGAGTTATGTGTTCAGATGTATAACTGTACTTACTAGTTTAAGAACAGGACCTCCTGAAAACAAATGTTTAACTTAACTGCCTTTGGTTTTGTTTCAGAAATTGGAGACATTGCTGGTGTTGCTGATGTTACAATTAGACAGTCATATAGGCTGATTTATCCAAGGGCTCCAGATCTCTTCCCATCAGACTTTAAATTTGACACGCCAGTGGACAAACTGCCACAGCTGTGAAATTGCTAAACCAACTTCTAGATTTAAAAAATGAAGCTTTTTTTTACTTACAGAATTGATGTATAAAAGCAGTACAGCTGAGCCTTCAAGTTACGGAACTGATTAAAGGATGTGGAAAATAAGAAACTGAGAAACCAGAGCACACATTCCACTTGTGGACGAGATACTTTTGTGGCATTTTGTATGTATATATTAGTGAAAGTAACTATTTAACAACCCTTGCAACAGGCTTCATTTCCTATTGTATGTACTTAATTTCTTTTGTAGAGACCTAGTAAAATGTGTTTTGGAAAATGTGTCCAATTCTATTTCCCGAATAAACAGTTTTCCAAAAACATTTTCTGTCCTGCAAGTTTCACTTTGGTCTAAATAAATAAAACCTTGGAAAATAAAACATTTCTTCAGTTTTCTGTTGAACTGTATCTTTTTCAAGGATTTTTATGGTTCCTTGACAACTGTTATTTTGTTTAAAACAGTATATAATGATATAAGTTCTGAACTAGAGAAAACATACTGTTTCCTTGACATCTTTTGAAAAATCAAGGATATATGTTTTGATCTTTATATTTAAATAGCTTAATTTTCATTCATTCATTAATGGGGATGCATTCCTTACCTCTGATTTTTTCTGTTGTTGCTTAGTTTTGAGTTGTGGCTGCTTTCAGTCTGCAGTAGGGTTTTTTTTTTTTTGTGGCTAGGGAGATCGGGTCTGTTCAACCAAACATGTTGTTGTTGTTGTTTTGTGCCATCAGGTTGTTTATCACAACCCTAAGGTAAACTTACCCTGGGGTTATTTTGGCAAGATTTGTTCAAAGGAGGTTTGCCATTGCCTTCCCCTGAGGTTGAGAGTATGTGACTTCTCCAAGGTCACCCAGTGGGTTTTATGGCCAAGCGGGGAATCAAACCCTAGTCTCCAGAGTTATAGTCCAAAACTCAAACCACCATGCCACACTGTATTTCTCAACTGAACATGAGTATGCAATTATCAATAAGGGAAGGATGTAGGCTGGAGTAATGTATGGGATTTAATTATGTGAAAGCACCATAGTTACGTGGTTACACAGTGAATCCTGGCTGAACCACTCCAGTCCCCATTTACTGAGAAGCTGCTGCTGCAATAAATGGAAACCTGTTCTCACTTGGAAGCAGCTGACCCCTTCTGTTGTGACCGCTGGCAGCCCTACCATTTCAGCCATGTTGCCATTCATGTCAATCATCTTCCTGCTGATCCTGCTGGAGATCCATATCAACTTTGAGGTCACATTCAGTACTGCAGATGTCCTCAAGCTCCAGGTGGTACTATTGATCTTGACACTGAGACTATCGGGCGTAGACATCATAGATGCCATGGCACTAGGAACTCCAGGTCTACTTCAATTGAATTCTGTTATTCCAGATACAGTGATTCTTCGGTCTACAATAGCTATGAGAATTGAGGTTAATACCATTGTTACCTGTCTCATAGACATCCTTGTCCTAGGCATTGGGAATGCATTTCAGCCATTGCTTTTGATGAACATTACCATCTTGAGGGGGAGAGAGGCCTGGCCTGGAAGACTAAGAGCCCTCCTTCCGACCACCATCTTGAGGGGGAGAGAGGCCTGGCCTGGAAGACAAAGAGCCCTCCTCCAACCACCATCTTGAGGGGGAGAGAGGCCTGTTATTATTTTGACTTTGTATTGTTCTTGCTGTTGTACACCGCTTTGATCTAATTTGGAAAAGCGGTATATAAATAAACATTATTATTATTATTATTATTATTATTATTATTAGTATTAATTCTTCATTATTTTATTATTAACATTCCACACAGAATATTGTGTCAGGATGATGGGAGTTGTGCTCTTCACCTCTGGCTCTAACTCACCACCTTGTTATGCAGCGGAGCTGACCAGCTTTGGTCAGTGGTTAATGCTTATCTTCCAAAGCAGCAGAGTTTCAGAGAGAATAGGCTGAAGACCCGAACAAACTCTCCAAGCCTTCTCACTATCTCCTGAGATGTCTCCAAACTTCTCCAGGATCCTCGGGCTCTTGTATCTTCACTCAAGACACCAGACACACTCAGTAGTCTTATAAAAGATCTACTTTATTCTACATATACAATTATATGCCCTCACAACTCTACAATCTCCAATATCTCCAAACTACTCCACAAAATACATAGGCAAACAATAGCATTATTATAGCCATTGTTAAACACCACCCACTTAGTCAGTTTCCACCCAGTGGGGTGTACATTCATTGATTGGTTACATAGTTACCCATACTTAACAATTCATCATTTCACCTTGTACACTATGAATCTCAGGTGTTTTCAATTGTAATCTATAATTCTGTCCTTGGCATTCAAGCCTTCTAATTACATTAGCTTTTTCACCTGTGTGGCTTCTTAATGTGCTTTGGCTTAGTCATAGTGACTTTCACATACATGTTTTATTTCTTCTACTGTATGTCCCATGTTGCATTTTCCTTAACATATTGGACATGCCTTACAGGAGAGACCTTTGGAGCACAACAGGAACTTGTATTGCCTAGATACTTAAAACACAGGATGTTTCTAAGCAGACTGCTAAGAAAGCTCAGCTTTTGGATGGAGACTCCATTCCAGCCAAGTGTTACAAGCCTTCTACTCGACTACCCACCTCCAAAAAAGGGTTGGATTGGACTTGGCCATTGACCCACTGAGGAAGTCCCAATTCATTTTGCTTTGGACCACCTGTCCCATGACAGTATTGAAGCCTTTCTTGAGCAGATGATGAGGGTGGTGAATAGAAGCAAAGTACATTTCTATACTGCTTATCAGTGACCTAAGCACCCCTAAGTGGTTTTACAAAGTGTAGCTAATTGCCCCAACAATCTGAGTACCACACCTTTTTGCTACCTTCCTCTGTTGAACAGAAGGCTGCACAACCAAAGCTCAAGTATAGACCAAAGAACATCAAGGTGAGACTAAGGGCAGCCTTGACTCCCTGTCAGACAACAGTTCGCGCCATTCAACACCAATATGAATGCTACCTTAAACAGCACAACTGTCCTACCACTGTATCACCAATGCATACATCTCCATTCACAATCAGCTCATGAAATTCCAGCCTACCGCATCAAATCCGGGATCCTGAATATTGTTGAAACAGGCATTCCATGGAGTTCTAAAAGTAGTCTCCTACAAGGATCAGAAGATACATCTCCCTCCATCACATCACTCTAGAAAGTGCATACTCTCATGCAAAGAGGGGGCAATCAAACCCATCCCGGGTCCCAGTACCATTGCAACTTCTTCTGGTATTCATTGTAAACAAGTATGATGGGAATCTTTGTCCATCCTGGACCTCAGAGGTGTCAACCGCTACATCAGTCCACAATTGAATTACTTACTATTTGTACTTTGCTAAAATCATCAGCAACTATAAACTCTTGGTCAATTCCCCCCAGAGGCTTCCCAAAATAGTAGGCAGGTGTGTCAATCTGTTGAAGAGCTGTGATAACAAATCCTTTAGCATCGAGCAATTTAGATAATGATAATGAAATCAAAACTTGTTGGAGTAGACTTGATAACATAGATTTCTGTGGGACAATTCAAGGCAAGTGGAAATAATACTAAATGTGGAATGCTGTCCATGGTCAACAGCTCATCTCAAAGGAACGCTTAGTGTAACTGAAATTTTGTCACTTGCCTCTCACCATCATGATGGCCTCTTAGTTTTGGGAATTACCGTAAATTGTGGGAAAATAGGCAAGGAAGGTTAAGTTAGAAGGCTTAAGTTAGCCTAACTGTTATTAAGCATGCTGAAGAGGTGCAAAATTGTCCATTGTGGCCTACTTGTAAACAGAAGTCTACAATGTAGGAAATAAGTACTACTGGTTGAATTTCATTTAACTGGAATTCCAAAATCTAAAATTGTTCACAAGGATGGATGACATGAAGGCTTCTGGTCCTAAGCATTTTGGGTAAGGATAACTCAACCTGTAGTAAAGATTGTAACAAGCCTTTGATGGATGTGGATTATAAATAGGGCCTCTTTGTCCCTAGGAACCATATACCTAATTTTGTTGATTGCTTAACTTAGGCCAGTGCTATTTTTGCTTCCTCGCTGCTCCAGCAGCATTCTTAAGCCATAATAGTATGAGGGAGTGGATGCTATAGAGGAGTTTATTTAGATCTTGAATCTGCTCAGCATGAAAGCTGACACTGTACCATTTAAAAACAAAGCAAAATCTAGTAACATAATAAATCAGTTCTATTCTTCTGGAAACTCATGAAATGACTGGTTTACAGCCTTATCTGGATTCTTAAGAGCCAGATTCAGTATTGCTTGCTACAGCGCTACCAAAAATGGCATCTTCCTTGGAGCAGTTTTCTTCCACAGTGATGTATTCCCAAGCACTGCCTGTTAAGACCATCATGAGGAACACAGGAAGAAAGCATAAGAAGGAAAAACTTACCTGAATAGCCAGCTCTTGGATATTATGTATCCCTTTGGCAAATATGACTTATTCCACTGTGACATCACAGCAGTTGTGAAGGTATTCTTTTAAGCCAACTTCTGTAGTATTTCCTGTTAAATCACAGGCGACAGCTCTTCCAACAAGGTTTTCCACTGCCACTTCACTTACACCCTGTTTTATTATTTAACTATTACTTGCTTAGCATATTTCTAAGAAGCTGTATTTTGAACGGAAAAGGGGCTGCGGTACTGGCCCTCAGACACCTTCCACCGGCTCTGAATAGCAATGTGTACTTCGATTAAGCCCTCCATACATACCAGCCACTCTGTCAAACCTTCAGGAAAATGGGAAATAATGTTTATTCCTGAGATTAATGTTGTATTCTCAAGATGAACGTACAGCGAGCTTTTGGGTTTGGTTCTACAAAATCCATGGATACTTAAATCCCATTAAACACAATGGTGTAGTAAAATGGCGTCCCTTATATAAAATGGCAAATTGAATATTTGCATTTTGGAATTTATACATTTCAAAAATCTTTTCAAACCTTGGCTGCTTGAATCCATGGATTAAAAAGTTCACAGATACAGAAGGCTGACTGTATATCATTAACCGTCATGGGCCAGGGACAATTTGAGGGTAGTTAATGACATTACTATTCTATTATTTTTATTATTGCTTGATGGGATTTATATCCCCTCTTTCTCCTAAAATGGAATTCAAGGCATCTTACAATAATTTAAAAGGATAAAACTAAAACATTAATTTGTGCACACACACAATTTTTTTTCCATTTATTGTGGGAGCCTTTTTTGAAGAACCTGGTTCAGCTGCACCATTTACAGTTTTGCACCATATGACCCATGCTAAACCTGACAATGGAAAATTTCTGTGGTGTTTCCCTTCCCTTGATGCTGAAAGCACATGCTTATTTTGCTTAATGGTTACTCCAGCCCTGCCTGAAGTACACAAGGAGAACACTTGTGCAATCTTTAGCTTTTCACACTGGACAGAAGAGCAGCATTAGAGTCCTTGGCAAGAGAAAATGATTGGCAAATAATCATTAGGTAAGGAAAGGAGAGCTACTTTAAGATCACAGGATACAGTTAAGGTCATTTCTGGGCATTGCAATACTTGTTCCTATTTTAGGAACTTGCTCTGATGTGCCTCCATTGATACATCTCATTTAGAATTTAAGAACCATGCAAGCAAACAGGATATATGTCTCACAACATGCACACTTCCAGGGCACACTGTCAGTTGACTGAGGTAGACCATCTCAACTCAGTTACACATTGGCTTCCAATTTTACCTCTGAATATTGCCAAAGAGTTTGAGGCAAAACACACACACACACACTCACCACTGAAGGTGTGTACCTGTGCAGTTCTGTGTACTTTGTCAATGGACTGTGCTACTTGAGTTACTTGAACAACCAGTTTTTGACAAAGATTTAACAAATACTAAAGTCTTCCCCACCCTGAAAAAAGGGGATACAAATCAAGTTCTAAATACATCATTTTTATCTAAAGAAAGATCAAACAACACACGGATATAGAACTCAAATCAGTAAATCATGTTTTCATATACAAATTTCACTGTTTAAACTTTAATTTGATAGTTAACTGCAAGACAGTTTTGTAGTATTACATTGTTAAAGGCACATTTCATTTTAATGCATAGTGTACCATTCTAAAATGTCCTAGTTTTCTTTACAAAGTGCTTCAGCAGCCACATACAGGTATAGCAAAATATATTTACAATCTAGAGTTTAAAATCTGAGTTTGCCTAAATATTTCAAAACTAGATAAAATTAGTGCTTTCTTTCAGCTTAACTGTGTGAACATACCCTGCCTCTAATGTTTTTACTTAAGATTTACTTAAGATTACAAACATTTCTGTACAAGATGTAATTACAAAGTAATTATTTCGGGAGGACTTTCACTGTGAAGCACCTGTTTGGGACCCGGCTGTCTGTAGCGCTAATTGGGAAGGAAAGGGGGCTAGCCGACTGTATCTCAGGTACATAGTGTTTTCTTCAATTAGGAAAATGCTACTTGTAGTGGAAAAGAAATAGCCAACTAGCATCCTGAGAACAAGCTAAATGGTACTATTTCTAAATAATAGGTTAACATATATCCATGATTTTTTAAAAAAAACAATAGAGGAGTGTCTATCTTAGTCATTGTCTCTTGCGAACAAACTTGTAATGTGCATTATTCTAGTGATTTCATTACACCTTGTATTTTTGCAGGCCCCTGAAAGTATCAAAGTCTCCTGTCACCTTCAAATCAAATGCTAGTTTATTTGGGGGTTGGGATAGATCTCAGGCTATAAAAGCATCACATTGGAATCTCATTGTTTCCATTCAAAGTCAACATGGTTGCATGATTGCTATGTATCTTTTATTCCAGAAAGAGCAGTACGTCTGAGTGACTCAAACCTCACACAAATTCTTTCTTCTGTCCTAGCCGGGGATGAGGCTGACGGCAAAAGCCAGTTTCAATATGTTATTTTCCACGGACAAACTTCAAATACTTTAGCGGAATATTTGAAAATAATTACATAAATCTGTAAAGAGTACACACAGTATCTGGTCAAAAACATTTTAACTTCTGAGGTACAGCATTGTGTTAAGAGGCTTAAAATATACAAGTTTTATCAAAAATATTTATACATTCTCTTAAAACTTATTGCTTTTACCCTTATTTTCAGTTATTTGCCAATGAAAATTATGGAATTCAGTGGCTTGAAAGATGTATATAAGTACATTTTCCCTATTAAATCTGGATTCAACAATACATTCACATAGCCACTGGACAAAAACTAAAGGAAGTGGTACACAGTTTGCCTATCCGTTGAAACAAAAATATACTAGAAATTCCAAATATACATGTATAACACATGTATACAGAAAGGTTCCTTGTTCCTTTAAAAAATGATATGGTAAAACTAAATTAGCAAACGTAAGATGACTGACATAGCTAGACAGGATATTTTGGAAAATCAGCATTCTCTATGGAGTTAATGTGGAACAGTCATGAATTCAAGAGTACATTAACAATGATTGCGTTTTGGTGGGAAATGCACACACTGAAAGTATTTCTGGTTAAGACTGAGGAGACATTCTTACTTATTTACATTCTTCCTATCTGCTGGTTGTTTCTGAATGGTGTTTAAAATAGTTAAAAGGCAAAAATTGTTTGGCATGTGACTTTGGTAAACTGTTCAGGACTTGGCCCATTCCCCCCTCCGGTTTAAAAAAATGGAAGCACTTATACTGTTTTCACATAGGTAAGGCTTTTTAACATTTCCCCCAATAAATACCACAGAAAGCTTACAAAACAAGGCATCATTTGTAAATCCTCATTATTTTTAAAAACTCAAGTCAATAGTGTGTTTAACAGTCCTTCGGTCTATAAATTTTTGGATTTTGTAATGATTTTTTATTTGTAAAGGACCAACAGCTTTTGCCTTCTTCCATTAAAATCTGGGTAGATGGTTTTCAGTCTAGCTTAGTTTCTGGTTGCTGTTCCACTTCTTAAGGCATGGTTCCCCCCCACCCCACCATGTTTTCTGCTGTAAAAGTGTAAAGATATAGCACAAGTGTGTCCATGCGAGAATGGCACACAGCCTGTAACCACCAATTCAGCTTAAAGAGCTGCAAAAAATTTCCAGTGCTCAAGATATTTTTTAAAAAAGATATACAAAAACAAAGAGGCCAGACCTCATGTGTATTAAAAACAGTACTTAAAAAAAAAACTTCATATGATTTGAAAATCAGAAGCTACAGGCAGCACAGAGGCCAGTCCAGTGACTGGTACTGTTCTCAAGGGAGGGAGGTGGGAGAACGCTGTTTTGATGAACCAGTCTGCTTGGATTTCACAGTGTCTAAAGGATTAACACCAGTCAGCAATGTAGTCAAAGTCTCTGAACATTTCCTGCTGGTCTTCAGAAAGTATCCTAGGCTCTCGGGGTGGAGTGAGAATAGGCGCTTCTGAGGTAAATTCATCATCAAAATTGCTAACATCCTCTCTTCCTCTTATGATGGGGACAAATGGAGGCTTCACTTTCTTGGCAAGCAATGCATTCCAGTCAATCAACTGTAAGAGAGAGGACATGTTAAGTTTCCTGCTCCAGGCTGTTGCCAGACTACAACCACACTTTAGTTGGCACTCACCCGGAAAAAGTGATGCTTTTTGACATCTTCAGCATCCTTCTCACCAGCACCAAGGCGTCGTTCTGGATTTCTCCTCAGAAGCTGAAAAAAGTATCAAGAAATTAGTCAAACTTGAGACTCGCATTACTACTATGAACTCTGATTATCAATTTTTTTTCCTAACCTAGTCAAGATAAATTAAAATGTACCTTTAGGATATGCGTGTTGTCTTTCCAGCTAATTAGGTAAAGGGCTCAGTATTAACTATCTATATTGCCCTTTACTACAAGACAGTTTATAGAAGCTTAAATCATAACTAGAAAATCCAAACAAAGTCAAAAACATAGTAATAAAAATTAAACCCACTCAAAGAAAAAAATAGTTCTAAAAAAGGCACAGTGCTCTCAATCTCATTTACAAGATGCTGCAAGCAGTCCAACTAATGCTCTACAGCACTGTAGTACCTTCTTTCTGAACTATCCCCTTGCAAGGAGTCAACATAAAAAGGACGGCCACTCCAAATGACAAAGGAGGGGAAAGTTTTGTATTCCATCACATAACATTCAGCCTCTCTACCTTCAGCCCACTTAAATCCTCTCTGCTGCTATTTTGCTATAAAACTGTTAATGTCAAAGATGACTCTCAGGCATCCCCCCTTGGCTTTTTTTGATTTTTGCATGCCCCTGGAATACAAGAGGGCATGCAAAATACAACAGTAGTATCAATACTGAATAATGGCCATACTAGTGAATAAAAGCCAGACAGCAATTGTATCTGGCAGGGAGGCTATGGTGTTACACTTGATGGGATATAACTCACTATTTTTAACATTAAATGGATTTTAAGAAATGCAGTTTAAAAAAATGATTTAAGAAAAATAAATGCTTGCTACAAACACACACACACACACGGTTATACATAAGATTAAAAAATTAAGCAATGGGAGAACTTGCACATTTTAGTCACATCTTACCCTTCTCATGATTGAGATGGCTTCTGTAGAAAGGAATCGAGGATATCTTACTTCATCATTTACAATACTGTCAAAAACCTCTTCTTCATCATCTCCTGGAAAAGGAGACTGGGGAAAAAAAATCACTATATGAATGATTTCCTGAAATTAACATTTAATCAATGTTTGCTCACGAACCAAAACCCAGAAGAAAGTGAGAGACTAACTTAACAGTCCTGCATTCACCAGTTCCCTTCCAAGTTTAGATTCAAATGCTTTCCTATGCCCTTCATAGATGGATAAAGAAGATAGCTTTGTGTTTTGTGAAGCTTACCTCACCAACCAGCATTTCATAGATAAGCACACCAAGACCCCACCAGTCTACAGCTCTTGTATAAGATGTTTCTGTCAACACTTCTGGAGCAAGAAATTCTGGAGTGCCACAGAATGTACTTGTTCTGTCACCAAATCCCATTCCTGCAACAATTATTTACCATTTTTGTAAATAAAATACTTGTAACTCCACCTATATCATATCATAAAATCAGTTCTGTCAATAATATAAAAACAACAAGAAATAATTTGCCCAGACACAAAGAATATTAATCAGTTTAAAGATTTAAAACAAGAAAATTATGATTAGTTAAAACAACTTAAAATATTTTAAACCAGAGCACATGTGCATATTTGAAGAAAACCCATTAAGAACCAAAGTTGTTAATATAAAGCCATGTTTTGTGTTGGCGCTAGAATGATACTAGTGTTGGCACCAACTGGGCCTCTAAGGGACAGATATCCCATAACGGCATTGCCAAAGTAGAGAAAGCCTTTTCCCGTGTTCCCCTGCACTATGTTGCTCCCACTGGTGGCACAGAGAAGATGGCCTCTCCAACAGACCTCAGACAGGGATATATAGAGAGAGATGGTCTTTAATAATCAAATATTACAAGCTATTTAAAGCTTTGACTGTTATTATCAGGACCTTGAATTCTAACCAAAACTGTATTGGTAGACAACATAAATCCTTTAAGACTCGTGTTATATTGTCTCCACATCTTAGGAGGCGACTGTAGGGGGCTAGAAGACCTTGGAGGGCTGCATCTCCCTCAGTACATCTACCTTGCACACACAAACAATATCAAATTTTTGTGTGTCCCCAAACCAATTCTCTGTGAGATGTGCCATGTTTCAGCCCCATGGGGCCTAGAGAGGTGTTTTGGTTTAAAAGCTTTCCAGATTTTCAGTGACTTTCCAGATTTTCTAAAAGATTTCCCCCCCCTGAGAACATGCAACTGAGGTATACATATGAAAGAAAGAAAACATAACTCTAGCAGCTTCGTGCCATTTAAACATGCTAGACTGTCAGCGGCAATGCTGAATCCAGAAGAGTATGATGCACAGTATATACCAAATTTTTACCAAAGTGCAAAGAAAAGCAGATACTCACAAATTACAGATAAGAAAGTATTCATAGTACATAAAAGATATCAGAGTGAGTGAGAGGAACAACCCATATGAGAATATTGTTCCCTTCACTGCTAGGAAATGATTTTAAAAGTCGTAAGCTACAAGCAAACTAAGCTGTATAGCTTTGGTTTTCTGTATGAGCAGCAAAACACAACAGGAACTTAAAACCATATGTACTACAGACATACATAGTATATACACCATCATCCAATATCATGTGTGAAGAATAAATGCAAGTAACATTTCTCTTTCTATATTTGGAAATGTGGGCCCCATGGCCTAAATCCAGTTGCTAGTGTGAACTAAAGCAGATCAATGAGAATTTGAAGTCCACACTTACAAAAGTTACACTGATTCAATGGGTTCATTCTAGGTGAGACTACTCGCTGGATTTAGGACACTACATCCCTAATAATTTTTAAAAGGCCTTTAAAAAAAAACCCCAAATATTTCTTAATTTTTCCACACAATTAGGTATTCATTTTTTACTATGAAATAAAAGATACTCATTGTTTGACACAATTAATAGTTAAATGCTATGGCCAGACAAAGATCTAAGGGGCAGCTGCATCTTCTGCATGCCAGACAGGTGTGAGAATGGTTTACATTGATAATCACTAAATTATTATTTGCTTTTAAATATTAGAGTCTCATTGTGGAAATATGCCTCATTCCTACCCCCTCACCCTAAAAAAAGGAAAGGAAAGGAAAAGAAAGAAAATGCTGACTACGACATCTAAACATTCCTTTTATTACTCATGGGTTAAAAATTAACCAGAGGGTACAGGCCTATAGTATCTTCTTCCATCTTTGCAATATTCAATGTAAACTGGGAGAAAGGTGGGATATAAATGAAATCAAATCCTAACCACCAACAACTCATAAACAAAGCAAAAAGCTGAAATGGAAAAAGGCTGTTATGACCAATAGCTTCAACAGCCTCTTAAAAGTTAACAAGTGGGGGTAGGGGAGAAAGGAGAGAACAACTACTTATCTGAGAGAGTAACTGCTAAGTGTGGACTGGCATAAAAGAGTAATTACTATTACACAATACAGGCAACAACATTCGAAAAAGCCTACCCTCCTTGCAGAGACCAAAATCAGCTATTTTCACAAAGCCTTCTGTATCCAGCAACAAGTTGTCTAGCTTTAAGTCTCTACAAAAAGAAATGTAAAACAATCTGTTATGATCATCATTTTGGAACACTGGGGAAATGCTACTTGCAAAAGTATACTAGCTCTTAAAGTTTTCTTTTCCAGATTTAAGATATCTGAGAGCAACACTGTGTTTGGGCAAGCATACGATGGCAAGGTTTTCATCCAGCAAAGAAAAGTACAAAAGAAAATCAAACACAGACAGCAGAATGTGAAGAAAAGCAGAAATCTGTATTGTCTGAATATTTACCTATAAACTATCTTGTGCTCATGTAAATACTGCAGTCCAAGAACCACACATGCAGCATAAAATCTGTTCAGAGAGAAAAATGTGTTAGTTCTCATCAATTTCAGTTTGTTAAACTGTTGCAAAGAATAACTTTTAAAGAGAAATTGATTTCAGAGAAAACTTCTTAATGCCAGACAACTGTCTCTTCTAATGTATAGCTCTCCCTTCCCATTCCTTTATTTTAAAACTTTGCATTAAAAAACATAATAATTCAGTGGCAGGACATAACCTTCATATGCAGATAGAACCATGTTCAGAATCAGGTACCTTGGGAGAGGAGAGACCATTTTTTAATATCAGAACTTAGAGAACCAGTGCCAGTAAAAGCTGAGAACACTGAACTAAATGAGTAAAGAACTCACTTGCTAGAAAGGCACATTCTGTGTTCCTCTAAGC
Source organism: Sceloporus undulatus (assembly GCF_019175285.1). NCBI lineage: Eukaryota > Metazoa > Chordata > Lepidosauria > Squamata > Phrynosomatidae > Sceloporus > Sceloporus undulatus. The sequence goes on along the minus strand of NC_056525.1, from coordinate 104,089,690 downwards.
TATAAAGCTCTCTGTCATGAAGATCTACTTGCCTGCAGAAAATCTGCTTGTACTAATACAACTGTAATAGCTTAATTGATTACTGCATATACTTGTGTATAAGTCCACCTCTTGTGTAAGTTCAGGGCAGGTTTTGGGGTGAAAATTATGGATTTTTGATATGACCCATGGATAGATTCGGGATAAAACTTGTAGCATGTAACAAAGGATGTAAAAGATGAAGCAAAGAAAAAACAATGACAAAGAATAAAATTCTGACAGGCTTAACTGTTTGTGCTCACACTAAATGCTGGATGGATGAGGAGGGAACTAAAGTAAATGGTGGCTTTGCAATGTGTGGGTGAGGCAACCAGGAATGAATGGGTTTAAGAAAATGTGCACATGTCAAAAAGGAAGCATAGGCAAGAGTTATGGTACAATATTAACTCTTATCAAGAAAAAGAACCATCTCCTTTTTGTTGAGCCAACTGATCATACCCCTTCTTTTTGGTCCAGGTGGGAACCAATGATGCTGCAAGGCACAGCCTTCAGAATATCAGAAAGGATTATGAGGCTTTGGGTAGGAAGCTGAAAGAGATGAATGCACAGGTTGTCATTTCATCCCTTCTCTTGGTCCAGGAAAGGAGAGGAAAATAGCAGATGTGAACACCTGCCTCCGCAAATGATACCACCGAGAAAAATTTGGCTTCTTGGATCATGGGCTCCAATTCCATGAAGGGTGACTTCTGGCATGGGATGGACTGCACCTCACACCAGTTGGCAGAAACGCTTTTGCCAATGGTCTCAAAAATTTGATCAGGAGGGCTTTAAACTGAATTATGTGGGGAAGGGAGACAGTACTTTGGAAGGCAGGGGTTTATCAAGGGTTGGAAATAATAGTCAAACTGTTATAGGGGAACAAGGCAAATAGTGCAGGGAACCAACAGTGGGAAGGAAAAAACTATACACTAGCAGCTAGTGGGAGGGAAGGAGCATGAGAAATAAACAAGATGAACTTGAACTCCTAGCACAACAAAGCAAATACGATATAATAGGCATCACTGAAACCTGGTGGGATGAGTCTCATGACTGGAATGTAAGACTAGAGGGTTATAACCTTTTAAAGAAAAACAGGCCAAACAGGAAAGGAGGACAAATCGCATTATATGTCAGGGATGTTTACACCAGTGAAGAGATCCAGGACTTAAACCCTGGAAATCAGGTGGAGAACATGGGGATACAAATAAAAGGGGAAGGAAACAACAGGGATATTATTATGGGAGTCTACTACAGACTGCCAAGTCAGACTGAGGAACTGGATGTTGCCTTTCTAGAACAGATGACCACATGTTCGGAAAGCAGAGATGTAGTAGTGATGGGTGACTTCGACTATCCTGATATTTGCTAGAAGTCAAACTCAGCCAAAACCTCAAGGTCTAGCAAATTCCTCACTTTCCTTGAAAACAATTTCATTATCCAAAAGGTGGAAGAGACAACAAGGAGATCAGCTATTTTAGATCTGATCCTAACCAACAGGGATGACCTGGTTACTGGGGTGCAAGTGGTGGGATCCTTAGGTGGGAGTGATTGTGTTCTCCTGGAGTTTGTTATACTGTATAGTGGAAAGGAGAAGCCAGGCATAGGATCTTATCACACGGAGGCACTTACATGGGTAAAACGTTGCTAAATTGTTGCATTGGGCACAAAGGTTGGATCTCTGTCATGCTTCTAAAACATCATTGAAGCTTCCTGTTTTCTTTCCATTGTCAAAGAGTTCACAGAGAAGTGGAAAGCCTCAATGACGTTTTAGAAGTGCGACAGACCTTCACGCTACTCCATGTGATAAGGGCCATAGTCAGACACACATTCTGACTTCAATAAACTAAGGGAAATACTGGGGGGGATCCCGTGGTCAGGTATACTAAAAGAGAAGGGAGCTCAGGATGGATGAGTTTCTCAAAAGGGAGATATTGAACACACAATCTCAAACTGTTCCAATGAGGAGGAAAAATTGGAGGTGTCTCAAGAAACCAGGCTGGATGACTAAAGAACTTTAAATTGAACTAGTTTTTAAATGGGAGATGTATAAGAAATGGAAAAAAATGAGGAAATCACCAAAGAGGAATTCAAAGAAATAGCTAGCACACATAGGGGTAAAGTCAAGAAAACTAAAGCGCAAAATGAGCTCAGGCTTGCTAGAGAGGTTAAGAACAACAAAAAATGTTGTTCTGGGTACTGTATGTCCATAAGCAAAAGGAAGAAGAAGGAAATGGTAGGGCCACTGCATGGAGAAGATCGGGAAATGCTAACAGAGGACAGACAGAAGGCAGAACTATTCAACACCTTCTTTACCTCAGTCTTCTCACAAAAGGAAAAGGGTGCTCAACCTGAGGAAAATGAAGCAGAGGACACAATAGGGGAAATGCAGCACAGAATAAGTTATGAGGTACTACAGTAATACCTGGTTAATTTAAATTGAATTTAGGTCTCCAGGAACAGATGAACTACATCCAAGGATATTAAAAGAACTGGCAGATATAATCTCAAAGCCACTGACAATAATCTTTGAAAACTACTGAAGAACAGGAGAAGTCCCAGCAAACTGGAGGAGGGCAAACATTGTCCCCATCTTCAAAAAGGGGGGAGAAAGAGGATACCAACAATTATCGTCCAGTCAGGAAAGATTCTAGAACAACTCATTAAACAGAAACTGTGAACATTTAGAAGGGAATGCCATAATCACTAAAAGTCAAAATGGGTTTCTCAAAAAGAAGTCATGCCAGACTAATCTGATCTATTTTTTTTTGATAAAACTACCAGCTTAGTAAAAGAAGGGAATGTGGTAGACATAGAATATCTTGATTTCAGTAAGGCTTTTGACAAAGTCCCTCATGATATTCTTGCAAACAAGATAGTAAAATGTGGGCTAGACAATACAACTGTTAGGTGCATTAGTAACTGGTTGACCAACTGAACCCAAAAGGTCCTCAGCAATAGATCCTTTTCATCCTGGAGAGAAGTGACCAGTGGGGTTCCATAGGATTCTGTCCTGGGCCCAGTGCTACTGTATTCAACATCTTTATCAATGACTTGGATGAAAGAATAGGGGGCATGCTTATCAAATTTGCAGATGACACCAAATTAGGAGGAACAGATAATACCCCAGAGGACAGGATGAAAATTCAAAATGACCTGAATAGATTAGAAAGCTGGGCCAAAGCTAACAAAATAAATTTCAACATGGAGGGCAAATAAACATATAAACAAATAAATATGCATAGATATAGGATGGGGGAGACCTGGCTTAATGAGATTACGTGTGAAAGGGATCTAGGAGTCCAAGTAAACTACAAGTCGAACATGAGTCAACAGTGCGATGCGGCAGCTAACAAGGCCAATGCGATTTTAGGCTACATCGATAGAAATATAGTATCTAGATCAAGGGAAGTAATAGTACCACTCTATTCTGCATTGGTTAGGCCTCACCCGGAATACTGTGTCCAGTTAATAATAATAATAATAATAATAATAATAATAATAATAATAATAATAATATAGTTTATTTGTATCCCGCTTTTCCAAAACCTGATCAAAGCGGCGAACAGCATATAAAAACATTCCAATAAAATCAGTTAAAAACAGTATTAAAAACAATACAACAACACTAACAGCAAAGGGCCAGAGAAAAGGGGGAAGTCAATATATACAATCCAGGGTCGTCAATGAAAAGGAGTAAGGGAAAGAATGATTTTTCATGGTGGGAAGGCTTGGGAAAAGAAATATGTCTTCAAGTTCTTTTTAAAAAGACTTAAAGATGTGGTGGAGCGGAGCTCGTCTGGGAGACTATTCCAGAATTTTGGGGCCATGACAGAAAATGCCCTCTGTGAGGTCCTCACATAGCGTGTCGCTGGCACCTCCAACAATTTCACCCCTGTTGACCGGAGTGTGCGGGGCGGATTATATGTTCTGGGCATCACAATTCAAAAAGGATGTTGAGAAGCTGGTGTGTGTCCAAAGAGGGGCAACAAAAATGGTGAAGGGTCTGGAAACCATGTCCTACGAGGAAAGACTTAGGGAGCTGGACATGTTTAGCCTGGAGAAGAGACAGTTAGGAGGTGATATGATAGCCCTATTTAAGTATTTGAAGGGATGTCATACTAAGGATGGAGCAAGCTTGTTTTCTGCTGCTGCAGAGAACTGGACATGAAGCAGTGGATGCAAACTGCAGGAAAAGAGATTCCACCTAAACATTAGGAGGAACTTCCTGACAGTGAGAGCTGTCCACCTCACTCACTTGGAGTGAGGTGGAGTCTCCTTTGGAGGTTTTTAAACAGAGGCTGGACGGCCATCTGTCGGGGATGCTTTGAGTTCTTGCATGGTAAGTAGTAGGACTGGATGGCCCTTGTGGTCTCTTCCTACTCTACGATTCTAGGATTCCTCTTAGTAGAGCAGCAAAAGGAAATGGTTTAGTCCATCCTAGGAGAACCCCTCCTGTGCTCCTTTAAGGGAGAAGTGCCAAAGAGCCGCTGCCACCATCATTTTTACACCCAAGCATTCAAAAAGGCCAGAAGATGGTTGGTTCTCCTGGATGGACTAATTTTTCACCTTTCATCATTCTATTCAGAGAAAGGGATGGTTCCTTTTTGCATAAAGGTAAGGTACACTACTGACCCATGGATAAGTTGACCCATTTTTGGGGTCAATTTCTGATTAAATTTGTAGATTTATACATGAATATATACAGTAAGTAGGTATGTGTGTTCTATCATGTGTCAACTGGAAGTCATATTATAAACACAGGTGACATTTTAGTGGCCTATGTCCATTCCAAACTCTTCCTGGATGTACAAAATTTTTATTAGTATAAGACAATTGTATATGGCTGTATGTCCCATGCAATGGACTTTGACACATTATAGGTGTCTGAGCAATACTACAAGTTTACATATAATTTTGGGCAGGAGTCATGCTTACAAAGATGGATATTTCTTTTTCACTACCAGCCAATGTGTATTATATTCATCATTCTTACCTTTATTACCATTACTTTTAAAAGCCAGGTTCTGAAATATGAGTTGGCTCCCAACATCATACATTGGCGTTCTTTCACAAAACAAACACACAGATCAATTTACACCACAGCTTGTAAATATCTGTTTGATTCTTATCAGGGCTGAACACTTACACTGCTCTTGGTTCAGAAAAGACATCAGTGTGTATATGCATCATAAGATCTCCACCAGCAGCATATTCCATTACAAAACATACATGATCTTTGGTTTGGAAACAGGCAAAGAGGTTCACCAGAAAGGGATGCCTTACACTGTTCACAGTTTCAAAAATTCTCTTTTCACACATGAGGCTGGAAAAAGAAAAAAGGAAAATTGTAATAGGAATTATATAATAGGCTTAACCATACAGTTTACTCAACTTTTGTAAAAAAAAATTTAAAAGTATATGTGTGAAGACAGCCACACTGCAGCATGGAAGCTTTCCAAAAATAGATTTCTTAGAGTTATTTTTCTCACCAATATACTTATAAGACACACCCTGTGAACAGAATTTTAAAAAACCTGTAAGATGTTTCAAACCAAAATTATTCTTATTGACACACCACCAGAAAGAGGTGCCTCTCCACGCTGCTCTGCTCCGCAGGAGTGCTGCAGCAACCAAATTGTGTGGCGCTCCTGCGGAGCAAAAAAAGAGCACCCGGAAACGGTTTCTCTTTGCGGCATTGCTGCGCCTCAAAGCATGAGGGATGTTGCGATGACATTGCAGCTGCGGCACCCCATCTGGGCGCGGTGCAGCTGTGATGTCACCATTATGCACCACATCTGGTGGACGCGCCGCAGCTGTGGCGCCCTCGCCACGTGCGAGGGTTGCCGGGTGTGTGGGCGCTCCGCCCACCAGGCAACCCTTGCACATGACGAGGGCGCCTCAAAGGCCTGTCTGTTCCAGGCCATAGAAAAGGAACAAAGAAATCTAACAGGCTTATATTGATTAAGGGTAGCAGATATTGGGCTTACAGGATGTTTTTTTTTTTAATAACTAGATTTTCCACCACTGCCTGAGCCATACCGAAAATCCAGGGAGCATACTGCACCTTATGAGCTACACACTGAGATATACTGTATATACTCAACTATAAGTCGACCTCATGTATAAGTCAAGAGCAGGTTTTGGGGCCAAAATTATGGATTTTGATATGACTCATGGAAAAATCAAGGGTAAACTCAGCAGCATATAACAAAGGATGTAAAGAATGAAGCAAAGGAAAACAATGCTAAAGAACTTAAAAAATTTTGACAAGCGTAACTGTGTTCACCCTAAAGGCTGGATAATGAATTAGTAGAGGGGGCTGATTTACAAGACAATCAAATGAAAAAACAAATGGTTTTCAATCCAAAAAAATTAAATTTTGGGGCCTAATACCTGTGTGTGAATGAAGCAGCTGTGCTTATGCACAAGTGGGCCTCACCCTAATTAAAAAAGGCAATTAATTGCTCTTATCTGTTGTTCAATGAGAAGACTTTTTAGGGGGGTGACTCTAAATCCAGTGGCTAGTTCCTCCTTCTAAACAGCTAACAGACCACAGGTCAGAAAAGTCATATTTAGGAAAAGAATTCACAGAATCCCCCAATCAGCATGGCTGCTGGGAGTAACAGAATTAACTGTTGCTTTTTATAGACAGGCTTAGATTTACATTACTGGCAGTCAAAGTAGAGAGAGGCACTATGTATGCAGTATTTGCCAGTATGGATAGTTCTCACCCACGCAGAGATGCATGGCAAATGTTAATGACTGTGATCTACATGAAATAACATGCAGTAAGGTATCCCTTGGTGTTATGAGGTAAATGTCAACTCAGATGTGCTAAAGCTTTGAAAACATGTTCAAATGTTATACTGTGCTTTTTTTAAAGGAACGGTGTTGTATAAGTATCTACTGCAAACAAGTTTTTTACAGACATATGTGCACAGGCACATGTACACACACACACAAATATACACAGCTAAGCAATCATCACTCAATGAATGGCTGGCCACAGTTTTCTACTGAGGAAATAGCTTACTTTATACTGTTATTAGTAATTAAACTCTATTAGACATTCTTCCACAGCTGTGTGTTTAAGAAAGCCACGAACCACACAAAAAAACTATCCATGCAGCTAAATGCACATGTTTAGTGAGCTTTGACCTAAGACAACAGCGCCCTACTTCTACATACAGACAGCTGCCTTTGAAACTAGAGAATTTGAGAAGAAAAAAAAGGAAAATATGGGAAAGCTGTTCACATCCTGAGGGAATGTCAGAAACCTTTCTGAGTATATTCAAGTGCTTGGTCCCACCCAAAGTAGTGCTTTGCTTTGCATTCTGGCTCTTGAAACATAAGATCCTAAGAACAATCCTGCTGGGTCAAACCATAGTCCTCTCTAATTCAACATGATATTCATTTCCTGGGTAACCAGACTCTTAGAGGAAGCCCACACGCAGGAGATGAGCCCACAGAACCTTCTGGTTTTGTTCCTTAGCAACTGGTTTTTATAGTTGTACTGCCTCTGATCCTGGAAATGCTACACAGCTTCTTGATAATTTTGTTGCCCATTGGCTGCACCTTAAATAATTTGGGGTGATCATGAGCTTGGATTTCAGAACATTAACAAAGAAGTTGAAAAGCGTCAATTCCAATTGTTGTTGTGCACCATCAAGTTGTTTGCAACTTATGGCGATGCTAAGACAAACCCATAAAAGGGTTTTCTTGGCATGTTTCTTCAGATGGGGTTTACCATTGCCATCCTCTAAGGCTGAGAGAGTGTGACTAGCCCAAGGTCACCCTGTGGGTTTCCATAACTGAGTTGGTATTTGAACCCTGGTCTCCAGGTGTCCTAGTCAAACGCTCAAATCATTACACCATGCTGGGTTTTTTTTGCATTGTACAATACCCTTTTTGTATACTTTGTATTTTCAGTTGCAATACAGACACGAATATAATTATTTCTATCCTTCATACTGACCTGTCTACTTCATCCCGAGCAACAATATCTCCTTTCTTTAAGGCCTTAATAGCAAACATTTCATTTGTATTTTTATACTCAGCCAACAGGACCTAAAACATAAGACAATGTGCAATGAGCATGTTTCCTATTATATTTGTGGTCAAAATATTTTTCATTTTGAGCATAATGTTTCAAACTTTTTAAAAATACTATGCTAACCAAGAAGCACACTAACAAAATACTTAAGAAAAACACGAATCCAATGCTGCATGCTTCCACAAAGGGAAGTAGACCAAGACAAAGGTATGAAAATAAATTTGAAGTATAATCACTATTGTCAAACGTACCTTTCCAAAGTGTCCTCTACCCAGTACAGCGCAACATCTGAAGTCTTGTAAACTAAACTGAAATCTCTGTTGTATTCTGAAATACAACAATTTAGAGATTAAATGAGATTTATTCACAAAAATGAACTGGAACTAAATAACATATTATTTATTTTTAAGGCATACCTGCTATCATCAGTCTCTCGTATCGTATATTCTGTATCAGAGTTTGAAATCTGAGTCTCACAAATAATCTCTGGTGGAAGCTTGGGAATAAAATTGTTTCTGTCATTTTCAAAATCAAATGTTTCTGTATCCTGTGAAATGTGTAGAAGAAAAAAAAATCTGAAGATTTAAAAAAACAAAAATTGCTAGAAATTGACGTGTGCATCATCTAGAAGAGTTACATCACAACCACGTCTTGAAGTTTACAGTCATGGAATTCAAAATCTTTGCTTGACCAAAATGTCTTATACAGGAGCCTTAATCTGAGAGGTATTTCCATTACTTATGCACACTAGCATTTGAAAGATTATATATATTCTGATTAAGTGAGTAGAATGTAAATATACAGACCATAAAGACCAAACAACATGTCAATGACATATAGGGCATTTAATTTAAATGTCTCTTTAAAAGAGGTAACAAAAATAAGAGGCCAAGTGTTCTTAATGTTTGCCCTCAAGTTTTTGGTATGCTCTTCTCAGTGAAGTGGATCAGTGGCCAACTTTACTTGTTTTCAGAAATCTTCAACAAAATCTTGGTATGTCAGACTTTTCAGAATCCATAAAAATAGGTGATGGTTATCTTTGCCCCAAGTCTATTTTTAACTGATTAGGTTTTAAAGAATTTTGTTATGATATGAATTATGGTTACTAAAAGGTGCAATATATATTTCTTTAAACAGCTAGATAAGGTTTGGTTAAAAGTCAGGCAATGCTTAAGTGCTGACTTCAGTTGTGTGAAAACACTCAGAAACACTGAGTTATGACTCAAATATCCATACAATCAAGGATGCATCCATGCTATGTAATAGTACTTTGATATGACTTCAATTGCCATGGTTGCTTAGAGTTTGTAGTCTGGGGTCATACTAAGCATTCTCTGCCACAGAGGTCTAATAGTTGTAGTACTAGAGAATGCCAAGTGTCTTAATAAATCAACAAATTACTGAATTCCTTTGGATGCAACTATGTAAACATCTACTTGTTATAATTCTGTAGTGTGGTTCTATGCAACCCTGTGAGATTGGGACCTGTGTGTCCTAACTGCAGTCCTTCTCCAAACTATAAACAAAAAACTTGGGAATGTAAGGGAGAGTTTAAAAAGCAGTCTTTGTGATTTGCCATGAGAGTGAGTCTGCTGATGATGGTGGAGGAGGAGGGAGGTACACCAAAATTCCTCTGGTCAGTTCCAACCTTAAATAGTTATTTGGCCTTTGTACCCCAAAAACATGCTCCAAAAGGCTAGGAAACTGAGCAGAGCCAGCTTCTGGGCAGCATTGAGGGCTGCACAGAAATAGGAGGGGGAATGGATTCCGGCCAAAGTATGTTTTAAAAATATCACCATGTGACTTACAAAGAATTAAGGCCCAAAAAGTTTTATCATTTGATCACTTAATTAAAGAAATCATATTTTATAACTAGATTCTAAATATACTACAGTGCGCCTGTGTCATATGCGGGCGCATTATACGTTGTTTTCAGCGTATGCTGAAAGCAGCGCTGGAAGAAGCGGCACCATGAGCTGGAAGAAATAATAGCGTGTGTGCCTGTGGCGCGCGTGCTGCCGTCACACCGCACCACTGCGAGCACCAAGCCCCATTACTTGTAATGGAGCTCAAGCATACGCGCTATTTCTTTTACATGGGGGGAGGGGTCCGGAACAGATCCCCTGCGTAAAAGAAGGGTGCACTGTATAACTAACGTATATAGAGATACAGAGATAACTGCACACAGAACATTTCAGCAACAGAGTGCATTGTATAGTACCATGCAATCTCTATGAACATATACTACTAAGAAACAAAACTTAAGACACAGTAAGTTGTATTGTTGTTTTAAATGTTGTATCAGAAGCCTTGCCTGACTGGGTGTAGCTGGAGCTTTTGGCTCAGGTGAAGGTTCACTTATTTCTCCAAGAGAAGAAGCACGTGGTGGAGTACGTGGGGTTTCAGGTTCAAGCTCAAATACCAATTTGGCTACAGGACAGTCACTTGAAAAGAAAACAATTTTCTTGGTTAAGATAGTGACAATTTTGAAGAACACAAAAATATATATTCATTTCTGTAATGTCTATCATTTCTTTTTTTTATCATCACAAGGGGTAAATAAATTCATGTCTCCTATTACATTACAGATGTTCCACCTTAACTTTAATGTGCAAAGTTTGCTTCATGCTTTTCATCCATTTACCTAGTCGGGGACCCTAATTCAGGAATCTGAGTATCAACTGCTGGCACTGTAGCAGGCACAGAAGCTTGAGGGCTGAAGGTACCAGTATGATTTACTGTAGGAATAGCTCTTCTCACCAGCCTCCCCCAAGTGGCAATGTTAATATTCATCTGAGGAGCTCTGAGAAATGTTTTGCCTGTGGGTTAAAAAGAAAAGAAAAAAGAACACAGCATAAGTAATCTGTTTACTTATCACAAAAGCTGGCATTAAATAAGGATTCATATTCATTAGTTTAATGTATGGATAAACTGAACATGACATATTCATTTTTCTTGTTTATTCTTTTTTTCAAAATGGATTTCACTATTTAACAGCCTATCTTAAATTAAAAAAAAAAACAATTTTGCATGAAACGTTGGAATTTTACTTCAACATCTGTATCTATCAAATCCTATTACCTTGTTGCTTAGAGAAAATTTTCTTTTGTCTCTGAAGTTTTGGTCTTCTTTCAATAACTGGGTTAAAAAATGTGACCTGCAATTTAAACAACATATATTCACTTTTCAAACAAAGAATTTTAAAACTTATTCACAACCTTTAATAATTTTCTAAAAAATACTCATTCTTACCTCTGCAAAGAGAGTACCCTGGGGTTCAAGATAGAGACACATGCCATGTCGCTGGTTGTCTAAGAAATCTTCTAACCTTAGAAATTTCACTGCACACAGAGATCTCCAGTCACGCCAATAAACAGAAATTTCTAATTCTCGAGACTGAAAAGAGATGACAAATGCATATTAAATTTGGGTAGTTGCTACAGTCTTAATATCTTAACGGTAAATATCGCCACATCAACATCACCCATCCAGGAACTGCCTATATTGGAATGTTTTCATAACTAATTTGTTAGTCTAATACATGATTCACTTAGGTTCATAAGTTACTGGATTGGCTAGAATGGTGAGGGTATCAACATATCAGTTGATACCCTCACCACACAAAATCATAATTAAGATGAAAAGGGGCTTCTTTCACATTATGCTCAAGAGAATTCTAGTATTTTTACAAGAGCCTTTTGCAACTCTAAAAGCTATTTAAAACAGTTAAAAATACCAATATATAGGTTCAATAATATTTACTTTAAAGCAATCCATTTTCTGAAACATGACTCATAAAAGTTATTGTACAAGGTAAAATATTGTTTTCCAGAACCACTTGCAATAATCTCAATATAGACAAAACAAACAATGTGAGTAATTTAATTCTCAAAGGGCTGATGTGGCACTAGGTACTGGAGCTGAGTAATTTATGATCTATGCTCTTATTGATGGGTAAAGGTACATGGATTTAAAAAGCACCCATTCATGCTAAGAGGGAGACAAAAATATGTATTTTTATGTCAAATGAAACAAAGATAGATGACATTTCAATTCAGAAATACACCCATCCTTCCACATTTCCAGCTTTGACTTTTGAGGATTTGATTATTCAAGGATTTTATCAACATGTTCTCTCTAGGAATATCTAGGTGTTCCAGCGCAACTCTGTGGTCAACTTTAACCAAAAGAAGACCTAGAGATTTCTAGAGAGAATGTTCCACTAGGCATTTGTAGCTTCTCCAATGCAATGTCTGGCAGATGTTAGCCACAGTATCACTGGAGGACCTAGAGATTCCTAGAGGTGTTCTCTCAGGTAAAAACATGTTTTTGTTACTTGTGGTTTTTCCACATTCATGGGGGTCCTGTGCCCCTTACCCCAGTGAATGTGGAGAGATGAGTGTACAAACAAGTTTTCCTCTTTCCTCTCCACACTATCACATCTCATTTCTGGAACATACAGCAACAATTTTAATCATTACAATGACCTCTGCATGGCAGGAGCTAATTTGCATGTGGGAACCAAATCCAACACCAGACTTTTTCCATGCTATACAGACATTCCCATGAAAGTTAAGACTGAATCAATGGGACCTAAGTGCCAAGTTCAATGTTAAGTTCCACTAATTTCAAAAGAATTCATAAATAATTGTTTTGCTTTGAACTGATTGCCACATGAATACTCATGCAGTAGAGATTTTAGTTTGAACTTCCTTGTGACACTATTATTTTAAAATTCACATTAACAATAATGCCTCCATGTAGCTTCGGAAGCATTTCTGTGCCTTGGTCAAACATCAGTTGCATTTTACACACACAAGCCATTTGGTAGGCTGTGAAAATAGCAATAAAATAGGAAATCAGGTGGTGATGGGAGTTGTTTTAAGAATATATGCTTGAACAGATATGGAGCCTGAACTTTTCAAGTCTCAATTTCAAAAATCTATTTCATGACCTTATCTACTAGAAGGAAAGGTTTTCTATTATATTTTCTGTTGTCACATTCCATTCATGTTTTTGCAATGTGTCAACACTAATTTTAAAAAATGTTTCTCCTAAAATTCTGCAGACATATGACCTGCCTGACAAAACTTCTATTTTACTTCAGTGGTCTTAAAATTTTGCACTTGCTTAATTTTTCAAAAAGAATAATGTTTTAACTAGGATTCTGTCTATATTTACTCAGAAGTAACTTTTACTGTGTCTAATAGGGCTTTCTATGAAGTAAATGTAAACAGGATTTCAATCTGTGTTTCACAGTGAAAAGTGAAACATCTTCCTCCAGGATGTCTATCTTGACCTTCATTTAACCTTGGATAACTTAATAAAATATTGCTAAGATATAGTAAGTTACACTCCAGATCTAAATACCCTGAAAGCACCATATTCTTTCTGATCATGGAAGATAAGCAGAGTCAACCCTGGTTTGTACTTGAAAGAGGGACATCTAATGAATACCATAGGTGGTAGGCTTTATTTTGGAGGAAGGAACTAACAAAGCCAACCCTGACTATTCTTTGCCTTAAAAAAAGCCCTATGAAATTCATGGGACTGCCATAAATTAACAAGGGACTTGAACAAGAGACACAAGCTAAGCCAGTAATGTGGATTTCATCACACAATATAATAATAGCATGACTTGGCTTCTCAAAGATGCTCTTCTTCAAATGAAATATATTTTTGCTCATACAAGCATGTCCCATATTTGTCATATTTGTCATGCATCTTCTTGGCTGGAGGAAAAAAAGCTAAATTTTCTTAATTTTTCCACAGAAGAATTTTCATTCCTATTTCAAAACATCATTGCTTCATAAAATTGAGTAGTAACAATGAATAGATGTCAATACAACAAACAGTTGGGAAGCTTAGCAATTTCAAAATTGTAATGGATGTTTTTGAGGTGGTTATCTTTAGAAAATATATGAGACAGTACATAAGATTTATTGATTTGTCAACAGGTGAAGGGAATAAAATAAAGCACAAAAGAAAATTATATATAGCAACCCAAAGTAGTATCAATATATGAATACAGTTGTCCCTCGTGATTCGCAGTCTTGTCGTTCGCATCTCTTGGACGCGAGCCGGGAGGGACATAACGGCATTGTAATTAATGGGGCTGCAATATTGGTGATTTTCCTAATTCGCGGGAAAGGGGGTTCAGAACGGATCTCCTGTGAATTGGAAGGGACGACTATACTATGTTTGGCTAAAGTGTTCAAATCAAAATCAAAAGTAAAAGTAAAACTGTAATTAATTTGCTCTCAAACAAGTGATGATTCATTTTTTCTTTCTTTTTGAGACTAGGGAAGTCAAAATGATCTGTGTTATGGTTACATTATTGTTGCAAATTTAAAGACACATATCCTAATAAAAATATTTTCCACACCAAGCTTTGAATTTGTCTGGCAAAACATTTAAACCCCACTTATTCTTTTCTTTTCTTTTTAAAAATGAATATTATAGTTCCAATACTTAAAGGCAGTTGGAATGCTAAAAACATTTCTTGGTAAACACGAGTAAAGCTAACATACTAATCAGCTCTTGCCCTATTAAGGCTTATGGGCAGGTTTATGGAATACCCACAGTTTCCTCCCATTCCTCAGGAGCAGACTTTCAGAGGGGATATTGAGGTGTTGAGAAAATGGGGGATGTGAGAAAGCTCTACCTTGTAAGTGTAAATCCAGTCAGGGAAGAAAAGTTAGGATCCAAATCAAGATCTCTTTAACAGATACATTAAATAAAGTTACTAAGCTGGCAATCATAGTTAACGTGATAAATAGGTTCTTACTCTATCAAGTTCCAGTGTAAATTTCTGATCCCATGACTGATTGGAAATAGGCTTCCAGCTAGTTTGATCAACCACAGTATTGTCCAACTTCAAAACAGCACAGATTTCATCTGTAAGTAAATTACACAAACTCAGCTTAGCATTTTAAGAAGCTTTTCTAGAAACAACAACCCAGGCAAGGACTGATTACATGGCTGAAATGATACAAACACACAATGAGCTAACAAGAGTCCATGATCTCTCTAAATTAAATGTTTCAAAATCTGATTAGTCTCTTTCTTTGCCTTACCCCTTGTTTAGTAACCATCAGTGAACTTTCCAAATGGGAAGACGAAAACTGAGCCTGAGATGTTCAAACCTATCAGGTACAAGTGAAGTTTGGGGCCTGCTAGTTTTTGTCCTGTAGTTACAATCTTCTTTGCTTTTGCTCTTGAATATACCTGGTCCTACTGTTACCAACACTGATACAGACAGTATTCCTATTTGGCCCTAAAATACAGCCATAGAAAATATGTACATACTAGGACTCCCAAAAACAGTTTAACAGGGTCTTCAGGCATTGCTGTAATGTAAGAGCTAACTGCCACACCTCCTCTTCTCTACCATCCCCTCTCTTGGTATGATTAGGTGGTTTGGAGAGGGAAGTGATGAGAGGAGCAGCCTTGAGGGAAAGTCTGTTGCATTCCTAATTATGCCAGTCACAGTCAGACTGAAGTAGCACAAACTCTGGATTTTGCACTGGAATAGTAACAATCATATTCTGAGTTGCTGTTGTTCATTCAAAATCAATATCCAACACCCTTTGTAACACCCTCTTATTACTGCTGCTGACACTCAAACAGTGCTTTGCAAGTCCGAACATACTGAAAAATGAAGTTTCTCAAGACCTAAGGCTTAAGGATCTCAGGTGCATGAGTAGGTCCATGATAAAAAGTACTACTAATATTAATTTTACATATCTTTATTTTTACTAAGAGGCTTCTGAAAGTTTGTTTTTAAACAGAAAAGAGGAAAAAAAATACTAAACTGGACAAGTCATCTGTTTTCAGAAGATTTCGGCTACTCCCACTTTTACTTTTGCTTGTTCGACTCATGAAAGATGATCTAGCTTCACTCGGACTGCATCCAGGTAGAGTAATGGAGGTGGCTTTTGATCGACCGGGGACATTCTCCAGAATATCCTGGCAACCCATCAGTCTAACTTCCAAAGTACCTAAAAACAAACAAACAAACAAACAAAAAAAAACCCCAACAAGATTGGATCGCCCTGACTCATACTCCTAACATAGCATGAAATTTCATAAATACATTAGATCATAAATGGCAGTGGCATTGAGAATTCAGGAATGTTAAGGAAAAAAGTACAAAAGCTGTTGTATAAAGAAGCCTGAATTTTTGAATGGAGATTATGGTTAAGTTCTTTTTGGACTGCTGGTGGTTGGGGAGGGGCAAAGTTGGACTTTTTTCCTGCAACCGCGAAGTGGTAGTCAAATGGTTCCCAGATACCCTGCTTGCAGTGACTAGTCTAGTACCCAGTACCGTCTGGTTGCTGCTGCCGTGCCCCTGGGAAACAAGGAGCAGCGTCTGTAGGCAAACACAGCTCCTTCTGCTATATCTCTGTGGTGGCAGCTGGACAATTCCTGGGCACAATCTTGTGGAAAATCAGTGGGTGGAGGGAGAGCGAAGCTGCCTAATACGTTGCACAAGAATGCATTTGATATCTTCTTGTGCAATGCCTCCAAATGTATTTACACTGGTGTAACTGGGGGATGAATCACCATAAGTCATCAATAAGAATATGGGATGGATCCAGTTTTAATCAGAGCAAACCCACTTCAATCAATGGAATTTAAGTTAGCTGTATCTACGTCCTGTGGATTTCAAAGGGGTCTATTGTAAGTATGGCCAAGTCTGAGTCAAACAGAAAGGCTGAACAACCTAAGGGCCCATACAGACAGGCCAAAATAAAGCTGCTTCAGGTCACTTTGGAGGTATGCTATTTAAATGACACATGCATCTTAAGAGGCCAGAAGCTGCGTCAAAGATGTGCTCCAGTCCTTAGCTGTGTCAAAGCTGTGCTCCACAAAGCTGTGGTGCAGCTTCCAGCCTCTTAAGAAGTGTTTGTCATTTAAACAGCATACCTCCAAAGTGACCCAAAGCAGCTTTATTTTGGCCTGTCTGTATGGACCCTAAGAGCTTTGGATAATGTATCATCAAAAGACAGTGCATTTTTCAAGAGACACTTATTCAAGAAACTCTGCTCAAATGTTGTCCCTGTTATGTCAATAGTTTTTATAGCATAATCTATGCTTTTAAAAACATCCAGTTTGTTTCTCTTACACATTATGTTTTTGATATTTAGAGTAAAGACCTGGAATCAACATATACACTTCCCTTTACATATTCTTATTGTGAAATACTGTGGTAATTTCAAAATGTGATCCTATATATTTGATTGGAGATGGAGGGGGTGGTGGTGGTGAGTGTGCACACGTGCACATACAACATTCTGCTACAGTTTCAGTTTAAAAACTAAAGTCATTTTGGGAAACACAAGCGAACAGCTGTGCTAGCGCTTCTAATTTGGTTGTTTATTAAATAATTTAGTAAACAACATATTAGGAACAGAGTTTTTATTCAACACCTGCTTCAAGTTAGCAAATAAAATCTGCAGGGATATATTTAAAAACTTCATTAAGCATACGAGATATCTTGGAATTTATTTTCTTTATGAAGCGCTGCAATTACAGATGCACACACAGACTGTCAAGAGGAACTGCTGGACTATATAGTCTCAACTTTCATAACCCCTGTGCAGACATTTATTCTTGTGGAATACCAACTCTTAATTTCTTGTATTTAATTACTTTAATCTAGAAAAACCATTAGGCACAATTAAATGGGAGACGCATTTTTATGGACTACTGCTACTTGAAATCCTCTTTTTGTGTTACTAGCGAAGTTTTAATGTTTTGCTGAAATCTCCCTTTAGGAAAAACATAATTTTCACCAGCGCTTAGTGAATTGGGAATAACGGCCACATTTCATTTCTAACACCTTGTACAGTATTGACCTGTGAGACCTCTTCAGTTCTCAAGCACACCATCTACAACTGTATAGCGATAGCAATAGCATTTCTATACCACTTATCAGTGAACTAGCACCCTCTAAGTGGTTTACAATGTGTAAACCAATTGGCCCCAAAATGCTGGGTACTCATTTTATTGACCTACGAACAGATGGAAAGCTGAGTGGACCCTGAAGTCCTTTCTGGGCGCAAGTACACAACCTTGTGGCTACAGTACTGGCATTTAACCAGGGCTCATTGTAATGTAAAATAATACTGGTATGCATGTTTACAAAGCATTTTGAAAATCACTAACATTATATCAAGGATTCCAATATGGTGAGTCAGAATCTACCATTGAAAAGTCTTAGTAACTGACATAAGGAGCAGAAAAATTGAATTCTTTTAAGCTTGTCAAACTTCAGTACGGGTTTATCTGCTGAATCTCATTATGAAAATCCCATGTTATAACAGTAAGATCTTCCTCTTAAAAACTTAGGTCATTAAAACCTTCATAAAGTAGAAGACAGCATTTAAGAATATGGCTGAGATGATGCAATTAGTATAAATACATTTTCCACCAACCCCCATATAAGAAAATATTTTTTCCAATAAATACCATATATATCCAACTATAAGTCCACTTCATGTATAAATTGAAATCTGGACCTATTTCAAATCAGGTTCAGGGCGGGATACTGAGTTGACACCGCTATGGTCGCCTTAGTCGATTGTCTCCTTCTGGGCATCGACAGGGGAAGTGTGACCCTGCTGGTGCTCTTGGACATCTCAGTGGCTTTTGATACCACTGACCATGGTATCCTTTTGGAACGCCTGAGGGAGTTAGGTATTGGGGGCACTGCACTCCAGTGGCTCTAATCCTACCTCTCGGGCAGATTCCAGATGGTTATGCTGGAGGGCAGCTGCTCTTCTAAAAGAGAGCTAACATCTGGCGTCCCTCAGGGCGCCATCATGTCTCCCATGCTGTTTAATATTTACATGAAGCCGATGGGAGAGATCATCGGGTGACATGGGGTGTGGTGTTATCAGTACGTTGATGACACCCAAATATGTTTCTCTGTGCCTCCGACTGTTGCAGTGACTAAGGATGGCATCTCTCCTTTGAATGCCTGTCTTGAGTTGATAATGGGCTGGATGAGGGAAAACAAACTCAGGTTGAATCCAGAGAAAACGGAGGTACTCGCGAAAAGTACCCCAGGTCTAGGGAAGGAACTTTGTCATCCTGTCCTGGATGGGGTCACACTTCCTCTAAAGGACAAAGTTCACAGTTTGCGCGTACTCCTGGATCCGTCTCTACAGTTGTCATCTCAAATACATGAGATGGCCAGGAGTGCTTGGTATCAACCTCGGTTGATACGCCAACTGCATCCCTACCTGGACCAAAAGGACCTTGAAGCAGTAGTACATGCTCTGGTAATCTCTTGCCTTGATTTCTGTAATGCGCTCTACATGGGACTACCCTTGTACCAAGTTCGGAAGCTTCAATTAGTTCAAAATATGGCAGCCAGATTGGTCACTGGTTCATCACGTTTCGACCACATAACTCCAATTTTAAAAGATCTTCACTGGCTGATGATTAGCTTCCGAGCCCAATACAAAGTGTTGGCTATTACCTTTAAAGCCCTACATGGCTTGGGCCCGAGTTACTTGCGGGAACGCCTCTTCCTACATAATCCGCCCCATACTCTTAAAACTTTGGTGAAGAACTTGTTGGAATTACACACAACCAAACTAACTTCCACTTCCCAGAAAGCCTTTACTGCAGCTGCTCCAAAACTTTGGAACAGTCTCCCGGAAGAGATTCGTCTTGCTACCTCCTTGGAGGCCTTTAAGAGGGCAGTTAAGATGGATCTCTTTCAGCGAGCCTACCCACCTAATCTCTTATAAGACACATTCTTCTACCTCTCTGATGTAGACTGAAATATCTCTCTCCTCTTTTGACAGTTTCGTTTTGTTATCTATTTTTATATTTTATTGTACTACATTGTTGTTTTTATTGTTGTGATTTGTACTTGTATATTGATATTGGTTGTAATCCCGCCTCGATCCACCTGGGAGAGGTGGGAAAATATAAATATAAATATTTTTTATTATTTATTATTATTATGTTTTGGGGCCAAAATATTAATTTCAATATAACCCATGGATAAGCCAAGGGTAAAACTTAGGGGCATGTAACAAAGAATGTAAAGGATGGAGCAAAAAAAATAAAATAAAAATTAAAAAAAATGATAGCAAAGAACTTACAAAATTCCAGCAGGCATAACTATTTGTGCTCTCCCTAAAAGACAGATGGATGAGGAGGGAACTACATGGCTGTGCGATGTGTGGGGGAGGTGACCAGGCACAGGTAGGGCTAAGAAAATGCACAATGTCAATAGGATGAAAAGGCAAAGCAAAGAAAATGGTGGTTATGTTAGAAGTGATTCTAGCCTTTAACTTTAATGTGATAACTTTGTATAATTCTAAGCCAGAAAAGCTAACATACACAAATGTCCTATTCTAATCCTTCAAAATTGATTCCTCCTGGTGGTCCTTTGAGAAGTGCCCAAAGAGCTGCCACTGCTGCCATTTTTCTGCCAAGACACTCAAAAAGGTTAGATGTGGTGCCACAGTGGAGAGAATAGAGGGGACCAGTGCTCCTTTTAGGTTCTTTGGGGACAGACTAAGTTCTCATCTTTCACCATTCTACTCAAGAGAAGGGATAGTTTCTTTCTTGATAGGAGTTAAAAGTACAGTACTCAGAATGACCGGTTCATAAACTGACTCAAAGTTTTTTGGGTCAATTTTTAGACTAAAATACAGTATACAGTATTTCTTTGTGTCCTTTGAGATTACATCTTGTAAATGCAAAGACTGAATAATTTCCACATGTTTTTGATGAAAAAAAAGAAAGAAAAATAAGCATGACAAGCCAAATAACACAAAACATATGATATTATGACCACAACAAACCTGTTAAAGCTGCTGGCTTCGACAGTGTACTGTACTGATTCTGTGTAGATATTGTGCTCTGTCGTGGACTTAATGTTGGTGATGAAACAAGTGAAAGCTCTTCTATAATAATACTGCTTTTGGGGTGATTTTTAGGGAGTTCGTTCAGTCTTTGTTCTAATGAATACTTTAATAGGTCTAGCTTCTGACTTGATTCATTAAATCTTGCTTGAGCCTTATTCAAATTAGAAAAAAGAAAAGTTAAAATTAAACCTTAAATGTTATAGCTTAAATCCAATTGTCATTTATTATTTTAAAATTACCTCTGAGAGTGCTTTTCTGTCAGTAACTTTCCCAGATCCAAGCAACTTCATCACATTTTTTGCTCCTTCTGCTACTGCATATTCTATCCTAAAATGATGCCGCAATTCTTCCATTCGAAGCTCAAGAGGGCTTATTACAGGTTTTGCTACAAATGAAAAACACATAAAAGTATTTAGCACACATTCAAGTAGCATTTAGCTTTTCTTTAATATTCAGAACCTCTATACAGCAGTATAAGAATGAGACGTATTAGTTAGATAACAAGTATATGGACAGTTGTAATCAAGTTTGCTAGAGAAGCTAAAAAAATCTGAGTTATGCCAGAATGACTCTTGCTTGCCTTATAATTTTGAAGATAAGTTTAGCTTGAGAAAATCCTTGGCACACCTGAGGTTCAGAACAGGAATGGCCCTGTAATTAGGAAACTATTGATAATACAGCTATAAACGACAGAGTAGCTGAATGGACGTAGTGTCATGGGATTCCACTTCCTCATGGAGGACTACATCAATGCTTCTGGCCAGTTTCTCTAACATATGAGAGCCTGGGTTAACAGCGCTGAGAAAGAAAGTGCATCAGTGCAAATCCTTTCAGTAACATCTGGCACTATATCATTGTTGATATAGACCAAAGAGTACAATTTATAGTTACTACAACTGTCATTGTTTCTAGTGACCTAAATTATGTTGCCACCAAATGTTGTCCAACCCGTCATATTTTGACTTTTCTCTACACAAGATTCTTTTACTGTAGTCCCTTTGCTTTTCTAGTTCTACTTATATGCACAATTTTTACAATAAAAAAGTTAGGAATACTGTGACAATTATATGGGAGCAAAGATTACGAGCTTATAGGTCCCCAGTTGTTGAATGTGTTGCTTTCAGGGTTGGAGGGGCGAGTTTTTGTTTTTTAAAAAACAACACTCTAAACCCCTGTGTTTTTGTTGTTGTCTAGACCATTTTTTGCATTAATATTTTTAATGAAAAAATTTAATTCTGCTTATTATATTAATATTGTGAAACTTTTTTTAAGTATTAGAAAACTGATCAACCGTGTTTTAATGTTTTCTAACATTAACAACCCAAAGTTATTAGGTTATGATGTGATTTACATCTTTCAAATTTTAAAATTTTCAAAATTATATTGACAAGTTTGTAGCTTATATCTAGGAACATGGGACTACACCAATATAGGACTAAATTAGAAAATTAAGTAGCAAAATGTACAAAGTCTTGTAGTGGGGCACACAGCAACAGGGAAGAGATTTGGTATCCATTTCACATCTGTTTTGACACTTGATTAATTAACACAGCTTTGCAGAAAGCCTTCACTACTGTCATAATTTTCTGTGTCAAATTTTAAATGCATTCACTATATACACTGGACCATCTGCATAAAACAATAACAAGCTAATAGGGTGCCCAGCCAAGCTTTTAACTGCTGGAATTTTAATGTTGTACATAAATGGATTAGCATACACCTTTAGGAAGTTTAGAATGGTGACCAGGCACATCTAGAGCCCTGGTGGCGCAGTGGTTAAATGCCTGTACTGCAGCCATTTACTCAAAACCACAAGGTTGCGAGTTCAAGACCAGCAAAAGGGCCCAAGCTCGACTCAGGCTTGCATCCTTCCGAGGTGGCTAAAATGAGTACCCAGACTGTTGGGGGCAAATTAGCTTACTTGCTAATTAGCTTACTTGCTGTTCACCGCTATGATCTTTGGAATAGCGCTATATAAATAAAACAAATTATTATTATTATTATTATTATTATTATTATTATTATTATTATTAGAGATTTTGCATTGGTAGGGGCTTTCCACATGGTATGTGTCTGTACAAAGCCTCTAAGGAGAAATCAGGCAGATGTCACAAAGCAGACATTCTCCTACGCATGATATACATGACATACACTCTCACATCTGATATACTTGGGCGAACCAGAGACATAGCCACAAAGTGAAAAGGGGACACAAACAATGAGGATTTGGCATAACCCTCCAGAATAAAAACAGTCATGAATGTATTACAATTAGCTCAAAAGGTTTATGTGTGCACAAAACTGTTTCAGAATACAAGAACCTGGACAATCTTTTAAGACTTTTCCTTTGTGGTGTCACGCTTTAATATAGACCTATAGACTCCTCCTTGCCCCACCCAGGAAGAGGCAGAAGGAAAAGAAAATTGGACATATTATCTGATGTTTTGACCTAGCATCTTTCTTGAAAGTTCCAAGGATATTTGAATTGGAAAATATACAAGATTCTAGCAACAGTTTAAGGAAAGTTCTTCTATATAATGCTTCACCATTATCAAAAGCCATCTCATTAGTCTGGACTGCCTGAAGAATCTGCATCCTTATAACTTCAATTTTTGTCTTGCTGTCCTGAAGCAATTGTTGAGCCGTTGCAAGCAGCTTTCTATCCTAAAAAGAAGAGAAAGGTGTTCTTAAAATCTGAATTCACAAATAAGATGCAAGTAACAGCAATTTGTATAATCTTTTCACAAGATAAATATTAACAAATTCAGACTGCCATGCAAAACATTTTGAAGTTTACTTCATCCATTTTATTCCCTATTTAAATTTTTAGTTTTCTGAACTCTACATCAAACACAGACCTGCAAGTTACTTTCTTCTTATTGTATTTTAACCTACCAAGAATATTTCCAGAAGACAGATGTGCACTACATGAAATAAAAGAACTATATGATATAAAGGTACTATTCAACAATGTGCAAGGCAAATAAAATTATCAACATATAGTTATACTGCTGCAAAGAATTCAAAACAAAAACACAAACATAAACATACATAAAATGTTGTGACAATATACCCTACAATACATTCCTTATAAGTGTTTTTGTGCTGATTGTGATGAACATACTGTCATGGCTGAAATTCTTGAAAACTATTATAAGCTCTCACTGACTCCACAAATAAGTCACAACAAGATTTCCACTAAAATATTTGTATCTGTCTAGTAAAGCATATTCAGGACATGTCCACAAATCACATGCAAAAGACCATTCACATACAGTACACAGTTAAGGAGGGGGGAAATCTCTTTTTAATGATGAAAGATAATACGAGCTTGGCAGAAACTGCTTCTTTCTATGTTAGAAGCGCCATAGTAAGATTAACAGTGTAATTTAACATGTACAACTGAAACAGTGCCTCGAAAGCTACAAATTGAGTTTCAAAAAGGTCAGTGAGCCATCAGGAAGCAATTTGAACTGCCAACCCCCCAGTCCTCACAATCCATTTGGCTATTTTGCAGCAAGCTGCATTTCTTTAGCTCTTTTCTTTATATGCCAAATCCATATTTCAAGTTATGCTTTTCGATGTACACTATTTCTGAGCTTCTAACAAAAGAAACATTTCTTGTGTGTGTGCTTGTGTGTGTGTACACACATGTATTTTAATCATTAGGCACTTGATAACATAGTCTGGGGATATGAGAAGCAAAAGGAAAAAGAATCTTATGTTATAATCCTATATGATTTTCAACTGTCATATCCTTTCAAAAGAAGCAGGCATAGGATTTTTGTTTTGCTTGATAATGTCAAGAAGCACATACATACCCAAATCAACATTTTATAATATCATTCTCTCAAATTGTTGCATATTTGAGATTCTAAATGGACTTTTAAAAGAACATGAAATTAACACTGATCATCATATTGGCTGAGATGCTTTCATTTACAGAAATATGTGTCCACTTCATATTTCTATTATTTATATGAGTCAATCAAAATGGTTGAAAAATCTACAGCTGAAAAACTTCCCATTTTTGCCAACTGAAAAGGTGGAACATTTAAGACTTATGGCTTCTCACAAGTCTTACCTTTGATGGACCATTAGAATACATATGGATCATGTTCTCAGCTCCCTGCTTTACTTTCAATTCTATATCCAACTGTTTTTTTAAGGCCATCAGCCTGTTGTTAGTAGGAAAACGAGGATCACTGTTTGGTGTATCTGGAGTTCTGGGACAATCTGTGAATTACAGACATTTCAACCACATAAATAAAGTAAGAGTGGAAAGGGCCAAAGTAAGTTTAAACTATCGATATTCTTTTCTGAATCTTTGCAGAACAAAATTGGCATCAGCCAATTAAAAAAAACCCAAATGTACTTCCTGAATATTTAAATACATGAAGAACAGTCCATTTCACTCATCTATGTAAAAAAAAATCACACATACAATCTATCGTGTTTACTTTCATCCATCCTCATAAAGACAACATATTCTATTATAAGGAATACTCTTCACCAAAAAATCCCATAGGTATCTGATAAAGCAGGAGGGAAACTATTAAATCTACACTTAAAAAGATCAGTCAATATTTGGAAACACTGCACAGAATCTTTTTGGGCAACTGGAAATACATAACCTAATACATATGCAACTGTTATGTATTCATGATCCGTACAGCCCCAGGTTTAGGAGCACATAGGGGCTGTGAAAGTACCTTAAACCAGACTTACCTGTCAGCAGCCACTGGGATTGCAATCCACCCTCCCATTTTCGGAAGCAACTGCCTGATGTTTCCTCCCCTTGCACAAGCTATTTCCAGCGGAAAGGGGATTTGTGACAGGGCTTCTTTTTCTGCCTGGAGCTTGCTAATGGGAGGGAATGTCAGGTATCTGGTACTTGATCAACAGGGGTATAGACCACTGTGGACCCCAGCGGCTGCTTATCAGTAAGTGGGGTGGGTGGGTCATGCTGGAATTCACTACATGGCAATGTTGTTGAAGTGCTACATAGTACACAATGGTCATACAAGATTCCAACAAATTAAGTTATTTAGAAAATTCCCATGCCCCCATCCAGTTCAAATATAAGTCATGATGAATTAAGTAACAATTTTTGTAGCCAGCAGTCATAAAACAATGTGTATCAATATCCTTAATAAAAAAAAGGATAGATTTTGCTTGACAATATCAAAGTATAGAAAATTATATAGCGAGAGGCCTAATAATTGTGACTTACAAAAGTATTTTGAGAATAGGCTAACATGAGTTACCTTCTGAAGTAGGTACAAATAATCTACCATAAGGTATTTTAATGACTGGGGAGAGGGTTGGGGTTTTGGGTTTTTTTAATTGTAATTTTTAATTGTTTGATGTTTTAATTATACTTTTGGAATCCGCTTTGATTCCTTTGTGAAAAAGCTGAATACAAATAAATATTATTATTATTATTATTATTATTATTATTATCCCAAATTAAGCCCTATAACGAACAGAAGAACCAGTCTCTAGATATGGAAGAGCTGATCACACCCCCAAAAGGGAATCTAACTATTCCACAGCAAGGTAGAAAACTGAAATGTATCTGTTCTATGATAAAGCTGCAAGAAAAGCACAACTATTAAGATTAATACAACATTTTTAGTTAGCCAAATGTTTACAAAGCAGGCAGTAATATGTTACATCTTTAAAGTTCAAACAAATACCAAAATCATTGTCAAAGATGATGGTATCTGGTATTTACTACATAACAGCTTTCAATTTTTCACATGGGAATGGTTTAACACAAAATGAGGCATTACTCTCTCAATTACAAGAGATCTGTGAACAGCCCAGTGTCTACAAGATGCTCCTGCTGCCAAAAAGGTGATTTTTGCAATTCTGTTTTTCCTCTCTAGCCTCTCCTAATCTGTAGGGTTGGGGGACCCTCTGGAACAGTGAGGGAAGTAAGCGGTACTGGAGTTAGAAGGGGAAATGTGTTCCCATTTCAAATAGTGGGAGCATCAGCTGGTTTATTTCTTCTTCCATGGATAAGGTGCAGAAGCACAATCCATCTGAGAATATCGATTCAGCATGCTTTTTAATGTTCTGCATGCATACTATGGGCAAGCACTAGTCAGTATTTGTTGTAGATTATACGTCTAATGCTTAAGCCATTAACTTCTTATGTCAGGAATGTTAGAGATAGCATTCTAGTGGCACTGTTTAAGTGCCTGTTAATTAAGAACAAATAGATTGACCTTCGTCAGCCAGACAAGCTATGCATTCACATTGTAGCTCTAATTAAAAAAACTGGTTAGCAGAAGCTACCTTCAAGACCATTTCTGAGCCATAAAATCAGATCTAGTTGTGCCCGAGTTTAACTAAAATATGCTACCAACTACAGTTTATGCTAACAGGCTCTCTTGTTTCTTTCTAAGGATAATGATGTCAATGACAGGCCTGCCTTGTTTCATGATGTTTATTTATTTACTATTCATTAACTATTTTCTCATTCCTGCAAAAATTCTCTTCATTAACATTTAATCATTAAGGAAACTATGGGGAATACCTTAAAAAGTTTCCACACACACTCATAAAGCTAATCAATACAAAGAGGGCGTCTTTTTCAAAGTGAATGACTACTGCTATAGAATTTTTTTTGGCTGGCATCCTGTTTAATAGTTATGAGATTGTTTGTTGTTGTTAACTGTCCTCAAGTTGGCTGCAACAAATGGTGACCCTGCAGATGAGGTATCTTCAAAAATCCCTGTCCTTCACTGCTCTGCTTCAATCCTGCAATTTTTCAGGCCTGTGACCCCTCTGATTGAGTATTTCCATCTGAGATGCAGTCTTCCTCTCTGTCTTTTCTAATAAGTCATGCTTTCTCATGATGTGGCCAAAGTAAGACAGCCTGAATTTAATCATTTTGGCTTCCAGGGAGAGTTCAGGCTTGATCTGTTCTAGGACTCATTTGTTTTTCTTTTTGTCCATGGTATCCTCAGCACTCTTCTTTAGCACCACATCTCAAATTAGCTTATTTCCTTCTTTTCCACCTTTTTCAGTCCAGCTTTCTCATCTGTACACGATTATGGGGATTATACAACGGCTTGGACTATACTAACTTTAGTCCTCAGTTGTATATCTTTACACATTAAGAGTCTTGTCTAGTTCTTTCATACCTGCCCTTCCCATTTCTAGTCCTCTTCTGATTACTTGGCTGATGTCTCCATTTTGATCAACGTTTGATCCAAGGTACGGGAACTCTTTAACTATTTCAATTTCCTCATTGTCTAGTGTCAATTTATGTAGATCCTCCATGCTCATTATTTATGTTTTCTTTATGTTCAACATTAAGCCTGCCTTAGTACTTTCTTCTTTGACCTTCTTTAATAATTGTTCCAAGTCTCTGATGTTTTCTGGTAGTAGTATGGTTTCATCCACATATCTTAGATTGTTGATGTTCTTTCCTCCTGTTTTCATTCCTCCTTATTTTGAATCTAAAACTCCTCTTTGTATGGTATTTTCAACATACAAGTTGAACAAATAGGGTGATATAATGCAGCCTTGCTTGACCCCATAAACTGCACTTATGACCTTGTAACTTCTGAGGATTTATATTTACAGTATGATCAAATATGACTCCCCAAACCTTCTCTGTGTGGCAGTGACCCAACCAAAGGGTTTCGAAGGCACTGTTGATTGGGATGCTGGGAAATGACAGAACTCTCCTGGTTATGAGGCACCTAGAGACAACCACTTGTGACAAGACTGGGAGAGCACTGCAGATGCCGTAAAACTGCTTTTGCATCAACGGGTGCAAGATAGTAGGCAGGTGTTACTATAGTGGCCTGTCCACATATATATCACCCTTGCCCAACACTATAAGTAAATAACACAACCAGCTGTCTCACAGCATCTGTGGGGTAAGGCTATTCATTTACTAAGTTTACAAGTTCCTTGAAATGCCTGCCCAGAGGCCAGCAGTAAACCAACTCAATTGAGTCTCTTTTTACAGTCTTAAAAACCAGTTAAAGGTGCTGCCACATTTCTTCCCCCCCTTTCCCCCTTCCTTCCTCCTTTTTATTTTTACAGCCCGAGGCCTTATTTCACAAAGCATTCTTTGACCAATTTGAATCATTAACAACAAGGCTTACTGACCTGAACACATCTTTATGTTAAAATGGATTATTTTATCTTTTCAACAGGCCCAACGGAAGTCAAGATAATTTAGGAATTTGGGTCCCTTAAATGATACAACACTTTTCAATCAATAGTAAATTTTAATCTTACTTACTCTTATTATATATATATATATATATATATATGTATGTATGTATCTGTCTGTATGTATGTTTTGCCTAACCTAAACGTCTGAGATATACTGTACATGGTAACCTTCAGCAGTTTGTCATTAAGGCCTTTCTTACAGCACATATTACAGTATTATAATATGTTCAAGAAGAATGCAATATACATGCCTTTTAAACACAAAATTTAGGTGTCACCTGTTTCCCCAAATGCTTTTAACTTTAAACCTAAGCATTTCCCCCCAAAATGGTGAATAGTAATCAGATGTCAAATTCATAAAATAACAATTTCAAAGCTTCTAGAAGCAGCTAAGCAATGTAAATATCTGCAACTTGGATCATATTTGACAGTCCTGTTATTAGATACAAAATAAAATAAAAATGCTTGCATTTGTCTTTTTTCTAAATGAGTCTAAGAACTTCTAAAAATTCAGAAGTATACTTTTAAAATGATTTTATTTTCTTCTTCAGATATTACCAACTTTACTCTTCTCTCCACTACAAACTTATTTTCAACTTTATACAGTAATTTTGTTATGCTTGTCTTTCACCTTTATTTATTATTTCTCCCAGTCTGTTCTTCTCTGCTCCTCAATACACACGTGTGTATGTGTGTGTTTATAAATGTACAGAAGTATCAAATTGTAGAAAAGATGGCAAGGAATAAAGTACATTTTTTTCTTTCAATGCATACCACTGCTATGTTGCCTCAATGATCCAGAGGAACATGAAACACATTCATGTATTTACTGGAAAGCACATCTGCATATACTTAATGCAAAATATTAAATATAAAATTATAAAATTCCAAATTTAAAAAAGATACATTTTTTTCTTGATAAATTACTAGGCTTCAAGATAGAAATTCTACTGTTTATTATATTTTGTATTTGTGTGTCCTTCTAAGAAATGTTTATTTAAGATTTATGAAATGTCTCTTTCCACCTTAACAGGTTTAATATTTTACATAAAATAGGGAATGTGTTAAAAAGAAGAAACCCTTACTTTTAAAAATGAAACCAAAGTGCATTTTTGTTTGTATGCAATTGTAGCAATGCTATAATGAAAAATAAGCTTATATCGTGTTGCTGAATTTCAGTTTCCACAAAAAACTTGTTGAATGTAAAGGTCAATTCAACACTATACAGACTGGGTCCACGCTATTTGAACGGCCGTATTTCCCTGTACAAGTCCCCCAGAGATCATCTGGAGAGGCCCTTCTTTCTGATCCACCACCCTCTCAGCTGCGTTTCCTGGGGACAAGAGAGAAGGCCTTCTCAGTGGCTGCTCCCAAGCTTTGAAACTCCTTCCCTAGAGAGGCCAGGGTGGTTCCATCCCTGCTGTCCTTCCAGCGGCAGGTAAAGACGTTCTTGTGCCTGCAGGCCTTTGCGAACCAATATGGGCTGGGAATGGTGTGCTAATTAAATTTTAAGGATTGCATTTTTAACATTCTATTTTAACTCGTAACCGTTTTAACTTTTTAAATGGTTTAATTGGTTTTTTAAAATTTTTATATTTATACATTTTAATGTTGTATTATTTTTAAAATTGTATTGTTTTAAACCTGCTGTCTGCCACCTTGGGACAAAGGCGGGGTATAATAACAACAACAACAACATTGCCACTTTCGAGCACCTCATGGCTGTGACTTAAATGCCAACCTGTCATCTAACCTTCCTCTTCAAATACCTGCTGAAAGAGTAACCTATAATATTAGAATAAAACTGCAAGTAAAATAAAACACTACTATGCTTTGATACATATACCTTAAAACAGATTTTATGTGAAAGTCCACTAACTAATAATATTTAGTTCAAGCAGATATAATATTCTGCATAACATTCTGGTATGATTCACAGTGCTAGCAAATTAGAAAGAAACACATTTATTACATTACACTTACAGCTCATTGGTAATGGTACAGTTGATCGGATCAGAATAATGTAATAGGTTTTTAGTTGTTGTTTTTTTCAAATTTAGGCATTCACTAATAGCTGCATCAGCTTCCTCCAACCATTACCAATGCACTTCAATCATTATCAATATTGACATGCTTTTCTAGAAATCTGCATTGCTGCAACTTGGATGAAGCTATACTGCCAAATTTGTTAGTATTAGCTACAGATATGTTTAACATTCAAATGCTTTATACTTGCACACTGCTACTTAGATTTTTTTTTGTAAGTGTGTAGAGACTCAGTGTGGTGTTATGGTTTGAGCACTGGACTATGACTCTTAGATCTGGATTTGATTCTCCACTCGGCCATGGAAACCCACTGGGTCACACTCTCTCAGCCCCAGAAAACACCACAATAGGTTCCTCTTAGGAAAGCCATAAGTCAGAAACTTGAAGGCACACAACAACTTAGATTTTTGAAATAAACTATGAGGTGACCCTTTGCCTTTCTTACTATAGAATACACTATGTAACACAGCAGTATACAGTTTACAAACTAAGCTGAAGTTTTCTAAAGCACAGAAAACATGGGGAGAAGCCACTGGAAAGAGAAACTAATGCTACATACCTTAACATCAACCATAAAGATGGGCAGTTAAAGCTAGTGAACTACTAATTTATCAGCTTACTTGCCCCATAAGGTCCATGGTGCTTATTATTTAACAGTAGACCTGAACTGAGGCAACATATCTCAAAATGGACAAAGACCTGCAAATAACTGACTCTGACTTTCATAAACAAAATGTAAAACAAAAACAAGATGGGTTGATGCTGAACCCTAACAGTATTTTTGCTACGGCAATTGCTGGGATCTGGCTATGTTACCTGGAGCTTTCAGGGCTGGATGGGGTGAACAGCTATCCTTTCACTTTCACAATCAAGAGGACTATAGTAGCTCCATGCCCAGGGCAATGCCCATCCTGCTCATAAATGAAATGGGACTGAGGATGTAACAGGCAGGGATGTGCCTGCTTGAGAATGAGGATGTACCATGCAGTTACAACGTCACAGTAATGAGGATTCCTTTTTGAAGGGCCTAGTCCAGAATCAGGGAGCTTTACACAATGAAGAGAATATTTATTAGAGCTTAAAAAGACTGAATGCCAAGGAGGAATTCCTTGTACTTCTGATCTGAGGAAAAAGGAGAGCCAGGGAGAATGTGACAGTGGGATGAGGACCACAAGGCTATAAATACAGCCAGCCCAGGACTTATTGGTCAAGATTTGTTTTATGTGAGGCGAACACAATGTTCCACCCACACAATTCTGCATTGCTACTGCCCACAGAAGGCACATGACAGGCACCAGGTTATTAAACACGGCTGGGAACAAGGAAGAACAATTCTGCAGTTGGGCTAACACTACCTTTCCAAATCTCCAGTGATATCCATCTCAGTATGTCCTAGTTTATGGAAGGTCCTAGACCTAGAGTGTGTGTAGAGGTTGCACAAGGAGCTTTTTCAGAGTGTTGAAAAAAGGACGCATATACATAACCTGGGGTTACATCTGCCTATGTCATTAACAAACTTCTTGCTTGTGTTTCCTGCTACAGAGTACCAAATGCTTGCTAGGCAAGCAAATCTCACACACACACACACACACAAAATATTACACGCCATCTATTTCATAGCATTGGTTAACTCAGCTGTTTTTAAGTCTCTTTGTTCTGTAGCCAACGTAGTTAACATCGGACTTGGACAGAGGAGTGGATTAAGATCCTCATTCACTTCGTAAAACACTGGCTCTTGGCTCACTACCTCACAGAACTATCATAAGGATAAAAATGGGGAAGACATCATGTAAATGACCTTTAACTGAGGAAGAAAATGTAGACTATAAAAGAAAATATTTATTTAAAAAAGAAGTAATCCGAGCTCCAAAAAGCAATGCAAAGCACCATTATAATTAAATTTTATATTCTCAAATATAATAAAATACAATAAAACCATAAGGGTAAGTCAACAGGTAAACTAATAGATTGCTTGTCTATACTCCAAAAGCTGACAAAAGAAATACACTTTCAACTGCACTGTAAGAAACAGCCATATTTCACAGGGGGGGTGGGTCTATAGTCTCCACCAAGACGTCTTTGTGTGGTGACCACAAGCCACACTGAATGGCACCTAAAGGAAAGCCTTCAATGCCACCCCCAGCTGCTAAAGGGCTTGTGGTATGCCTCTGTATTTTGAAACCACACCCTTCCATGTTTTTGGAAGAGGAAAGAGGAAAATGGTCTCTCTAGCCACTAAATATCTTGCTCCACTACCTTCCAAACTGATAGCTTAAGAAAATCTTCCTTTACCTCAGTGAAAAAAGTAAAAATCAAGGAGAAAAGGCTATCCTAGCTACCTGGTTCTTGTGGCCCTCAGCTGTGGTGGACCAGAGGTTTGCAGGGGCCACAGCACGGTTTGCTGCCTGAGGGAATGGTATTTCAAGAGGTGACTGGGGCTACAGATAGAAGAGAAACTACTGCATGGTCCTGACCCCATGTACACTGGCATAACCTGGTAAGGTGATAATATGTTACATATCTACAAAACAAGAATGCTACAAGCCTGAGCATTCAGTCTATCTAAAATCACATTTTTCCAAGATCAATTTGCTAAGACTCTGCACCCATTATTTACTCACAGTATATAATTAATCTGTTTTATTTTTAAAATCATCCTCATGATAATGATCATCAGTGGTTAAAGAGAGTAAGAACTCTATCTTCCCAGAACATTAATTAAGCGATTATCATGACAATTTAGCAAAAACACTCATTTTCTAACTAATTCATCTTTTACCCCAATAATAAGTAAATTCTACTTCCTTTTTCTTCAGTCCACAGGCTGTACATTCAGTTCAGTACTAAGATTTCCTTTTTGGGAAAATTACTATGGAATGCAAGGTAAGCTTTGCAAGCCTGAATCCAGAAACACTTTTCTCCTCTCCCAGTAGAGAAATGTCTACTATTGTGGAATGCAACTTGACAAGGAGAAGTTGGATTTAAAAGATACTAGGCTTCTCTACAATGCCATTCAAGCCAATAACTTGCACACTATCTAATTGGTAGTACGCTATAAAAGAAAAAAGAAATTGAAACAACATAACTGTAGAAATTCCCTTGTCTTCTCTGGGGGGAAAAAAAAAAGAAAGTCAAGTATATTTGGTATGACCCCTGGCTACAAATGACTTTACTTTCATATTACAGTATTTAAAAGCAGATGCTGAAAAAGCAATACAATTGTGCACATGCAAATCAAATGCCACTTTTGCACAAATTGATAAACTGGAGGTTTACATAAGAGAATTTACAAGTAAAAGTATATGAATTCTGATTCTGACATAAATCCATATATAAAAACAAACACAATGTTATGTGAATTATGACTTCAGAAAATTAAACACTACAATTGCTTACGTATACAGTGGTGCCTCGGGTTACGAAATTAATTCGTTCCGCCATTCCCTTCGTAACGCGAAAATTTCGTAACCCGAAATAGCTTTCCATTAGCACTGGAAGCCTATAGCATTTGAATTTCGCGCCAAAATGAATTTCGTAACCCGAAAAATATTTCGTAACCCGAAACAGTTTTTGCCAATCCAACTTTTTCGTATCCCGGAAATTTCATAACCCGCGCATTTCGTATCCCGAGGTACCACTGTATTTTTCTGGGCATAGTATCAAGTAACGCCATTTAAAATATAACAATTACATACCTGTAACATCTTCAGGTTCTGTTACAACAATATGTGCATTTAAATCCTGTAATTTATGATGCAATTCTTCTAATTTCTTGTTTGATTTTTTCAAAATATTGTCTACGTAAGCCAAGTTTTTTTTATCTGTAGTGACTTTCCTGAGGTTTTCTGCTCCTTCCTTGATTTTAAGTTCCTTCCTTATTTCCCGTTTAATTTGGTCCTTTACTTCATCCAACTTCTGCTGTACTATCGTGTCTGTATAGTCAAACTTTTGTCCAATTGTCACATTCTCAGAGACCATTATACTTCGCACATCCCCCTGCAGAATGTAGAAAAAGCACAATAGTTAACAGATTATTCTTCCCAGAACAGTTTACAAAACTGGTAGCATACAGACACCTTCTGGCAGCAATTTATCTGAAGATATCCTGAAACAGCAAAGAACCACAGAGCTTCATATGGTGACTGACAATACTTACAAGTAACAGGTTTAAGTTTAGCAAAACTTTCACTATTCCTATTTTTAACTGTGATGGATTTAAACTGAACTGGATTTGCAGCATTTGGATTCTGTAATGATGGCCCTGAGAACATAAGAGTTTTACAGAGCATTCATGTATGTATGTGTCTACTCAAAAGCAAATCTCTTTCCATTCATGAGTGTTTACAGGATTGCTGCTGAAATAAACATTTGTACTTTTAGCTTGTGGAATAGTGAATCTAAACAATCCTGTTAAAATTCATCAGTGATTTATTTATACATTTTATTTATTTAAAACATTTCTATACCACCTTTGAAGGCAAATGTCAACATACTGCAAGATAAATAATTTTCATTGTCACAGATTTAAGCCTGGAATACAGTTGTATGTGTGCATGTGGTTTTTTTACACTCAAGTTTTGTATTTACAAGATATTCCAAGTTGTTCTTATTAATTTTCCGAGTTATTTTAGTGACCATAACAGATCATCACTTTGATATTTTTAACTTATTAATGGTTTTGGAAGATAACTTCAACCAAATTTCTTCAGTTTCAGAAATTATATTCAAGCTTTCAAAGTATAATGACACCCAAAGACCTTTAAGGTTTTTTTTTCTCCAATGCCTCCCCTCCAGCTAGTACAAAAGATCAGATCTGAAATGTTGGCCCAGTACCGTATTATCAACTTTGCAAGTCACTCCTTAAATGAGTACTGTCACATATCTGTCACATATGGCATTTATAGATGCTATGTATAGTGGGCCCTTGCATTACGCAGGGGATCTGTTCCGGACCCCCCCCCCCCCCGGCATAAGGCGAATTGAATGGGACAGCCGCACCTTGCACCCCACGTGCTCCCCACGGCTTGAGCATGTACACTCAAGTCTGAGTATAACGCAGGCGCACTGTATTTAATATGTGCCCTATGCTCAAACTTCACGAGCAGCTACTAAACTAAAATCAACAATCCAAATCCTAAGTAAAAATAAAAAGAAGAGTACCAGAAAGTGGGAAAGTCTGATTAGATATTGATGACTTATATAATACTGTACTTTTTGGGTTTTAACAGTAAGATCTATAAAGAAACATCAACTGTGTTTACTCAGGAAATGGGGTATACTTTCATACACTTTTCATATGGAAAAAGTGGAACTAGCCCAATTTTTTGCAGATGTACTACATCCCACATGGTTCTTATTATATATTAGCAAAACATCTTCACCCTGAAGGGTGGCACAGAAAGGCTTGTATATTACAAGGATTTAGGTAAAAGTAAAATATTTAGGTATCTTAGCAATAGTAAATATCATCAACCCTCCCCTTATGCGAGGGATCTGTTCCGGATCCCCCCATGTGAGGGGAAATCTGTGTATGTTTGAAATCTGTCTTTGTTCAATCCGTTGCTGAAGGACTGTAGTTTGTGGATGAACTCCAATTCTGCTGTTTTTCCTTCCAATCTACAGTATCTTTGTAGGGTTTTTTTGTTCAATGACTGCTGTTCTGAGGTCTGAGATGGAATGCCCAAGGAGATTGAAATGTTCTGCCACTGAATGTCTGATTTATGTCCATTTACCCTCTGGCACAGGGACTGGCCTGTTTGCCCAATGTAGAGTGCCAATGGCCATTGCTGACACAGTATAGCATAGATCACATTGGAGGATGAGCATGTGAAGGCCCCCCTAATATTGTGGGTGATACTGTTAGGTCTTGTGATGAAAGTTCCTGGATAAATATTTGGGCAGAGCTGGCATCTTGGTTTGTGGCAAGGCTTTGAACCTATGTCTCCATCTGTGTCGTGTGTCGTCCTGTAGGTGAGTACCTGTTTGAGGTTTGGACGATGTCTATAAGCAAGTAAAGGTCTGTAGATCATTGATGCGCTTGAGTGATCCCAGTTGGGAGCTGTATGTGAAAGATCATGCTGCCAATTTCTTTTTATCAGTCTCAAAGGTGCTACAAGATCTCTCTATGTACTGATTCTACTGACTAATACGGCTATATCTTTGAATTCTAACAAAAAATACCTGCTTCTCAAAACAAGATAGAATTCTGGGCACTTCCAGATTTGTTTTGGTTCCCTCCCTGCCTTTTTGGGGGATGTGCACACAGAAAGGAGGGTACCTAGGATCGGAAAGCACGGAAGTTGCCCACTCCTGCTCTTATCCATGGTAGACAACTTGAGCCCACAGATATTTTTGACTGCATGTCAAACATATACCGCCATCACTGAATATGCTGGCTAGGACTAATGGGAGTTAGAATTTAATGACATCTGCTGAAGAACAGGTTGTCTCACCCCTGCTTTAGCTATGGCAGTCACCAGGCATTGAGCAATGATCTGAACAAAGGTTTGACCAATTTAGATGACACCTTCTTAGCCTTAATCAAGTAGGATTTTAACCATCACCTTCCTTGGCCAATCTTTCTCTCGCTGGCTTGCAAAATGATAACAAAGCAAGGGTGTTAATTCAGCTCCATGGGAAATAACAGTTAGGCTTCTTGGTTTGGTGTAATGTCTGAACTGAGCCATTGTGCGTAATTAACTTTTGTTCCTCTTAAAACATTCACTTCAAAATGCAAGGAGTAAATGCAGAGACAGACCAGCCCCCACATATGTTGATCCTGCTGAGTGAGTGTTCCTTCTCCCTGAGTTCCAAATGAGTCAAAGCAACTTAGCAGCATTTACATCTTAAGTATCAATGAAATGCTCGCACTTTGTTCTTCACTCTCAGTCAGACTAATTTGTTTTACAACTTTTTTGAACGTTAATTTTCCTAGCTTCCACTTGACTTCAAATTATTAGCTAAATGCCTAGAAGTGATAGCTTTGCTTAACAGTTTGCAAGGCAATGACTCAAATATTTTTCTTGCTCTCAGGAAAATATGAAGTAGTTCAAAATTCTAGATTCACAGATGCTGTTGAGATTGCAACTCCAGTCATCCTCAGCCATCATGACAAACTCCTCATCAGAGGAGTTGTAATACTACTAATATTGGTAGACCCAAGGCTGGGAAGCACTGAAAGGACAGAATGTATTTGGAAAATAATATAAAGACAATTATTTGCACTGTGATCAGCTTGAGGAGTCATTATTTTAAATACAGTCGGCTCTCAGTATCCACAGGTTTTTTTATCCACAGATTCAAGCATCCACAAATTTTTCCAACTCCAAAGGCAAACTTTGTTTTTGTTATTTTATACAAACTTTTTTTTTTTTTTTGCCATTTTATATGTTTCACTAGGCCACTGTATTCAATGGGACTTGAGCACCCACAGATTTTGGTATCCATGGTGGATCTTGGAACCAAATCCCAGCAGATAATAAGGACCGACTACACATGCCTATAATTAATACCCTGAAGCTGAAAATCAGTTCTTCTTTTTTCTTCCAGTCATGATTTGTTAAGAGGAAGGTGGATTAATAAGACTTTTTTCAAGAAGTTTTGAAATCAACAAGAGATTGCAAGAATAATATAAAATCATAAAGGCCTGCTACCTCCGTAATGCACTCTTCACCTCCATGATAGACAATCCTAGCTCCGAGGCAGGGATGTAGCCAAGGGGGGGGGATCTGGGGGTCCGGACCCCCCCTTCCATTAGAAAAATGAATGGTGTGTGCTGCTGCGCCGCCGCACTCAAGCCCCATTATAATGGTGGCACTTAGTCTGGACCCCCCCCCCCTTCCTAAAATCCTATCTACGTCCCTGTCCGAGGGAGACAGTGAATTACTTGACCAAACTTGAAGACATCAATCCAAATAATGACACACCAACTGCCTACAGATAATCATATATTGACTTCATTAAAAAAATAGTTTCACAACTTGCAGGCAGCGGCTTTGATCCTCTCTTCCAATGAATGAGCAAACAAACCAGGAAGTGTCAGTTAAGTACGTTAAGCGTCAGTTAAGTCTCTGTTATGTCTATACCAGGAAGCCAAGGAAAACAGTTTTCAAACAAACCAGAATATTAAGCCATGGTTTAAAATTGGATTCCTGGCTTGTTTCCTAGCTTGCACAAAGAGAGGAGTGAAGTGACTGTGTGCAGAGCAAGGAAGCTTATGAATCCTCAGACAATAATCTGAACAAAGCCAATAATAAAATAATGACTCATGCAATATTTTCAATTACGTAGCCTACTTAATATGCTCTAAAGTCAGATAAGTCAAATAGTAACTCTGATACTTTGAAGAACACACAAACCTCTCCTGTTTTATGGTGAAGTTTTTGTTATTGTTAAAGCCTGCTGTGGTTCCTATACTTGTGAGATGTAATGTTAAACATCTGGTGACTAGTTATAGTACTGACATTCTCTAGCCTCCCAGATAGCTTACATCCACTGTATAAAAAGACATTTGAAAAAATTCTCAAACTCGCACTCCTGACTGTTTTCTTTCCTGAAGAAGTCATCCACTCTCTGAATTTGTTAGCTAATATGTAGTTCAAAATGAATGGGGGCCGATGGATCAAAGTCTCCCTGCAGGAGAAAGATTACCATGGAGTTGAAAACATCAGGATTCTAAACTGCAGCAATAAACTGAACCAATCTCCATTTAAAATGAGAACCAAAAATTCCCACCTGCTAGCAAGACTACATAAACCCTGCAGTCCTAGATTGATCCTAGAGAATGCAGCAGAGTGACTGCTTAGATAACTATTCTATCTGCCCTCTTTATCTAATTTATTCATCACAGGGAACAACCTAGCAGAGGAAGTATGTGTTTTACGATAGCCACTGTGCAGCATGAGAACCATGAAATTTTCAAGTTCAGACAAATATAATAAATTAGGAAAGCTACCCAAATACACCTAGATTTGCAGATTTCTGACTGTGTAAACAATGACTTGATACAGAACCTAGAGCTTTGATGGGCAGGAACACTGCATGACTAACTCCAAAGATCCAGCAGAGTTTTAGACTTAAGTTTCTTGGAAATAACCCCTTCATTCTTCCAAATTGAAAACTATTTTCCAAACTCAATGATACAAGAACGCGGACAAGAACAGGGTCTCCTCTTGAAAAACACTATGCACAGGCAATAAAGCTAGAGTGCCTTAAGTATATCTCTGCATGATGGCCACACTGCTTTTTAAATGCTTTTTGTAGTATTCATTTCTAGAAGACTTCAAGGTGATAGTTTGAACAGATCATCAAAGGGATCTCAAAAGTCTCAATAACAACAATTTATGGAAAATAACATTCAAAGTTAGCCTTGCCTTGCAAAGCCCCAAATATTTATTGATGGTTCTTCTACGGTACCCTGTTAGCCAGAGTTCTCCAACTGCATACATCAAAAACATAAACTATAAAATGATTTTGCAAATAGAAATACAAGCATCTAACAATTAGCAAATATGATGAATCAGGTCTCTGCATAGGAAAAGAGGAAGACATGGAAAAAAGATTCCTCCACAGCCATCCCTTGCACATCTCTCTGTACATGGAAGATGGACAGTTCTATGTAACAAAGAGGAACGCAGGAGAGAGAAGAGGAGACAAAGAGTGACAGAACAAGGAGACAGAAATGAGGCGAAAGAGCAAATTATAAAGACAGAGAGTATGATAAAGACAGATCCTTGTTTTAAGCCAGGACAGGCAACTGTGGAGAACATGAGAGCATGCCCAGTGTAACCAGAAGCAGTATCAGGACATTTCTGGATTTGTTTTTTCTTGATTTTCTATCAATATTTTGGGTTTCCCCTCCATTTTAAGGTATGTGGGGAGGCGGCTTGAGGGGTTAAAATATTGTATTTTGCAGAAGTTTGAAGTAATCTTGAAGGTTTGGGTGAGCAAAAAATCCCTCCTCAATTTTTTTTAAAATGGTGTCTGAAATCTCTAGGGAGCCCTAATTGATACAGCTGATGCACCACACATTCACTACCCCTCTTTTAAGCTACATCTACCTTGGTGACCACTACCTCTAGCATGTAACCCTGGCACTTGGAGAAAAACAATGAATGCAGGCTATTAAACATTCAAAACAGTTACACATTCCTCCAAATAACAGAATGGACTGTTCTTTCATTTGGAACCATTTCCATTTTGCCTTAACAAGAACTGCATGAGAAGGATGATTAGCAAATACAACATCTTTTCTACTCCTACCTGAACACAAGAACTCATTCTGAAAAAATGCTTAATCAAAACTATCAGAAGTGAAACAATTCTGCCTAAGTATTGGGATGAAAAGCTCCCTACTACTCTTCCTCCAAATGCCAAAGGATCGGAAGCATCTACTCCCATGCTCAAAGCAACAAGCCAACAGCAGAAAGCCTGGTTTGATCTTGGCTGGTTTGATCTTGGCAACTCCCAACGCATTTGTGTGACTCTAAGGGATGGTTCAACTTTACATCTAAACCAGACCATTTTTCTATCCAACTATCACATGAAAGGTCTAAACATGAAAAAGCAAGAAATCATAAAAGCATATAGATTACATAGAATTATAATATTTGCCACCAACCTTTGAGAAAAATCTTCCTGTTTATAGAAAAATATATTCCATATATAAAACATGAGTAGATTAAATTAAAGTAAAGTATGTCTGGTGCAGCCCTCTTATACTGCATGCCATATACAGAGACTGTCAGCAGCAAGACTGTAGTACATAATAGAATAAGCAAACATATAGATGAAGGAAGTATTATTTATTACAGTGGTATAGCAAGTTAAGCAAGTTTGCAACTGAAGTACTCATGACTCAGACTGATATTTATGTCACTACAGGTACCCCAGAAGATCTAAAGGGGAAAAAAAGAAAGAATTCCACCAGTCTAGATATGTTCATGCAGTCTTCTCTGACCATATACTTCCCAGATGTTGTTACATCTCAGCTTCCAGAAACCCAAGCCAGCATTGCCATTGCTTAGGAATGCTGGGAACTATAATCCAAAACACCAGGAGGGCACTAGGTTTCAGGAAGGCTGCCTTCATGGAAGCACTATCAAACAGTATGAGTAATCAATCTGGCAGCGTTTTAAAAAATGGGCGATAGGCATATAATCATGTAATATTTCTGCATGCAGGCAGAGATATGAAGGGTGACAAAACCCTGGAAAAATTCAGGGAAAACTATTATTTTCTACCTTTTTTTCCTGAAAAAATTGAATTGGTTAGGACACGGTTACTCATGTAGTTACTCACAGTTCAGAACTTTGTAGCTCCCCTTGTAACAAAAATTAAAATGTTTACAAGTACATTCTATTTGTAATTACTGATTGTATAAACGGTACTTTTCAAACATGAATAATTTTATGTCAAACTAAATAAGACATAATATATTTTATATCTGTAAAGTAACAAAGTGATTTGCAATCTGTAAAGGGGAATAATGCTGCATTTCCCCCAAATATTCCGAAACATTCCAATGTTTTCCAGAAGAAATCGGGAGGAAACCAGGATTTCCCCCAATGTTTCAAAATTTCTGGAAATTTGACATCTCTGCATGCTGGTCCTCCAAACTAAACACTTTCATACTGACAGCATTACACAAGTAGGTTTGAAAGAAGATAAAAGCATTTGAAGACTCACACCTTGTCCATTATCTTTTTCTTCATTTAAATGCCATGTACAGAGCCAGCATTAGTGGTTTGAGTGTTGGACTACAACTCTGGAGACCAGAGTTCAACTCTCAGCTTGGCCATGAAACCCACTGGGTGACCTTGGGCAAGTCACATGCTCTCAGTTTCATGGGAAGGCAATGGTAAACCTTCTTTGAACAAACCTGGCCTAGAAAACCCTATGACAGATTCACCTTGAAGTCGCCATAAATCAGAAACAACTTGAAGACACATGACAACAGCAACAACTCCTGGCTGTAAGTCTTATTTAATGTTAAAGTCTTATTTAATGATTTCCCCCCAAAATGGAGTAACTTTTAATTGTTTTAAACTTGCATTGTTAGCCAACTTGGCTACTTTTCTAATATCAAAATACAGTGGTACCCCGGGATACGAAATACCCAGGTTACGAAATTTCCGGGATATGAAAAAATCCCATAGGAAATAATTGTTCCGGGTTACGAATGTTTTTTCGGGTTACGAAATTTTTTTTGGTGCTTTTTTCGGCTTTTTCGCACGAAATCACGGCTTTTCCCCATTAGCGCCTATGGCATTTCGGCTTGCGAATGCTTTTCGGGTTACGAAAGCGGCGGCGGAACGAATTAATTTCGTAACCCGAGGCACCACTGTATGGGATTGGAAGTGACTGAAAATAAAAACAAAAACAGAATAAATCCTCCATGATGGAAAAAGAAGTATTCTGCACAAATTAGGACATGCCTAAAAATGTGGGATGGAAAAATTGGTGAGGCTAGTACACAACTAATGCTACCAGTATTAGAAAATCAAGAAAACCTCCAAAGGCACTGATGGATAGAGAATTACTGCTACCACTACCACTACCTATTCATCTTCTACTAATACTACTATTCATTTATATCCTGCCTTTCTCTCAATAATGAGACTCAGGGCTCCTTACAACATGCACTATACAGCATCAAAAGCCAGTTTCCAAAAGTCTGACAGTTGAGTCTGTTTTAATTTGAGGACAGAAGGAGAGTAAAGATGAGGCCATTCTGGCCTGCCTAGAAACGGAGTTCCAAAGTCTGGGAGCAGACACTGAGAAAGCTCTCTCTGTTCTTCCCATCAAAGGGGAAGGTAGTGGGACAGAAAGAAGGGCCTCTCCAGATAATCTTAGCACTGTAATGGGCTCATAAAGAGATATGTGGTCCTTCAAAAAGCCTGGACACAAGTCATATGGGGCTTTATAGGTCATCATCAACTTAAGACCCTAATCAGGATTCAAGTCCATCACGCTGTTCTGAGACAGATTCTGTACAAACACACATTCCTGAAAGAAACATTATTTTCTGGATAGCCGTTCATACAACACCCCCAAAAAGCATGGCCAATGGCTAGGGGATTCTTGGAATTGTAGTCCAAACAGTACTTTTTTCCAAGCTCTCAGATAAGCTTGCATCCAAAATGTAGCATCTGATTAG
The DNA here is from genome assembly GCF_019175285.1 of Sceloporus undulatus. NCBI lineage: Eukaryota > Metazoa > Chordata > Lepidosauria > Squamata > Phrynosomatidae > Sceloporus > Sceloporus undulatus. Next base: position 104,045,322 of record NC_056525.1, on the reverse strand, counting down.
CAGATAGAATATTCAAGAAGTGTCAGAAGGCCCAGTTAAAAAAATAAAGCCACAAGCTCAAAATTATTCAATGTATATATTGAACTGTGTTAATAACGAAAAAGAATTGAAAAATGACAAAGTACAATCAGAAAATAATACTCTAGTTGAAGAAATATAGTGCAGTTTATTACAATATGCAAATGGATCTTTTGTAGACTTGCTTACTTCCTCACATGTATCTGAAGGTGCATCATGGGACAAGTCTATGCTTATGCTATAAATTTATTTGCACAGCTGGTCTCAAAGATGCTACAAGATCACTTTGCATACTGATATTCCAGACTAACATAGCTATGGTCCAAAACACAATCCAGAAATAATCCCGTTTAAGATTGCTTTAACTGCCCTGGCTCAGTGCTAGGGAATCTGGGGAATTGTAGTTTATTGTGGCACCAGAGTTCTTTGACAGAGAAGTCTAAATGCCTCACAGAACTAAAGTTCCTAGAATTCCCTAGCATTGAGCCAGGGCAGTTAAAGTGGTCTCAAACTGGATTATTTCTGCAGTGTGTTTTGGACCTATGTCTTTGAATTCTACCTCAGTATATTACATTATTAGTCAAACAAATGGGAACTAGAGCAGATCAAGCCTTCCTGGAAGCCAAGGAAACTGAGGCTGTTGTACTTTGGCCACATAACAAGATGACATGACTCACTGGAAAAGACACTAATACTGTACCATGAAAAGGGGGCAGCATAAAGAGAGGAAGGCAACATATTAAATGGACAGATTCAATGAAAGAGAGCATGGCTTTGAGCCTGCAGAACCTGAGCAGAGCAGAACAGTTGAGGACAAGGGGGCTTGGAGGTGTCATTTATGGGTTACCAGTCAAAGTTGATTGGAAGACAGCAACAACAAGCGTCAAACCACAAAAGCAGGATAAATAGTTTCGATTTCTGTGTGCCAGCACTAAAGTTTAGGTGTGGTTGGTTCAGATATTTCCAGACTTGTTTCAGAAATAAATTTTACAAACTAGACACATTTTAAGTGATTTCTGGTTCTAATCACTGTGGTCAAAAAGAACAAATGTATTAGACATTAAAAAACCTGCTGGACAAGAATTCATTTTCCTGGTTGCACTTGTTCTAGTTCACAAACAGGACTGTTTTTTGTTTTGTTTTTTAATTTTCCCAGGCAGAAAAGCATGTTTGTGGACTAAGCCAAAAAATAAGCAGCAGTTCTTGGAAGTCAGGAAAGTCCTGTTTCAATGCATTTCAATGTCTTATTGCTGTACCCGTACCTATAGAACAGGGGATGAAGTTCACTATTTCCCATGTGTTCAGGTTATAAAATGGTCAGATTACCTTAGGGCAGGTTGATTGTTGTACCTCCAATCCTCTTTCAAAATCGATCACAGACAATTATATTTTGGTTCTCCTATCCAGCTTTTTTCCTTCTTTTTTTAATAATAGCTAAAAGGAGGCTCTACCTCCAGCAATACCTCATCTATTATGCCATCCTCTTATTGCTCTCTTATCATACCTGAATCCTCTTGCAGTAACAGATTGGCATGGCGCCCATGTGTTAGGCATGCAATTACTTCCTTGCATTTCCCTTACCTCTGTGAAACATGCTCAATGAACTCATTAATGACTTCTGATGCTAGCACACCTGGGCAAGCTCACCACAACAGAAATAATTGGCATACTGACTTTAAAGACATATAATGGTTTTTCATTCATGACAACCGGATTTCAGCAATGTGCTGTGCTGAAGTGTGTTTGATGAAGTATTTCAGCCCATTGAACTTTAAAAGAAGTATACAGTAAAAAGTATCACCCATCTTGAATGCATATTCAGTATCTCATCTTACCCAGAGGATGTTCTACAAATCCACAAACAGAATATATTCTAAAGAATGTATATTTTAAAAATTCAAGACAACTTTATAAAACTACATATACTTGGGCGTTTTGCTTTTAAAACAGACAGTTCAAGTATTTCATTAAGATTTCTTTCTGAATTTGCTCAAGGCAGGATATAATCTTACAGTTTGTCCACACTGCAGAAATTAAGCAGTTTGACACCACCTTAACTGTCATGGTGCCATCCTATGGAATCTTGGGGTGTATAATTTGGTGAGGTTTTCAGTTTTCTCTGTTAGAGAGCTCTGGTGCATTACCAAACAACAAATCCCAGGATTCTATAAGATGAAATCATGGCTGTTAAAGTGGTATCAAACTGCTTTTCCCCCCAGTATGGATACACTCTTAGCTTAGTTTATCCTCTTATTTGAGGAAAAATACCTTTATTAGATTCAGCCCTGAGAGCTTCATGGGCAACAAAGGGTAAATAATTTTGGGTTATGCATTCCCAATTGTCCTTCTTCAAAAATGTCTCCACTTAAATACAAAGAGAGTCTTGAGCACGACTGATCATATTTATTTACTTATATTTATTTATTTAGGTATTGATCATCCTTCTGAGAAATCATTAATTGATATACTGAAAAGCATGGATTTTATATGGATATCTACAGTAGCTTCCTATTCACTGCCAATTGAGTCATGCATATATATCCTAATATTTTCTCTAACAGAGCTGGGATCCAAACGTGGAACAGATAAGGAAGATGTTGGCTTGGGACCAGAAATATCTTTCACAACCTGCAGGGCAGGGCAGCCCCACTCAATTCTCCCAATTTCCTCACTCTATTACAGCTGTCCCTTGTCCCATCACAGAGAACTGTTTGACCCTGGAAGAAATTTTGGGGTGGTGTAGACAGATTTTTAATTGGTAGGAATGTATCCATTTTTCTTTCATGGATAAGCATGTTCAGGCATTAGTCACCTCATTCTCCTCACCATGTGAGAGGAGAGTGCCTAGCCCTTTCCTGTTGTTTGTTTGCTCACATGGAAAGTTATGCGTCTTTAGAGTGGAGGTTCCTGTTGCTCTGGAGTCTCCCCACGTGAGAAAGTACACTGGAAAATCAGAGATGTTGCTCAGGTGGATAACTTCTACATGAACAGGAATATCTCCTTTGCAAATACAGCTAATGTTTACAACACTAAGCTATAACAACCATGAGACTGGATGAATTTACTTAATTGAGTTATAGCCTACCTTTCGCCAAAAATGGTACTCAAAATAGTTTACAGTTTAAATTAAAACAAAATAGTTAAAAATGTGTGGTACAAAAATTTAAACATCAGTAAAAAATAAGTTCAATTAAAACAATGATTTTAATACATAATGTATAACAAAGCTACATTTTTCTTCTGTAAAAAGCTATTTTATTGTGGAGATCCACATGTTTTCTTCAGAATATGCTACATTTTTTAAAAGTACTTCCTTCTTCCTCAACCAGTTAAAGGCTAAAGGCCTCTTTAAATAGAAAGTTCTCTGCATGCTGGTGAAGAGAGAAACGAGAAGGGCAAAACTAAATTCCCTAGGAGTAGAAGAAGGCTGGTTCCTGTGTCCTCATCAGACAAGTCTGGGAATATGATGAGATGGAGAGAAAGCCCTTCTTCAATTACTGTAAAACTGTGGCAGGTTCAAAGAAAAAGATAGAGGTTCTTGTAGGGATGCCATATCCCGGCGGCCCCCGGGACAATTCCGCTTTTGGGGCCCCCCTGCCTGCCCCGGTCCGGTTCCCCCCAACCCCGGCCTTTGTCCTGCCTTCAGGCCAGCCCCGCTCATGCGGCCATTATTATTATTATTATTATTATTAAACTTTATTTCTAAAGCGCTGTAATTATACACAGCGCTGTACAAAGTCGGTAAAATTAAAGAATACTGTATATAAAAGCCTGCCCAAGGCAGGCTTTTATATATTACATTCTAAAATAATAACAATAAAAGAGGAATAGATAAAATTACCATATAGAAAAGAAAAAACAAATTAAAAACATCAAATACAGTGGTACCCCGGGATACGAATGCGAAGGTTATTTCGGGTTACGAAAGAAATTTTGGTGCTTTTCGGCGCTTTTTCGCACCAAATCGCGGCTTTTCCCCATTAGCGCCTATGGGTTTTCGGCTTGCGAAAGCCTTTCGGGTTACGAAAGCGGCGGCGGAACGAATTAAATTCGTAACCCGGGGTACCCCTGTATAAAACAAATCACATCACATCAAATATTATCAGACAGCCAGATGACAATCACAAATTCCCTGAGAATGCTTCCCTAAACAATATGGTTTTCAGCTCAGCCTTAAAGCTGGTTAGGGAAGTGATGAGCCGTGCATGCAGAGGAAGAAGGTTCCAGGAATGAGGGGCAGCAAGAGAGAAGGGACGGATCCGGGATGGGGCAGAGAAAATCCTGGGTTGAGAGAGGAGACTTTGGCTACCAGAGCGGAGAGTGCAAGTAGGGATGTAGGGAGAGAGAAGATCGGTTAAATAAATGCGGCTGGCTGCCAACCCACCTCCTCCTCCTCTTCTTGGGCAGCGCCGCTCTCCTGCTCCTGGGCAGCGCCGCCTTTCTCTTCCTCGCCAGCGCTGCCGCCACCGCCGCCGCACCACCCGCGGCAGGGCTTTCCCGCCCACACGTGGGGCTATGACGGAGGAGCTTGTCCCCTTGGGCCAGCCGGCCATTGGCCAGCTGGCCAAAGGGGACGGGCTCCTCTTTGCTTGCGTACACCGCCCTGACCACAGCATGGGTCAGCGGCAGCGTGTGCGCATCCTCCACATGCGCACCCTCGCGCGGGGCTTCCCAAGGAGCCCTTGTGCCGAGGAGGAAGGGAGGGAGCAGGATGTGTAAAGGTGAGTCAGTGGCCATTTCAAGTCTGCCTTGGGTTTTTTTTTTAAATTAATTTTTAAAAATATAAAATACTTATTTTTTGTTTTTTTATTTTATTAATTTTTATTATTGCTTGTTTTTATTTTGTTTCATTAATTTTTATTATTGCTTGTTTTTTATTTTATTACGTTAATTTTTATTATTAAATATATACACCCCTGCCTTGTTTTTTATTTTTTTCCCATTATTTTTTATTATTAAATATATGCAAGTGCATTTTCTGTGTATTTATGGCGCTTTGAATGCTAACAAGTCTGCCTTTCTTGGACAATTATAGTGATGATGATGATGGTGGTGGTGATATTGATATCAACAAGCCTCTGAGGCACGGCCAATGTAACTTGCTGTGATTTTTACAAACTCATGCACAGTGAAGAAAAACCACAGTCCCTTGACCAAGTACACACTTCTGAGAAGTACAGTTGAACCCGAGGGCAAGTACATTTCTGCCATCTGTCTAAGAATAATGCCAAAATGTCCTCTATTTTGATCATGCCTAAAAAACATGCATTTATATTAACATTTTTAAAAAACCCTCAAATTTTTTGCGTGTCTTCCATTTTTAAAAAATGTGTCCTACATTTGTCCCGGTTTGGAGGTCCTGACTTATGGCAACCCTAGGTTCTTGGATAGTCTGGACCTGAGCCATTAGGACTAAATAGGTCATAAGAAGCATTTTGAATTGTGCCTGGAAGCAGACTGGTAGCCAGTGAAGCTGTTTCAAGAAGGGATATATATATATATATATATTTTCTCTATAGTCATTTAATGACAAGAAAGTCTTTCAAGCCTTCACCAAATTTACTAAGCAGCCGAACAGACAGGCCAAAATAAAGCTGCTTCGGGTCAGCTTGGAGGTAAGCTCTTTAAATGCTATATGTGTCCAAAGAGGCTGGAAGCCACGCTCCAGTCCTAAGGACTACAACACAGCTTTGGTGCAGCTTCTGGCCTCTTAAGATGTGTGTGTCATTTAAACAGCATACCTTCAAAGTGACCCGAAGCAGCAAGGGAAGAAGCCTCAAATGCAACCAGCAGCTGCTTCCGGAGTGCATATAGGAAATTCAAGAGTAATGAAGGTAGAGAGAAAGTCATATATACCTGGTAGCAGCACAACCCCACCTTCTGGAGGAGATCATGAAGTGGTACCAAAAGCTTAAGGAGATAAATGGAGATGGCTTGTCCCTTGCCCACGCACTGGCCAGTTGCCTGCCTATGCACCCAGAGAAGAGGAATCAGATATTGTGGCATTGTCTTCCCCTTCAAGACAATGAAGCTCAGATGATGGCAGCAAAAGTCCCCACCAGCACCAACCATGTCTGTACAAGGTAGCTGTTTCCTCAGTGCATCTAGGACAAGATGGTTGGAAAAACAGCCTGTGTTGCAGTATTGGTGATCTTCCTAGTCATTTCCCCCTATCCACAGAGCCAGGCATTCAAGAAGCCCCCATTTAAGAGATGGCTGCTAATAGCAGTCTAGGTGCAGGGCCTTTGTTATCACTTGTGCCTTCACCAGCTTGGGGGAGGTGTTGTTCCACTGGTGATGTCTACTTCCTCTTCCCCACGCCTTGCATGGGCAGGTTGTAAGTTGGTCAAGAGAAAAACTGGTTGAGTTTCTTAACTGGTGGATAATCTATGCTTTTGTATCTCCTCCATGGGGGTGGGAGGATGCTACTGGTGCTGCAGTGGAGGGTGGCACTTTGCTCCAGTCTCAAGCAGTGGAAGAGCTTGAGTTGACGCTGCATGAGGAAAAGAGCCCCTTACATCTATGGAAGAAATTTCCATTCTTCCTCCCCACCCCAGAACTAAGAAAGGATTCAATTCTGGTTTTCATGGGTTTCACCTCCTCACTGCAGTCCCCTAAGCTACAACAACATTCTTCCAGTCAATCCTTTGGAACAGATTTTCAGGACTGTGGGAAGGATGGGAAATAAATGAAAATGGCTTTCTGCTGCCCTTTTCTAATGATGTAACATCCTATAAGCAAAATTCCACAGTGTTGCCAATATTAATGTTACTTAAAAGGAGAAAATTTATAGATTACCCAAATGAGACCTTAAAAAAATCTGCAGTGAATGGTTCCAGGTCAACTCTCCATATGAATGCACATTCACAATCTTTGTGCTTAAAATAGCAACTATTTGTGATCTGCACACTCCAAAAATGAATTAAAGTGGATGAAACCAAATCAAGAATAGAAGATGGTAAGTCTAGCTGATTTCCCTCTGCCGCCAAAGTTAGTAATTTTCAAGTAAAAAAACAGAAAAGACAATTACCATCTTGGGTCTAAAATTTAGTCTATCAAACAAACAAACTTTGCTATCAAAGAAAACATGTCTCCATTAAAGGAGATTACAGAGCTCTACATGGGCAACAGTTCAAGAATGCTACAGTAGTCAGGCATGTTTGATTTACACTACTCTTACTTTTCCAGAGCTGCTTCTAACTTTAGAACTTATCAAAAGCCAATGCAAGCTTTTAAGTATCAGTTAATTCTATAAGTAGCATGCACCCATTGCTCAAGCATCTTCCTCTATAATGTACTTTATATTCCTTTTAGTTGTTTTGTATATTTCCTTTTGCTACAGAATGATCTCAGTTTGTTAAAAAAAACACCTTCACCTTTAGATTTTCTACGATGAACCACCTTCTCAGATTTTTGATAACTTGCTTAAAAAGAAGTGGTACCCTCCATACTTCTTCCAGAACAGCAGTCTTCAACATTTCCAAATCCAGAACCTGCCTTTCATCATACACTAAAACAGAATTTTTTGTGGGTTTTTTTGGGCTATGAGGCCATGTTCCATTGAAATCCATAAACACCTGGACAACTTCAACAGGATAGAAGGAACCCTTAAAGTAAACCAAGCTGGGCTACCAGTCTTGAAAAACACCAAAATCAAGACCCAGCAAATGCAAATGCAAACCACCCAGAATCAGGGGAATTTCCCAGCAGCAAATGGATTATTAATTAAATAGACACCCTGAGAACTTGCCATTCAACCAACAGAATAATACACAGATTAACATGTAAATCACTCCCTCTCAACCAACAGTATATATACCCCACTCTCTTCCATGCCAGCATTCTTTGAAGATGCCAGCCACAGCTGCTGGCGAAATGTCAGGAAAAACCCATTCTAGAACACAGCTTCATAGCCTAAAAACCCACAAAAGACTATGGATGCTTGCCATGAAAGCCTTTGACTTCACAGAAATCGTACTCTTATGAACTGTGAATTATTAAACTAAGAACAATCATTGTGCCCTTATACTTCCTCTTCCCTGTCAAATGCACTCGAATTCAGAACTCCTAGGTTTATTAAACTACTGCTTTTCATTTCATTTGAACTGGAAAACCATAGTTTAAGCTCTGACTACACAACCTAGAGTAGGAAACCAGTCATGTTTTCATATTTAGATTTGTAGTGAGCAACTAAACCAGTTGCTAAGTGTAATGAACAATGTGGTTCTTCCAAAACTAAAGAGATTGGAGGGGGGCAGGGGGAAAAAAGAAAAAGGAGAGGTTATTATTCTATTGTGTACTCCTTTTAGTACCTCTTCTTTTTCTTTTTCATGTTTCCTTTGGGGAGGAGGGGGGAGTAAATGATGGTATCCTCAAGTCAAAAGATCAAAACCACTACAGAGCTCATTCCAGTCATGGGGAAGTCACTCCTGCTCTCCTGCTGAAGTCAGCCTCCTTGTCTGTGGGTCTGCTGCTGCTTTTTGAAACAAAACAAGTGCTCATTTCCTTCTATGTTGTGCTAGTCTTTGACAATAATACAGTTTAATTGACTACACCCTCAATGCTGTGAATCATTTGAATCTAGAAAAATATCTCACTAGAATAGTATTTGGGTCCCATTTCAAAGATTCAAAATACAAACTTTGTGGGTAAAGGCCTTCTGAATAAGTCAAAATACAACTTACCAGAACAATACACAAGCTATCTACCCAACTAGGACTGCACCCGCATTGCTGAAATAATGTAGGTTGACACCACCTCAACTGCCATGGTCCAATGCTAAGGAAATCTGGCTCATATGATTGCTTCTCAAAATATCTCATATCTCCTCCCTGCTTCCTCCCACATTTAGCCTTCTTTGTCAGAGAGCTCTGGTGCCACAAAAAACTACACTTCCAAGAATTCCCTAGCATTGAGCCATGACAGTTAAAGTGGTGTCACCCTGGATTATTTCTAAAGTGTGGATGCAGCCCTGGAGGAATTTCAGAAATGACACTGAAAACAATAAAAGGAAAGCCAAAATGGAAAAAGAGTGCAAACTATTAGACAAAGCAAACATAAGCAATACATAGTTGGTTCAACTACTTTGTCATCCAATACACAAAATTTGCCCAAACAACTTAGTTGCAACTGTATTTTCTGTTTCAAATTCCCTGACACATTTTAAAAGACATCTCTTTTTTAAAAAATCACATTAAGGGTATCATGTTTTTAAAGATAACCAACAGTCTGATATATTTTTACAAGGTCTGAGGTGGAATCAAAAAGAAATCTGAAGACTTTTTTTCTCAGCTACTATTTAAACATTATGGCAAGGATTCAATAGTGGACTTCTACTGAATGTCACTACTTTCACCACAAACACTGATTTTCTCTTCCTTCCTGAAGTGCCCTGTTCAACCTAAAAGCCTTCTTCAGATGTCTGGGAAACCCTTTGAATCAGGTTTTGATACCAAAGATGACAGCAGGAGAAAAAAGAAAAACAATATTAGTGGATGACAAAATATACTGTTAGAGCCTTGCCTATGGAACCAGATTAAAGACTTTTCCCTAGCTAGCCTGCACATAAGACCTAAAAATAATTCAAATAAATAAATAAGTGTATGAGTGTATATTTCATCTTTACTGACTCAAGCTTTCAAAAAAGAAGCATAAAGGCAAAAACAAATTAATAATAATAATAATAATAATATCAGGCAAGTGATTTCTTCAGCATGATAATTCTTCAATCCTGTGACTCCATTCACATATTGTTATCAGTTAGCTATTATTGAGAGGCAAACATCTAAAGCAATCTATCAAGTACCTAAAATAGCTAGAGAATATGTGGTCTTCCAGCTGTTAGACTATATCTTTCACTGCCTGTCAGCACAGCCAACATTAAGGTGTAATGGAAGCCACATGTTCCTCCTCCCTGTTAGAATCATAATGTACCACCACAAAGGTATACAGATGCAACATCATTCATAGCAGGATTTTCTTTAAAACTATGTCAAATACTGACATAATACTATTACTCTAAATATTCAAAAAATTAATATTTCAGTTTACTTTCTTCAATGTTCCCTTGATTGCATTCGGGTACAGTCTCTGTGACCCTTTGGAGTTTTATGATCTCCCCATCTCTTCTCTTCTTTGCCACAACTAGAAGAAAACTTTCATTTCACCTTAACCATATTCAGCCATATTCTTAATTATGATTTGCTGAAATAAACCAGCTTTCATAAACTATGGAGCAAAGCACACAGCTGATAAAGAGTTGTGATAGCACTGGGACTGCCTGCTTCCGAAGTGGGCTGCAGCCAGGAGACAGGTTATTTCCACTCTTTCTGATCTGGTCCAAAGGACTGGATCACAGCTTCGGAGCAGCTTCCAACTGCTTTGGGAGCATGTGTCATTTGAACGTCACACCCCCTCAGCGGCCAGAACCCGCTTTATTTGGCCCATGTGTTTTGGGCCTATGTTTTTGAACTTGGTTTGTTTCAAGAAGCCGGTAAAGATTTACACAATTTGACCATGCTCAGATGCTACAACAAGCCATTCTTAATCTAAAATTGAACTGAAAATGTATGAATTCCTGTTTCAAGATGAGCAGGTGTGTGTGTAAAGCCAAAGGCAAATGCTACAGCTTATTTCTGTAGTGCTCAACCAGAAGTTGGGAAACTGCATCCCTGGGGGTTATTTCTTTCCTCCCCCTACTCCAGACCTACCATTTCTATACCTTGATTCTGAAGATTCGATGCACCTGAACCCAGATAACCTGTAAAACAAAGCTTTTTACAAATGTATTTTTCCTGTTAAAAATATCTCAAGATTATGCTGATTTATTTTCTAATAGTTACTGCAAATTTTTAATAGTTATCTTATCTCAGTGTTCACATCTTGAGGTTAAAATGGCAATACAGTCGCCCCTCCATTTTCGCAGACTTAGAATCCACGCCCCTCACCCATTTGCAAGTGATAAACGGAGGGGGACAAGATGCGCCCCGCCATTCAACTCAATGGGGCTTGAATACCAGCGATTTCCTGTTTTTGAAGGGGAGTCTGAAACGGATCCCCCACGAAAACTGTACTAACAAAATCTTCTTCCCTTCTATTTTGGTCATTTAATTATGACAAATGCTACTGCATATACTAAGGAAAAAAGAACTCCACCAGAATTAAAAACAAGGGTCTATCCTATAAAGAAATTTACAGGGGAGAGTATAAATAAGGGAGGGACTTCAATTTACCTAGTTTTTGTCATAGCCATGGCCCAATTCACATGGCAGTTTCCTAGGGTTACACTGAAAGTTCCTACATATGCATGCAATGCAATGAGATACAGATCATTGAAAGCAACCTCTCAGAAGCCAGATAATTTAAGGCAGTGATTTCCAAACTTTGGTCCTCTAGGTGTTTTGGACTTTGACTCCTAGAAGCCCTACCCAGCCTGACCAACAAGAATTCTGGAAGCTGAAGTTCAAAACATTTGAAGGACAAAAGCTTGCAAATCACTGATTTAGGGTGTCCTTTCAGAAGTTAAATATCTTCCATTTCACCCTTCGGTAGCTATTCCTTAAGATTAAAATACTAGTATGTCAAATAACACTTTTCACTACATTACATTGGTTTCATTTCAGAAAGCCATTTTACAATCTTTATATAGAACACCTGAAATTATACAGCAAGCTGGTTTTCATGTAACAGTAAGCCAGAGTTTAGTGTTATGATGACAAGTGAGCATAGGGCTGACAAGCTCACCCTTTCCTTTCCATCACAGTAAGAACAACTTTGGAAGCCCTCTCTTTTATTTTCAGTTAACTGCAGCTTATACTGTCATTCTAACCCAATTAACTGGAGACAAATTTAAGAGTTAGTTGAAACAAGATGTCTTTAAACCAGAGTTTATCAAGCCAAATTATTTCAATTTACAGTCAAGATTACTCAAAGTTCACTATACTATGATTAATTTAAAATGGGCTTAGTGTGCCATGGGTTATCTGAAATGGAGGTGGAAACTTCTGACCTCCTCCTCCTTTTAGCCTGGCTGGTGGTAGCAGAGAAGATGGGAGAACTCTGCAAGCCTAAAGCTACCTAGCTTGTCATCATAACACAAATTGTCAGCATTATATTCAAACTTGTCCAGTATATTTCTAACAACTGATGCAAACTGTGGTTGATGGGCAACTAGAACTAGAGAACACTGTCTCCAGTTTTGGCCAGCACAATTCAAGAAGGATGTTGGCAAGCCTGAGTGTGTCCAGAGGAGGGTGACCAAAATGGCGAAAGGTCTGGAAGCATGCCCTATAAGGATTGGCTCAGTGAGTTGGGTATGTTTAGCCCGGAGAACAGAAGGTTAAGGGGTAACATAATAGCCATATTTTAATATTTGAAGGGATGTCACATTGAGGATGGAGCAAGCCTGTTTTCTGCTGCTCTGGAGACTAGGAAACGGAGCAATGGATTCAAGGTGCAGGAAAAGAGATTCTACCTAAACATTAGGAGGAACCTCCTGACAATGGAAGGTATTGTTTGACAGTGGAACGTACTCCCTCTGAGAATGGCGGAATCTCCTTCCCAACTATTTTTAGAGTAGATGATACATATCTGCTGGGATTCTGTTCCGGACCTCCACCCACTGCGCGGGACAGGCTACATTTTATCTCACATGAGACTTTGGTGGTTGGCACATCTTGGATGCAATATTAATCTGAACACCTGTAAATATATAGTTGGCTTTTGCCATCTGCAGGCTTACCATCTGTGGTATGAGAATCTGCAGATAGCCCCGCCCCGTTCACCCCAGTGGCATTGTGTGTATGCGGCTGTGCCAGCATGGTTGTGAACACACCGTGCCACCATTAGCAACAATAGGACTTTACGTTCTGTGTTTTTTGTTATCCGCACCGTGAGGGGAATCTCGGAACAGAATTCCAGCACATACGAAGCACCTACTTTAAAAATATCCCCCATCTGAAAAAGATAAACTTACTATAATTTAACAACCAGCAGCTGACATGAAGCAAAGCAAAAAGTCAGACATGAAATGACCACTTCAGGAATTAGAACAGATATACATAACTAATTTTATGAAGTTTTAACAAGTCAACCAACTAGATATCCATTTGGGTGTAACACTCATTCAACCCTCCTTTAACATACAGTGAGCCTGCGTCATACGCAGGTACATTATACGCTGCTTTCAGCATACACACTATTCCTTTTATGCGGGGTGTGTGTGTCCAGAACAGATCCCCTGCATATAACAAGGGCGCATTGTATATTATATACAGTATAAGGTTTCTGCCTTCTACAGCTAAAGTGGTAGAACCAATCCTATGCGCATAACTATTCAAATGTCTATAGTAAGTGCATAATGAACCTGTTTCTTACTCCATGACTTCTGCTTTGCACAAAATATCTCCCCTCCTTTTGTCCACTTGTGAAACTTTTCTTATTTTTATTGTTAGTGCTAAATTTTCTGACAGGAATGTGATTCAGTTTCTAAATTCTTATCAATTAAGGTCATCCAACAGGGAAATGATTGTATTTTCCTCTTATGTCAAGTATTGAAAAGCTATTTCACAATCATAGGGGTCATCATAAAAATTTTAGGAGCAAGCGACAATACATATCATAGGTCTTCTCCTTGTCCTCCCTGCGCACCCAATGCCTGCTTTAACCCACACATGCCTTCAGCACTTCCTGGGTAATCCCTGTCTTCTTGGCTCAGACACCTGGACTTTTTATTGCTTCCCTTCTTTCTACCTTCTGTGCACTATCAAATTCTGAGGGGAAAAATATGTGTAAAATACACAGTATGCTTCATCTTGCAACAACATATGCTATGAAGAAAATTGGCACTGGATTTTTATCCCAAATACAGTATTTTGACACTTTCCATAAGGAGGAAAAAAAAGACACCACTATTAAAATAATATAAGTACATACAAAGAAAAAAAAAACCATTATGTGACACAGGATTAATGTTCATATGTGCTTAAATCTTGGAATAAATAGCCAATTATATCCCTTCAGGGGATATAATACTGCCAAGATATTTAGCCCCAAATACTAAAGACTATTTTGTAAGCATACCAACAATATCCTGCACTGCTTTGAAATATATTGACAGCTACAAGACAATGTTTTTTACAGCCTATAGCAGTGATTACACCTGACTCAGGCTTGGCTTACCCTCCAGTCTCTTTCCCATTACAAAGTACATTTAAGAAGAGAAGAACACTTGAGATTTGCCTATGATACACCTGACAGTTAGTGGTAAATATAAGGCTACATTTACCACTCTAGCAATTATGCTTCAGCAGTATTTTATATAACCCCCTAGGCAGCAGTACTATTTCTTATTCTGAAAGTCTCTTTTTATTTGCATGTAGTACTAATGATTTTAAAACCTTGTTCTTTACTATGAAAGAAAGTAACTTACTGCTGAATTTGATGTGTGGCTGAAAGCATGAGTACAGACTCTGTAACAACGTTAGTTTCAGAAAAATAAAACTTAAGGGGGGGGGTGTTGCTTGGCCAGAAAATTGGATTTGTTACACTTTCAATGGATGTCAAAGGTTACTACTAGGTATATGTTTAGGAAGTTTAGAAGTACAGTAGTATCACTCCAGCAAACCTTAAGGCTGGGGCAGGTGGGAGGTGGAGAGATAGCAACAGTGTTTCCCTGTCTTCCAAAGGCAATCAATTAACAACCGAAGTGTTGGGGGGCATGTCTAAGGTCCAGAACACACTGCAGAAATAATCTGGTTCCATACCACTCTAACTGCCCTGGCTCAGTGCTATGGAATTCTGGGAACTGTAGTTTTGTGAGAGACATTTAGCCTTCTGTCAGAGAGTTCTCTGGTGCCACTATAAACTACAATTCCCAGGATTTCTGGATTACTCCCAGGATAACTGGATTATTTCTGCAGTGTGTTTTAGACCTAAGAGACCTGATTTTAAGTTGCATAGAAGCAGGCTGAAAGATAAGACAGGCAAGGCATTGTAGGTTGAGTCTCCCTCATCTGAAATGCTTGGGACCAGAAATGTTTGGGAATTGAGGTTTTGGAATATTTGTATCTATACATATATAATGAGCTATTTTGGAGAAGGGGTCCAAGTCTGAAATCCATGTATGTTTCTTGTACACTTTATACACATAGCCTGAAGGAGGTTTAATGCACAAGAAACAAAGTGTGTGTATGGAGGACTGTCATAAAGCCAAGGTGTTGCTCTCTCAGCCACTCATGGAATTCTGGGTAAGGGAGACTCAACTTGTTCAGCGAAGAAAACAGTTCTCATATCCTCTCCAAATACTAGACCGCTAATTGTTCCTTTCCTGAAGCAACAAGCGCAGCACACGTTTTCAAAGTTTAGAAAACACCAACAAAAACTGTTAAGTCAGGATGACAGCCGCAAAAAGAGAGCGACATTCCTTTGTGCAAAGTTAACTCCGGGACAGATTCCCACCAAGAGATTCCTTTGAGCCACATGTAAACCAGGAAGAGACAGAGAGGGAGGCGAGAGAGAAGAAGGGGCGGCTTGCTTTCTAGGATAAGCAGTGTGCCAGAAAGGGATCTAGTAGTAGCCCCTTTGAGACTAGCTGAGAGAAGTGGGCAGCATGAGCTTTACCAGACTTGAGCCTACTTCCTCAGATGCAGCCCAGGCTACCAACTGTTCTCTTTCAGTTAGTCACCCAGGTGCTACAAGACCCCCCCCTCCCTTTCTTTGCATTCTGATTTCCCACACTGACACGGCCATGTCTTTGAATGGCAGGATAGGTGTGACTTTCAGTTAAAGAAACCAGGCGGGGAGGGAAGCTGATGGGGTCCACTCACCTCCAGGAAGTTAATCCAGAGAGAGAGAGAGAGAGAGGAGGGAGGGAGAGAGAGAGAGGCTCCATCCAGCAAAGGAGATTAGACTCCTGGGCAGAGAGTGCGCCGCCAACCAGGCGAGGAAGGGGGCCTCCAGGGGGCGGATCCACCTCCACTCCAAGGAGGCTGGGAGGGAGGGAGGGAGGAAAGAAGGGAAGGAAGGAGGAAAGAAGTAAAAGGTGGGAAGAAGGGAGGGAGGATGAGAGCAAGGAAATAAATAAAGGAAGGAAGTAAGGAATAAAAGGTGTGAAGAAGAAAGGAAGGGATGGATGGAGTTAGGAAGGAAGGAAATAAAGGAGGAGAAAAAGAAAGAAACGAGGGAGGAAGAGCGCAAGGAAGGGAAGAAAGGAGGGAAGAAGGGAGGGAGTAAGTAAAGACAGGAGGAAGGAAAGAAAGAAGGGGGGTAGGAAAGAAGGGTAGTAAAGAAGGAAGGAAGGGGGAGGGTCTGAAGGAGGAAGAAAGTAAAGAAGGGAGGGAAAGAAGTCAAGAAAAGGAAGGCGGGAGCGAAGGGGGTGAGGCTGAAGGGAGGGGTCCTGCAGTGTTTCCCTTTCCTTCTCACCTGCTGGAGGTCCGTGAGGAAGATCTCCCTCTCCGCCGCGTTGGACGCCATTGCTGCGGGGCTGGACTCCGCACCTGGAGGGGCCAGGGCAGGGCAGGGCAGGGGAGGAGGAGGCGGCGTCTGGGCGTGGGTCTCTTGGCTGTGGGTGCGGGGGGGGCGCCAAGCCCCTCTGCTCAGAGTCCCATGAGGGGAAGGAGGAAGGACCACCTCGGCCTCGCTCTCCTCCTCCTCCTTCCCTCCCTCGCCCCCGCCCACCCGGGAAGCAGCAGCAGCAGAAGAAGAAGCTAAAGACGAAGGCGGCGGCGGCGACGACGACCTCCTTCGCCGCCGCTCCTCGTCGCGCCCTTTGGCTGTCACCCTGTCGCAAAGACGGCCGCGCTGCTTTGCGGCCTCTGCGGGTCACGTGACCCACCCGAGGGGCGGGGGGAGAGGAGGAGGAGGAGGAGGGGAAAGGGGGAAGCAAAGGGAACAGCAGCAGCACCTTTACCACACAGTTCCTAGCATAGCACTCACTCCTTACCCGCCCCTCTCCCATTAGATAACGATGATAATACACTCTAGGTACACTCTATATCAGATATTGACCATAGAGTTGCACTGGAAGAGCAAGAAAGGCCTAGGAGAGTGTCCTCTCTAGGAATCTCTAGGTCCTCCAGGGCAACTCAGTGGTCAACATCGGACAGACACTGACCATAGAACTGCCCTGGAAGAGCAACAAAGGCCTAGTGGAGTGTCCTCTCTAGGAATCTCTAGGTCCTCCAGGGCAACTCTGTGGTCAACATCGGACAGACACTGACCATAGAACTGCCCTGGAGGAGCTACAAAGGCCTTGTGGAGTGTCCTCTCTCAGAAGCTCTAGGTCTTTCAGTGCCAACTTTTAAAGCTGGCCATAGAGTTGCGCAGGAGGACCTCGATATTCCTAGAGAGAACGTATCAAACCCATAAATAATCAAATCCACAAATAAAGATGCAAAGATAGAGGGATGAGTGTAATAACAACAATGGCAATAATAATGTTGTGTTCGTTTATGTCGTTTTCTACTTATGGCGACCCTAAGGTGACCCTATCTTGGGGTTTTCTTGGCAAGATTTCTTTAGTGAGTGTTTGCCATTGCCTTCCCCTGAGGAGGCTGAGAGAGTGTGACTTGCCCAAGGTCACCCAGTGGGTTTCATGGCTGAGCTAGGAACGGAACCCAGGTCTTTAGAGTCATAGTCCAACAAGTCAAACCACTGCCAAGCTGGCTCTCTTAATGATAACAACAACAACATTTATTTATAATGCCCTTTCCACCAAAGGGTGTAACATCAAACATATATAAGCAAAAGCAGACAACAAGACACACAAAATGCTAAAATGCTCTTCTGTGCGCACTCCTTTTGGGGGGAAGAGAGGATATTTGGCACCTCAAAACATGTCAAACCACTACACCACACTGATTCACTATAATATAACATAATATTAATGAATAATAATATAATGAACAATAATAAGTTTTATTTCTTTCCCACTTCTTAAGGTCCCAGGTATTGTACAACATGTCAAAATACAAAACGCATAACATGTATAAAACCAACAGTTACAACACAATTTGCAGACAAACCACATCCGTTAAAATCACGACATCAGTGAATGTCATAAAACTGTAGTGTAAGTTTAAAATATACATTTGTAAATAATCATTGTTTTTAAATTACAGCGTGCATCACCAGCTGTTTAGTAAAGATTGTTAAACAAAAAGGGGGGGTGTTCAAAAATATTAAATCCAAAACAACAACAGCAACACAACATCAGTTAAAACGCACATCGATTTAAAAGGGCAAATAAAATGTTCACATATTTTAAAAATCCACATCTAAAATTCATCATTTAAAATCTACAATTTAAAAACAATCTAGAATAGATAAACCTTCCAGATAAACCTTTCAAGTGAACTGGTATTTATTTCCACATGAGGGTTCATGGATATAAAATGTAAAGCGCTAAATGTCCTGCCACATTTCTTTCTATTATTATTGCTTTATTTATCCTCCTTTTTATGCTGCAAGAGATTAATAGGGCTGTGTTGTGTGCCTTTATGTCGTTTCCAATTTATGGCAACCTTAAGGTGTACCTATCACAGGGGTTTCTGGGGCTGAGATTTAGTGACTCACCAAAGGTCACACTCAGTGGGTTGAACAAATAGCAAAGGATCCCCTCAGGGTTTATTGCAGACATCTAAGTTGTTGTTGTGTGACCTCAAGTCATTTCCAACTTATGGTGACCTGAAGGAAGGGTGACCAGATGTCCTCACCGCAAAAGAGGACAAGGCATCACAAAATGTAGGACATTCAAGAAAAATGGAGGGTGTGACTAAATAAAAGCTAAAACACTCATCTAGATATAAATTCATCCTTCTTAAGAGTTTATCTTGTGAATATCCCAGAAAAATCGTGAAATTACACAAAATGATTTCACATGACATCACACAAAATCCTCCATTAAAGTGGTCACAAAGAAGCATTAATGCACATCTGTTTACTTTTGGGATTTCAGCAACAATGCATTTCCAATAACATTTTATTTATTATTATAAATTCCAACCCACTCAATGGCTTCTGCACTGCCATTGCAAGATTACCATGAGTTGGTGGGGTGGTGGTTTCTACATAATTTGAGAGCTCACATCTGCTTAGCATTCTTCATGAGAGACCCTCTCCTCAGGAGACTTGAGACAGGCCTTACAAAGGCTTGCCTCACACATATCTGGAGGCTGGCCTGGTTCCTTACCACACAAGCTACATATTGTCCTTCAGTTCTTTTTGGACTGCAACTCCCAACACTATTGTGTATGCTAGGTAGGGTTGGAACATCTGCAGTGCCACATGAGTTCCACCTCTGATATAGAGCTCAGATTCTGCCTCTTGTACATGGAATCAGCAAAAGCATATATGTATGCTTTTCTGTGCTTATCTATGCTAAGATGCTCTCACCTCCAAACGACTGTTTGGCCTCATTCCCACTACCTTTTAAATTGGATCGCAAATTGGTTTGAACCGGTTTAAATGACGCTGGTTCACACTTGAATCGAATCGCTGAAGTGAATCGAAGAGGGGGGCCATGTGCTAGACCTATTTAACTTGTGTCTTTTTGACACTGATTTTTTAAGCATCTTTTTGGATAAATCGGTTCCGTGTAAGTGTGAACCAGATGCTGATCAGAAATGATTTAAATTTGCCCTTCGGCCGGCTGGAGCGGGTCCATTTTGAATCTGTTCATTTGTGAATGTGAACCACAAGTGGGTTATTTTATTTTATTTTGCAGCAAGAAAATGAAATTGGGGCAAATGTAGTGTGACCCACCCTCTGCTGCCAAACCGATCCATCGCCTTGGTTCACAAAGTGATTTATTTGTAAGTGGGAATGTGGCCTCTGTTTTATAATGGAAAAAAACCACTGTTAAAACAATTACCAGTGTTTGCAGCTTTCATATTTTCTCATACTTGTATTGATAGTTTGGGATTATAGGAGCTATAGTCCAAGACCTTTGGAAATATTGGGTTGGGTAAAGCAGTATTAGTCCCACTGAAGTATACTGCTGAGAAGCTGTGTATTCTTGTTTTTCAGTACACAGATTCATTTTCTGTGACTCAGATTTGTTTGACCAAAATATGCATAAGTAAGAGAGCTGAATACTGCTCTTGGGTACTACCTCTAAGATACTGTATTTACTTTAAGGATTTCTATCCTACAGTCGGCCCTTCTTATACACGGATTTTTTATACACGGATTTAAGCATACACGGTTTGAAAATGTTCCAAAAAAGTATAAATTTACCTTGATGTTCCATTTTTTATTAGGGACACCATTTTGCTATGTCATTATACTTAATGGGACTTGAGCATACACGGATTTTGTTATACACGGGGGATCTTGGAACCAAACCCCAGCGTATAACAAGGATCCACTGTATTTTAGATGTGTAAATCCAAAATCAGTGTGGCTTACACCATATTTTGAAAAAACCCTCAAAACACTAGCTGGCATCCTGTTAGTGACATATGCTGGTATGAATCCAATTTACGCCTGTATACTGTATATATTTTTATGGCTGCTGCAGAGGGGGAATTTCTACCTCCATTGCACAGTGATTCCCATCCCCAATAGGATTAACCTTTCTACTCCATGGCCATGGCTGGGGAACATTGGAGAAGTATCACGCTGTGCCCCAGACACAGAACAAAGGCTTCCTCCAGGACTTTCCAGGGTATTTCAGAGATCTTGAAGGAGGATGTTGTCATTCTACATCTGGATAAAGGGACAATGGCTTTATCCTATGGAATCCTGGCAGAGAAGGTTAAATATTTCACAAAACTGCAAATCCAGAATTTTATTGCATGGAGCCATGGCAGTTATAGTGGTATCAAAACGCATTAATTGCTGCCGAAGGTACATATTTAATTCCCTTCACTCTCCACTGATTACTCACTGGCTGTGAAGAAGTAGCCCCCAAAGGAGAAAGGTAGTTTTGTGGAAGGGGAGATTTACTGTATTTCTTCCTGTTCAGTACTTTACCATATGCATCCCAATGGAGGATCTCAGCCAGTGAGCATAGCAAATGATCACAATAATATAATACTGTACAACCAACAATAGAAACAAATGATAAAGCAACTTTAAGCACATAAACTTACCACATGATGGCTAGAATTAAGAATATCTAAACTAGGCAGCAGAAGGAAAAAGTGGGGGGATATAGGGATCTTCTATGGGAACAATTGCTATAATCTTTCTCTATCAAGTGCCTTCTAAATGTTTTCAACTGAAACCTTGTTTAAACATTACCATGTTTTTTCTTGAAGACGGAAACACTGAGCACCTAGTCCCACCTCTTTACATCATCACTTCCTTCAAGTATAAAGTGACACATACAAAGAGGAGATGTTCCTGTTAGCTGAGTTTTTTCATGTGAGCAAGACCCTTGATTATCTAGGGTTCTTGTTCACATGGAGAGCCTCCACACAAACAAAAGCATATCCTCTATGGACACATCATTTTCCACACGATGAAAGCGATGACAAGTGGGCAGGGTTAGGCACTCCCTTGTTTTAGAGTCTGAGGAAGCATGGTGAGTATTGGCTGAACAACGCTTCGGTAATTCAGTACTGTAATTGTTGCTTCAGACAACAAGACACTTGCCATGCTGGCTGGAAATAATAGAAGTTGTAGTTAAACACATTCAGGAGGCACCTAACTGGAAAGGCTGATCTAAGCTTAGCCTACACAGAGAAGTCCTGATCACAGATCCCAACATGTGACTCTTATGTTGTAGTTGAATCATGGAGTAAAACTTCCCATGCCGATAGGCAAATATGGGAGGACACTAGATATCCTGAGCCTAGGGTATCTTGCATTTTATAGGTAAGAACCAGTATCTTGAATTGTGCCTTAAAATGATGGAAGTTAGCAGTTGCAAAAGAATTGTTATATTCCTGGAGGTGATTTGAGTAGACACACAGATATTATAATTTGTCTCAGGGTCTATAAAGGACAGGTGCATTTTCTATCAGAGGAGATGTACCATTTACTCATCTTTATTTTTTTAAATATCCAGACAAATCATGAGGCTACATCTACATGGTACAGTTTTATCATTTTTGTATCACTTGGCTACATCCTATGGAATGTTGGAAACTGTACTTTGCTCCAGCTACAATTAATTCTAATGTACAAACTGTACATCCCAGGATTCCATAGGACTGAACCTTGAACATCAGTGTGGTATCAACAGCTCTGTAGTGTAAACACACCCCAGGATATCCTCTGCCCATCTTTCTTTGTTTTTGTTATGCTTCATTATATTAATACACATACAGGTTGAGTCTCCCTTATCTGAAATGCTTGGGACCAGAAGTATTTGGGATTTTTAAAATTATTTTGGAATGCCTATATTTGCATTTACATACATAATGAAATATCTTGGAGATGGGACTCAAGTCTAAACACAGTTTATGTTTCATACACCTTAAACACATAGTAATTTTATACAATTTTATCCAGGTAATTTTATACAACATTTTAAATAATTTTGTACATGAAACAAGGTTTGTGTACACTGAACTACCAGAAGGCAAAGGTATCAGTATCTCAACCACCCATGAAAAGAGTTTTGATTTTTTGGAAGATTTTGAAATTCCGGATAAGAGAGACTCACTCTGTACATTTGGAAGGAAATGATGAGTTTGAGCTTTAAGTTGCTTCCTCCTTAGAATGAAACTGGTTGTCTAATTCCACTGAAGTGTAAAATTATCTTATTAATAAATGAAGAGATTTTTGAAACTAACTGTGAAAAAAGTTGTAGCATGAGCTTTCATAGACTTGGTCTGCTTTCTTAGATGCATGGAGGTATCTACAAAAGCTTATGCTATGATAGACTATGAAAGTATATGCTTCAACATCTTTTGCATAGTTAGTCTCAAAAAGTGTTACAAGATCCTGTTGTATACTGATATTCCACACTAACACAGCTCTGAAATTTATATTTTTAAGTAAGGCAATGGGAATTTTATTCCATTACTTATGGCGGATTCGTCTTGGTCATGGTCACTGCATATTTCTCCCCCTGAAGATACAGTACCAATCAGCCCAGTAGTAGAGAATGTTCTCCAATGATGGAAGCAGATAACATAAGATTAAAAATTGTAAAGGCTTTGGATAAATGGATAAACATCCCTTGCCCTGCTTAGGAGGCTTATTAAATGGAAAATAATTTCAAAGAGT
Source organism: Sceloporus undulatus (assembly GCF_019175285.1). Lineage (NCBI taxonomy): Eukaryota > Metazoa > Chordata > Lepidosauria > Squamata > Phrynosomatidae > Sceloporus > Sceloporus undulatus. The sequence continues at coordinate 104,022,129 of NC_056525.1, read as the reverse complement.
AATAATAATAATAATTTGTAAAATTCAAAAAGTGAAGAGCAGCAAATAAGAACATTTACTCTAATGAAGAAGATTTAACCTTACCTTTAGATAAATCAGGTGTTTGTTCCTTCTGGAGGTCACTTGATTCCAAAGGTTCCATTCTGCAGCCTTCACTCCCATGGTTTTCCTTAGGAGAGGACTGTGTTCTAGTGCCTGAGTGTAAAACTAGTCAGTTGGAGCATGCTCACTAGATGTGGAAAACAGGGTGGGGAGTATTGACTCAGCACCATGTTTTTCCCCTCAGACTTCTTTAAAAAAATAATAATCTTAATTTAACTTCATTTAAAGAGAGTCTGAGGCAAATGATGATACGGAAATATTTTAAGAGGAAGCTATTTTCTGTGGAGATCTGAGCTTTTAATAGCTTTCCACAAGTGATGCGGGTATTCAAAGCTGCTCTTCTGTGCACTTTGAAAATGGTTATCGTTGATGGGATGCTAAAAAAAGTGTAGCTGAAAGTTGTAAAATTTGTATTAAAAAAATAGTTCCTTTCCGATTTAGATATTTTTGGAGAAGTAAGTTTGTAGGAAGGATTTGAAATAAGGAATCAAAGTCTTGAGGTTCGCAGAATGTTTCTTCACAGTCAAGAAAGCTGTTCTGTCTTGGAAAAAAAAAGTTTTCCAATGAAGGCAATGGGCAAAATTCTGGCAGAGCTGAGCCAGTGGAAATTTGGCACTCTGGTCTGTGCATCTCGAAAGCTCTGATAGGTTGGATCACAGCAGCTGTCCTAAACTTGTTTTGGTGAATCAGAGGATGAAGTGGATGGCACAGCCCCTGAAGAAATCGTAGCACTCCTCTTGCAAAATAAAGTGTGTTTTGAATTACATGCAGTAAATACAACACTGGTTCAGATGTTGTGCTAAGTATTTTAGTTGGCTGGTTTCTCTTTTGAACAGATTTTTTTCTCGGGGTTATCCCATCCCATTGCAATATAGTGTTTAGATGAGTGGGGATGTGCCAAAAGGAAAGTGGGGAGGGGGACCGGGAGAATACTAGCTTTTCTTCCCTTCATCACTGCCTCAGTGATGGAGGGAGGCTAGTTCTAATCTATTCAATCTGCCAGGGACACAGGAAAGTGCTTTAACCTATGCCAGACCATTGCCCATCTAAACCAAAATGTTCAACTGACAGACAGCAGTTCTCCAGGGTTCCAGGTATGGGTCTTTCCTAGTCCATTCTGTGTATTCAGTAGTGCCTGGTGGCTTCCATGTCAGTAAGGTAGAACATCAATGTTGGGATTTTGACTGAACTTTACAGGGATCCCCCTGTAAAATTCACTTCAAAACGCAACACTGATTTTCCGAGATGGAAGTAAGATCCAAGGTGTTACTTTGAGGACAGCATCTTGGATAGATTCAGAGTAAAACCTAGAGTGGAACCAACACTCTACCAACATGTAAGCCACCAGCTAACCTGACTGGTTTTCTCTAGTGCTTTCCCATTTAAATATTAGAACTAAAGCCAGGCCTGCCTAGCTTCCAAAACTCCTATGTGGTCTTTCTAAGTACAACAGGAATGTTGTGAAATTTCAACCAATTTAAAAGCATTTGTGAGAGTTGTTGTGAGGAGTGGGTGAGTTAAACCACTGCATGTGCCAGTGTATTTGGTGATTTGGAGGCCATATTGGGTGAAAAAATATCTAAAAATTGCCTTGAGAATCACTGAATAGTCTTTAGGATATTTGATAGTCTTTGGGGAGTCTTTGAGAGTGGGCTTTGAGGTGTGTACTAAAGTGGAACTCATGTTATGCATAAAGCCCAGGGCTGCATTTTCTCCACTCCTGCTGTAGCTACTATGGGCAATGATAACAGTAAGAGTTGCTTATGACTGATAAAGCTCTATATGGCTTAGGTCCAGACTGTATCTCCCAGTATGAGCCTGCCTGGACCCTGAGATCTACAGAACAGGCTCTTCAGGGACATAGCCAGGATTTTAGGAAGGGGGGAGGTCCAGACTAAGTGCCACCATTATAATGGGGCTTGGGTGCAGCGGCGCAGCAACACATACCATTCCTTTTTCTAATGGAAGGGGGGGTCCGGACCCCAAGATCCTCCCCCTTGGCTACATCCCTGGGCTCTTCTCTCAAGCTTGTTAATTTCATAAGTAAGGCTGGTGGGAATATGAAAGAGATCCTTCTCAGTGGCTGCCCCTAGACTTTGGAACTCCCTTCCTAGGGAGGCTAGAATGATCCCCTGCTTGCTGTCCTTCCATCAACAGGTGGATACCGTTTTATTCAAGCAGGATTTCAACACTTAAGACTTTTAACTGGGCTGCAAGTGCTATATTGTGATACACTGTATGTCTCATTTAAAAAAATCTTTTAAAGAGTGTATGTTTTTAATATGGTTTATAGTTTAATTCTGTTTTAATGCTGCTTTTTGTAGATTTTTATTTCTAACCTTTTAAATGTGTAAGCTGCTTTGAGTCCCAGTCTTGAGGGAAATGCAGATATAAATAAATAAATAAATAAATAGGATTATGGGATCTGTAGTTCAAAACATCTAGAAGACCAAAGGGACCCCAGTCCTGCTCTGTGCCAGTGGTTCTCAATTTTTGGCCCTCCTAACTTCACCTGCCAGAATCCCTCATCATTAGCCATGCTGGCCTAGGCTTCTGAAAGCCCAAAACATCTGAAGAGCCACAGGTTAAGAAGAACTTGTCTGTGTTATCCTGCTTAGATCATAAGCGAACAGATGCCCTGCACACTGCTGTATTTAAGAACTAGGCCCATAGATTTGCCCACTTTGTTTATTGCCCAGTCTACAGACCTGTGTGAAAGTTTGCAAAAATTTTCACAGGACATGGGGTGGCAGGAAGAAGGTACATTGTGAGGATAATTAGCATGCATATTGTGTGCTGCTACAACACTCCCATGTCTTTTCTTTTCTTTGTGCACATAAGCTTCGTCCTTTAGCATCACATTCAATGACATTTGGAAACCTGCAAACAGTGGGAGGAAAGTCCTCAGAATGAGCACTTTGACAGAACGCAAGGGGCAGTATAAACTGCAATACTTGTTAATGACATGAAGGATATTTTGATTTAAAAAAAAACACCAAGAAAAGGGGAGGGCTCAAATGGCCAAATACAGTAATTTAAATGTATTGGCTATTTTATGGCATCACTGCCCTTACCACAGTATTGACTAGTCAGGAAAAGGATCCCCATGTTCTAGAGCAGGATGTGTGGGAGTGCGGCCCATTGGCTGCATGTGGCCCACAGGGCTGTTTTGTAGCCTCCAGAGTCCCCCAAATTTTGTTTCTCCAAAATGCACCCAAACACCCCTTAAAATGGAAAGCAATTTTGGTATTTTTGCCTCCTGCCCAAGGCCAGTAAAATTCAGTGATGCAGACGCAACTCAGTTTACTCAGACTCAAGTTGTACTTTATTATTTCAATGACTTGACTTGGACCTTAATCTGCAAGAATTGATGCTCTGACCCGACTCGACTTGGCTCCAAGACTTGACATTTGACTTGAGACTTGAAGGCAGAGACTTGAGACTTGATTTGAGATTTGGATTAAAAGACTTGACTACATCATTGGTAAAAGTCCAGAAGAAACCTGTTTTCTAGCAGGAAGTCATCTGGAAGCTGGGGCGGTGGGAGGCATTTCTGTGTCTCAAGCAACCCAGAGGAATGACTCAGGGAGCTGGGGATGTTTAGCCTGGAGAAGAGAAGGATTAAGAGGTGATATGATAGCTCTGTTTAAATATTTGAAAGGATGTCATATTGAGGAGGGAGCAAGTTTGTTTTCTGCTGCTCCAGAGAACAGGAGCCGGAACAATGGATGCAAACTACAGGAAAAGAGATTCCACCTCAACATTAGGAAGAACTTCTTGACAGTAAGGGCTGTCCAACAGCCGAACAAACTCCCTCGGAGTGTAGTGGAGTCTCTCTCCTTGGAGGTCTTTAAGCAGAGGCTAAACGGCCATCTGCTGGGAATGCTTTGATTTGGATTTCCTGCATGGCAGGGGGTTGGACTGGATGGCCCGTGCGGTCTCTTCCAACTCTATGATTCCTTGATTCTAAGAACAGAAATATAGTGACATTGCCCCATGCCCCTAGGTGGCATGGGGGGACATTTTGGTTGGTAGGAATGGGTGTCCTGGGTCTGCATGCACAAAGGCTGTACTTTCTGCACTCTTTATCTAGAACATGACGACCTTTTCCCTCATAAGTGAGTACTTCCAAGGTTATTGTAAGTAGAGCCTCCAAACATTGACACTTACCTACTCCTATTTGAGAGTGATGTCTTTCATTTAAGGAGATTATCAGAGATGGGGTGGAGGGGAAGAAAAAGGCATAATGCCGGCTAAATCATGCTATTGAGCTGAAGATTTTCAGATGACGTTGCACTCATCCTGGACTTATCCTGGGAAGAACCAGGAATGCTCCAGCAACAAACCATGCATGGGGAAATCCTGTGCATGACTTCTCAGTAGCGTGATTGCCAGGGTGCAAAAGCCAATCATGTTTCATTCTCACTATTGGGGAAGCAACCTGGGACATTTGAAGTTTAAAGGGTCTGCATTTTGGCATAGGCAATTCATTCCATTGCCAGGATTGGGTTTCCAGTGAATTTCAGTCTTGTTAGAGGTGTAGGGCATGATTTTGTTTGCACTGTATTGAAATTCTATGATGATGTAATCAATTTTATTTTATTTTATTTTATTCTATGTGGGACAGGAACATGATTTGAAGACATGCGCTGAAACGGCACATATGCAAAACTATCAATTCCAGTGTACTAATTATTCATTCAGAGATATGTTCAGAAAACAATTGCACTATTCTTTGAGTTTTATGTTGCCTTATCATGCAATTGCATGAGTGTGTGAAAATGTTGAATGTTATAGCACTACTGTTGCTTTTTGTTTTCACTACCGTGATTTTCCTGAATTGGCCCTGGTGTGATAATCTCCTTAGAGATGCTGATGAACAGTTTATAGGCAGCAACAGCGATCTGCACTCATCATCTTCAGCAGGGAGAGGAGAACAGAGTTGGGGGTTCTAGAGGAGCCAGAGCTATTTATTTTACTTTCCTCATTTTTTATCAGCCATTAATATAAACTAACATAAAATAATTATTTTATTATTTCATTGGTGAGGGTCTTAATCCAGCCACTGGACTCTTAATAGGAGCCAATTCAGAAATCACTTTAATGAGTGATGAGCTGGATATGTGTGTGTCTGGGTACATTAAAACAATTAAAATGAAATGAATAAATGTCGGTTTCTGTGCTGTTGGTGGGGGCAAGAGGACACTACATGGGGGTTGTATTTCATAATGGGGTGTTGAGGAGAATGAATTGGTTGTTTCTTACAATGTTTATGGATTGGAGAGGAGTGTGTACTCTCATCTCATGCAAGAGCTCAGAATGAGATCATTCCAAAGATTTGTGTAGAAACCCATTCAAGATGTGTGCTGAATGCATGCCTAAAGAGAGGCTGAGATGTAGTGGAACCTGGATGTTTCCCATCTTGGGGAGGTCTGTCTGGAGGGATTTGGCTCTTGTCCATTAAATTTATGGTTCCTTTCCCTCCTCCCCCATGGTAATGGAAACAGAAGAGGAGAGAGAATTGTGGAATATATTCTTTACAGATGATGGGTGTGGTAGAAAACCAAAAATAATTTTAGTTAAGTCTGGGAAAGCAGAAAGAGAGCATTTTAAAGGAACTGTTAGAAAGTCAATATAGGAAAAAAACCAAACAAAAAAGGAACCATGAGAAATGGCTTGGAATGGGCAGTAAAGTGACCTGAATGCTTCATGTTAACATATTTTAATATGTAAATATAATTGTAAATATCTTGAGAAAATTTTTCTTTTTAGCTTTTAGCAGTGGTGATACACAATAGCCCCATGCCTGGGTTGATCCATATACAGTAGAGTCTCGATTATCCGACATAAATGGGCCGGCTGATAGTCAGATAACCAAAAATGTCGGATAATATCTGGGGGTGCGGAAAGGACCCCAGTCACACCCCCAAGTTATCCAATGTCTGATAATCCAGAATGTCAGATAACCGAATGTCGGATAACTGTGACTCTACTGTACTCTAATATGGACGATAACAGTTCTGGAAGAGAGCTTGAGAAGCAAATAAAAAAAAGCACAGATAGGGAGAGGTTGTGTTTCCACAAAAATATTTGTATCCTGGGATGAAGAACTGGGAATGAGCAGCTAGGTGAGTTATATATAATAATAGAATGCATATCATCAAAGCTAAAAGGATTCATTTGCCTTAAATGCTCCTATTGAAACCAATGAAATTTCTCCAGAACAATATCCTTTGTGGTACTATGGGTACAGTCCTATGCACACTAAGGTGGAACATTTCAAGGCCTGCCTTTAAAACTGCATAAATGTGTTTGCTGTACCTCCCAAAAGATATTGCAGAACTAGAAAAGCAGCAAAAAAGGGTAGGCTAAATGGTTAAATGGCTAAAGTAACTCCCTTAAGAAGGCAAGTAGGGATGGACAAGCTATTTTATCTGTTATATATATATTTGTTGAAATGTTGATACCTCACTCTATATCCAGGGATCTCAGAATGGCTAACAATGAAATGAATTTGAACAGTTCAGAACAATTTAAAACTGTAAGAATAATTTAAAGGGTAAAACATATTAAACCTTTTATCACTTTAAAAAGGACAGCAGAAAACAGTGAAAACAATTTCAAACTGATTGATGTACAAAATAAGAGATTATTATGCCCCCAGATTGTTAATAGATAACTGTGTTTTTGCTTAGTTCTGGAATGACAGCAATGCTGGTGCCAATTAGGTCTCTAAGCAGAGGGTATTCCACAAATGGAGTGCCACAGCAGAGTGATAGAGTTTTATATACATATGCATGATATGAAGGAGCTGGCTACTTAAAACTGTGTCATGTGTCAGAACATCTCTTCCACTCTTAATGAAATGTTCACCAGTGGGAAGATGTTGTTGCTGTTGTCTGGTGTCAAGTAGTTTTCTACTTATGGCAATCCTAAGCCAATCCTCTCACAAGGCAGGGGTATCTTGGCAAGAGTTGTCTAGAGAGGGTTTGCCTTTACCTTCTGAGGCTGAGAGAGTATGAGTTGCCTGAGGTCACCCAGTGGGTTTCCATGGATGAGCTGGGATTTGAACCCTGGTCTCCAGAGTCCAACAGTCAAACTACTACGCCATGCTGGCTCTCAAATATGACCAGCACAGGTAAAAAGGGGATGCAAAATAACAGCAGGTAAAAACACAGGTTAAAAACAGTATTTAAAAAATATCCTTTCAGATTTCAGTATAACAAGATAAGACTGGTGTTAGTCTACTGCGGAGGTCATTGCCTGATGAATTTTAACTGTAGCTGCACAGAATCTGGCAACATTATATGTTGTATTAGGGTTGATGTCCGAAAGCAACAGAGAAGTGTAAAATTGACTGATGTGTCCTTGGTATTTATGCATAGTGATGAAATAAGACTGAGGCAGATGTACCTGGAGTATGAGCAACGGAGTAATGCATGCTCTGTTGACTCTTTTTGTCTAAAGTCAAAGGAGCATAGACTGTCTGAGAAGGGGATATTCTTATATCAGCTTTCAAGGACAGCTGAGGGAAGGGCATGACATCATGCCAAATAAAGACTCTCCAGTGTTTAGGTACTTCGAGTTTTCCTAAGTAAGCTGTAGGTGATGCCAAATATCTATTGGAGTCACTAGCAATAAAATTTGGGGTGCTAGCTAGATCTAGCTGTCACTAGATCTAGCTGTCACTCTGTATTTACCACCTGTTGTCTGATGGTTGCTTTAGCCTTATCATATCTCATGCTGAGCAGAAGATCTGGAGAGAAGCTGGATGAAGGTGAACCACCTAAAGTTCAACTCAGACAAAATAGGTGCACTTAGCTGACTGTTTATCAAACCAAGGAAATGTTCAACCTTCTCTGGATAAAGTTCTGCTCCCCCTTATGAAGCAAGTGAGAAGACTAGTGGTATTTCAGAGTGATCACTCTTATTATGTGCCTCCTATTTGATTCTGACTTATGGCATCCCTAGCGTAGGGTTATCTTGCAAACTTTATTCACAGGAGTTTTGACATTGGCTGAGAGAGTGGGAATTACCTAAGGTCACTTGGTGGGTTTCCATGGCTGAGTGGAGGATTCAAACCCTGGTCTCCCAGAGTCATAGTCCAACACTGAAACCACAAGACCACGCTGCCTCCATCACCTTCATTGGAGCTGTACGTGCCCTCAGTAGGCTATAGCACCTTCCAGTTCCTTTGGTACACTACAGTAGCTGTATTTGTTTCTTGAAGAGAGATAATATAGGGGCTGTACATATAGGTGGCAAAATGCCGTCCCTCTTTGCTGCATATCGTTCCCGGAGCAGCCAAACTCCGCAGGAACGATATGTAGCCACAAAGGAGCTGTCTACAGCGCCAGAAGCTTCTACGTGCTCCAGAACCCTAGAATTGGTGCCACCACGCCACTTCCTGCCCGTGTGTACTGGGCCATAGTCAACATATCTCTGCTCCAGTGACATTTGGGATAGATTTCTGTAATGCATTGTGCATGAGACTGCCTTTTTAGAGCATTTGGAATTTTAGCATAAAACTTAGCAGTTAAATTTTTAAGTGGGACTTGATTACACTGTATGAAGTGTTAATGTATCAAGTATGAATGTAATTAGTATTACATTGTACAGTATCAGTATAAAAGAAATATGAAAAGAGCTATCTCGTTGCCTCTGTGCTTCAAGGTTCAGTTCAGTGTTCCCACTTTGACAGAGGCCCTAGGTCTCTCACAGCCTGCAGTCTTCCACTAGGAACCTGCCTATCAGCTGTGATCTTCAGAGGCTTCCCTCTATCATGTCTTTTCCATCTGAAGTGAGGGATCTCTCTGTTTCTTAGCTTTTGGAGCTGTCTTCCACAACATGTTTGCTTGGCTGTGACTTTAATTCTTATTGTTCGGGCCCTAACTGAGTTCCAATCTGTTCCCACAGGCCTACCTACCCTCCAGCTATTCCATTTAGCTGGAACAGTCCTGATTAATCCTCTGTCATCCAACTTGTGCAGAAGCTTTTCAAATATGTCTGTTTCTTTCTTCTCCTCCCTCTTTCTCTCATTCTCCTTGGCTTACTTCATTTGCTGCAGAACAAGGTTGGAAAAAAAAACATCTTTTATAAAAATCACAGTTTTTTGGGCTTAAACCATCTTTTTTGTTTGTATAAACCAGGTTTTCGTTTTGTTTTGCAATAACATGTGGGACTACACCAATATAAGACTAAATCAGAAAATTAAGTAGCAGAACCCAGTTCAAATGTTATGACCACTAGCATAAATAATAATTGTTCTTAAAATGTGCTCTTTTAAAGTAAGTTGTCTTGGTTGAACTGATGTTAATTGAAAGATTTGTTTCTGAATGACATTTCTTCTACTATAATTTAAAATGATTAAAAAGAAGCAACTGACACTGGATAACTGGTCTGACTATCAGCAGCTGCTAATAAATGGTTAAAGTTAAAATGTTTAAATTCAAACAGTCATTGTTGTTCCATTAAAAGGGTTGGGAAATAGTGATAATAGCAAGACTGTTTTTAAGGATTTTCCATACATTGGATCAAACATCGATCAGAAGACAAGTAGTCAAAAAAGCAGAAGACTAGAAATGGGAAGGGCAGCCATGAAAAAACTTGACAGTATTGTAAAGTGTAAAAATATACAGCTGAACATTAAAGTTAAAATCATCCAAGGCCAATTGGTTATCTATTTTTGCTTTGCTGTTTTTTAAAATAAAACTTATATATTGCACTAACCTGTATTAAACTAAAACAAATACAGAACCTGAAAGCAATGCAATACAAGTAGCATGTGTCTGTATGTTACTGCCATTGTTACTTGGTTACTAGAACATAATAATTTTACTTTGCAAAGGGAACCTAAAGATTGGGAATGACACTATGATGTATAACAAGTATCTGTGTGTAACAAGTAATTGTCGGGTGTTAGGTTTTTGTTCTTTTGAAAGGGCATTTTGAGACACTTCAAACAGAATTCTCCAAATTTTGTCCTATTCTCTTATCAATCCCAGTTTTGTTTTAAAAAAAACCAACAACAATTAACAGGGAAGCTACATGTAAGGCAATAATTTACTCAAATTATGTTGTAATGGTTATAGTAACAGATTATTTTTTTAAACGGCCTTTAAAGAACATTCCCAAATTCCAAACAAATGTTTTAATACAGAAAAGGCTACCTTTTTGCTACATTAAGATACTTAAAAAAGAGGGAGGATTATAAAATATAACTTATTTATGTTAACTTTTCAGTTCCTTGTACTGGAAGGAAAGATGCTTCTGTGACTTAAATGGGAAAAATTAGGTAATTGGGTAACTGGTATGGTGAGAATGTTTAGGTTTGAAATCTCAGAATTTTCCTTGCAATGTGGAATTACTGAAATTGAATTGCTCCATCTAGTGGGCATTTGCTACTTCTGTTCAGTTTATATGTGTGTCCCTAAGTGGCCTGTTGACTAAAAGATGTAGAGCACATCCAGATGGACTGGAAAAACCTGAAAGTTACTGGCTTTGTTCTTGCCCTTTCTGTTTTGAGTTTTAAAAAGATCGACATGATGTTTTCCCCATCCTGAAGTATTCCCACAGAACTTCCAGCACTTACAAGGACTTTTTATTCCCACTCCCATATCAGTTTAAATGAACCCAGTATTTCCCAAAATGAAATGTACATCTCCATAGCTGTCTGTCTGTGTTATCTCAAAACTAGTTAAGATGGCTGCTCTTCCCAGGACAGAGATCAAGTGAGAGAAAGAGTAATGCTAGCAATAAAAGAAATAACACTGACTATAACTCTTGGGTAATAATTAAAAAGGGCTCAAGAAAAATTGGTGAAATTGTTTTTTTTTTTTTTTTTACATATACACTCTGGATCAAGCAGTTGATGCAATGCTTCTGTCTGAGAAACTGTCAGGGATGCAGATTCCTCTCCCTGTTTCCCACAAACCCTCAAAACCTGGTTTTAAAGGGATTGGAAACCATTTCAGTTTTTTGGATGGTTCAAAGGACTCCAGGGAGGGAATAAGAAAGTCCCATTGCACTAGGGATTAGGTGGTGTGTTGGATAATATGGGATTCTGATGTCAACTGGGGGTTCTGGAAACCTTCACTGAAATCTTAAGTAATGTAAACAGGCCGACTGGCTTAAGTAAGATTACCCACTACAACAATTCCAGAAGCATTGATACCATCCTAGAAACCTCAGTTCACGGTTGTCTCAATACAGATGTACCAGAAATACCAGACAGCAGATATGCATTAATGGTATGATATAACTGGATTTTGGCCTTTTCCCTTACCTGCAACACAATATTTAATAATTAAAATGACTATTTTTTTTAAAAAAAAGCTGCCTGATCTTGTCAAAAATAAAGAGTCCATCTTTAACAAAACATTAAAAATTTTTTATTTCAAAAACAACAATCTATTTAATCTGCTATATGGAAAGTGATGGTTCCAATGCAAAATATAGAAATTCTACTGAGCAGAGAATGCTGTCTCTTGTACAAAGTTGGTTCTAAAACTTACCAAATTGCTCAGCTTCTTGCAACATATTGCCCTTTAAAGAGCCACTCTCTGACAGTAGCAGTAACAGGATGTTTGTTGGGGGATGATAGTTAAATAATTCTTGTTACCATTAGAAAATTAAGTATCAGATCGCTCATGCTGTTATCCTGGATTTCAGGCAGGTAGTTCGCTAGAGATCCAGTGTGGCATAGTGGTTTGAGTGTTGGGCTATGACTCTGGAGAACAGGATTCAGTTTCCCACTTGGCTATGAAACCTCCTGGATGATCTTGAGCAAGTAACACTCTCACAGTCTCAGAGGAAGGCAATGGTAAATCTCCTCTGAACAAACCTTGCCAGGAAAACCCCATGATAGGTTCACTTTAGGGTGGTCATAAGTCAGTAACAACTTGAAGGCACACAACAACAACAACAACAACAACAACAACAGTTCACTACTATAGCTTACCCTTCCACTGTCTTGGGTTGGCATGGGCAACCCTGTCTAATCCTTTATCATCTCACTTTCTCAACAGCTTTTTAAAATGTCCCAGTTACTCTGGAGTTTATCAAATGGAACGGGAGGCTCTCAAGAGAAGATAGCGAGGTCAATTAAAAAATTCATGCAATTACGTGATTACTTATCACACTTTAAATTCACCGTAATGGCCTTCCTGAACATGACCCAGATTCTGTGCAAAGTAAACCATCACATCGGCGGATTCTTAAGTGCGAATTGGCATCCTTGCGCATGCTTAGTGAGACTCCAGATGACTGGAGCATAGCATATTTAGGCGAGTGAGAGAGAGGAACCAAGGAACCCCACAATTTACAAAAGAGGTTGGCGGGGGGGGGGCAGGAAGAATGGTTGAAAGAACATGCTCTATTCATGTTAAAATGAGCATATATTCACTCTTGTCATGTTAAAATGTGAATATAATGGTTATCCAAATAGCTCTGGGTCCATGCCTCTTAATTAGCAGGCAGCAGCCCCCCCTCAGCAATGCTGAAGGACAAGCAGAATTGCAGCGTGCCTTCATGGGAACCCCCCCTTCCAGATTGGGGGGGGGAACAGGACCAAAGGAGACATGTATATCACACCAAACAACAGCGCACTGAGTGTGAAGTTGCCTAGGAACAGGGTTTGTGACTTTGCTAGTTTACCGAATTTACTTAACTGTGGATTGATGTGTGATTGCGTTTGGAGTGCGTTTGGACTGTCACTGATCGCGTGTGGTAACCTTTTGCGCAATAACGTGAATACGCATGATTCCATTCAGGATGACACTGGATTATACTTCCAATTTCAGTCAAGTGATATTGTCCTCTGTCTTCCTCTCACTTTCTACCTTTGTTCTTGGCTTAGTTCAGTTGCTTCAAACTGAGTTCAAAGTGAAGTAGTAGTTTGTATTCAACTCACAGGAGGGAGAACCTCAGCACCTAAATTCTAGAGTTTCTCTGCTTAAAATAATAATAATAATAATAATAATAATAATAACAAAATGTATTTATATCCCGCCCCTTTATGTAACACAATCAGGGCGGCTTACAACATTAAAATTATACATTCCCAAGACCATCCATTCCTACCCCCTTTAAAACACAATTAAACAATATTAGAGTTAAAATATACTTTAAAAAATTATTATCATAACAAAAAGAACAACAATAGTGGCTGTAGCAAGGTCAGATCCAAGCTGGAGTCCCTATTTTTAGTGGCCGGGGACTTACTCAGGAAAGGCCTGTCGGAAAAGATCCATCTTAACAGCTTTTAAAAAGCTGTTTAGAGTAGTAATATGATGGATCTCATCCAGCAGGCTGTTCCATAATCTGGGTGCAATAGCCGAAAAGATCCTCTAGTAGTAGTTTTATGCATTCTTCCTCGTGAATAATGTTTGCTTCTTGATGTGTGATCACACCCTTTTGACCACACAATGGTGTGGCTTGGACTAATGTGTTCTCGTTTTCATTTGCGTAATGCTGTAGAGTTGAATATAGAAAATATTTCCAGTAAGTATCCTGCCACTTGTTTCAATGTATTTGTTTTCAATACAGGACAGGCTGAAGAAAATACATCAGTTCTGCAAGTAACCACCTTTATAACACCCAGAACTGTTTATTTAATATTTCCTATTTATTTGTTGAGGAGCCAATCTTAATGTAAAAACATTTTAGGATTAGTAAAATGTCACTGATCTTCCCGTATGGCATCCACTAGTCCCTTGGTACTCTGTGTGCAGTGAGGGGAAGGACTGACCATAATTTGCCAGGTAGCATCCAAAACAAGTATAACTGTAGTTATACTTCAAACCAATAGCAGGCTATGATAATGGAAGTGGGATTTGTTTATCCTCAAGGGTCTCCTCCGACTCCTAATTAATTTAAAAAGATATTTGCTTTGAACTTCGCTCCACTTGTGAAGGGCAAAGGACTTGAGTGCCTTTGATTTTGTTTTGGATTATTTTTTCTTTCAGAAAAAGAAAACCAGATGCTCAAATAGCAGTGTTGCAGTCAACAGGGCTTTTGCTGGAAGAGTTCATTCAGGGCACCTTTTATATGAGGAATACTTTGATATCTACAATGCAAATATAAACCTGATTTTTACCTGTTTGATGCTTCCACCCCCTCAGATCCTTGGAGAATATACAAGGCCATATCGGTAAGTAAGACTTTGCTTCCAGCACCCAAGAAAGCCAGTGCAATACTACCAACCTTTCCCTTTCCACCTGACTTATGTTTCTGCTGACCCACATTTTATTTTCTAGAGGCCTTATACAAAACATACAGTGGGCCTGAAGAAAATGGCTGGCTCAGATGTGATTCTACATTTTACAGAAGATGATTATGGGAGTACTTTCTTTTCTTTTTTTAAATAGGAATTTTCATCCAAAGGGTATTTTCCCCCCTGTGGCAAAAGGCAGGTTCTTCTCAATCTGTTCTGCATGCAGAAGCCAGCCAAGACTGGAGGTTGAATCTTGGATGGCACAGTATAGTTTTGGGACTGGAATCCTGCAGCCAATGGGGTGCATATGTGTTCCCCCAGGGCCTTATTTGTGGCCCTTAGGCCCTTCTTAAGCTCATGCCACACACACACACACACACACACACACACACACACATCTCAGCTCAACAATGCAATTTCATACTTATATTTTAAAAATACTCTAAAGGCACCTGATTCTGTATTTCAGAAGCTAAGCAGGTGATTGGATGTGAGCACTGCTAAGAATACCAGGTGCTGTAGGCTATATTTCAGAGGAAGGAACTGACAAAATCACTTCTGAGTGTTGTTTTTTTTTTTTTGCCTAAAGAAATTCTTATGAAATTATGGGGTTGCTTGAGAAAGATGCATGAAAAACTTTGCAAATCAGCATTTATGGGTTTAGATGGGAGATATTATTATTAGGGAGATATTAGGGAAAGAAAAAGAGGCAGGCACAGGTCCACCATGCCTACCCCCAGAGGAAGATGAAAGGGCCTTTCTTCATCTTAACTGCTACCACCCTGGTCTCAGAATAGGAGAAAAAGAGGCAGGCACATCTCCACCATGCCTAGCCCCAGAGCAGGGATGCAGCTGGGGGGGATCTTGGGGTCCAGACCCCCCTTCCATTAGAAAAATGAATGGTGTGTGCTGCTGCGCCGCCGCACTCAAGCCCCATTGTAATGGTGGCACTTAGTCTGGAACCCCCCCCCCCCTTTCCTAAAATCCTAGCTACGTCCCTGCCCAGAGGAAGATGAAACAATAATCTGATGTTGTGTTTCACATAATTGTCACTTGTTTTGGTAATGTGGTTGGTCTTAAACCTGATATCATTTAGAATTTCATCACATCTTAATCCAGCCCTGTTTAGAGGAGCAGAAATTATTGAAGATAATTCATCACAAGGGGTTAAAAATGGATGGAGCCAAAGACTGCATTATCTCCTAATCAATTCTGTTTCAATTCCAGGAAATTTAGAAAAGCAGTTGCTGATCACTTGTAAAGACCTGTGTGATAAGTAATACTTTGGGTTCATTCAATCACTCATGTCAAGCTGATGGTCAGTTTATGTCAAGATAATCTAATGCCATTCTTTGATTAGATGGTCAGTTCCTTAGCTATAGATAGTATAGTGATGATCTTGATTTTAGAAAGATAGAACACATAATTTGCTTTTTCTTCTTAAATGGGAAAAGTGGAGAACTTTCTAATGTAGTTTTCTTTGAAGTTGCAGCATGCATAATAGAGTTGCAAACTATTAATGGACAGAGGATGTTAATAATTGAAAAGTATTCCTAGTAAAAACTCTCCACTATTTGCTATCTCCTCTACATCATCATTGTTGTCATTTTTTAAAAATTTATATCCCACCTTTTCCTGACCATTGTAACTCTTAGAAGATAAAAACTTGGAGAGATGTGAACCTTAGATTAAATTGTGATTGACTAGCCAAAGACCTAGGGCCTCCAAAAAAACTTCAGTGTTCTGCCTAATATTGGACCTGTGATGGCTCATTCACATATGCAAGTCAACACTTGATGTGGTATTGTACTATTTTATATGGGCCAGAATACTTGGGTGGTTTTCAGTGCTAAAGGAGAATAAGACAGTAAGTAAGATTTAAGCCAAAATCTTCTTAGTTATTTTGGGGAAGTGAGAAAAATTGTAGGAGAAACCCTCTGCTCCTTTCCCCCCCTCCACCCCAAAGGCTCAATGCAAAGCCTGTTCCATAAGATTTTTCTTATGTTGTCTTCTTTTAAATGTATCTTAAACACTTGTATCTTTTAAAATATCTTTTATTCTTTTATATGCAATCTGCTTTAATATTGTAATAATTTAATTCTGGTTTAATGTAACACTTTTCTGTTTTTAATTGTACTGTTCTGAATCTTGCAAGCCGCTCTGAATCCCAGTTTTGGGAAAAGAGCAGGAAATAACAACAGCAGCAGCAACAACAGCAACAACAACTAGGTCCAAGGGCTTGCCTATGCTTTGCTCTGAGACTGAGCCCACTGTGTTGCTCAGGTTGGTGATTAAAAGCAAGGACCTGAAATTATTTTGCTGTGACCCACATTTATTGCTACATGTGATGTATGTTTATCATCTGCAAATTTTGTGCATATTTTTCTACTAATGGATCACACATTCAGGTGCAAGCCATTAGAGCAGGAATGGGATGTGTAACTTACGGACTGCCTGGTTAAAGATTCCCCCAAACCCCCTGCATCCCATTTTTTTTGGCGAGGGGCTGAAATCGCTCTCATTTTTTTCAGTTACTCACTTTAAAATAGTCTAGATTGCTAAATCATGCTGTTTTGGGAAGGGGGAGCGTATAGCCTCCACTGATATGGTGTGGGGTGTTATCGGTACGCTGATGACACCCAGATATATTTCTCCATGACTCGGTCTTCAGCTTCGACTTCAGATGGCATCTCTCTTCTCAATGAATGTTTTGAAGTGGTAATGGATGGGATGAGGAAAAACAGACTAAAGCTGAATCCAGACAAAACGGAGGTACTCACAGTAGGGGGGCCCTAATCCAGGTATTGTGATACAACCTCCAGTCCTAGATGGGGTCACACTCTCCTCTAAGGACTGTGTTCGCAGTTTGGGGTGCTCCTTGACTCGTCACTCTAGATGACAAATCAGGTAAATGCAACAGTCAGGAGTCCTTGTTATCAGCTTCGGCTGATACGCCAGCTGCATCCTTTCCTGGATCCGAGGGACCTGGCAACTATGGTACACGTTCTGGTAACCTCACGACTCTACTTCTGCAATGCACTCTACATGGGGCTACCCTCGTGCTTAGTCCGGAAACTTCAGTTAGTGCAGAATATGGCAGCCAGGTTGGTCATGGGAAAATCTAGAAGTGTCCACATTACACCAGTCTTAAAATCACTCCACTGGCTGCTATTGGTTTCTGGGCGCAGTACAAGGTGTTGGTGATGACCTTTAAAGCCCTACATGGCTTGGGTCCAACCTATTTACAGGATCACCTCCTTCCATACAATCCACCATGCACACTTATGTCCTCTGGGGGAAAATTATTGCAACCTATAAAAACCAGATTCACTGCAACCTCCCAGAGGGCCTTTTCGTCTGCCACTCCCAGACTATGGAATGGCCTGCCGGAGGAGACCTGTATTATTACTAGCTTAGACAGCTTTAAAAAGGCTGTCAAGACGGATCTCTTCCAACAGGCCTTCCTCGAATAGCAATCCCGGCCTTACACCCAATATGTTTACTCCATCGACTTCCCTGTGCCTAATCCCTCGTTATCTATTTTAATTGGATTATTCTATTTTTAGATTATTTTCATATTTCATTGTTTAATTCTGTTTTGGGGGATGGGTGGGGAAGGGATATTGAGATTTTGTATGGAGTTTTAATATGTAAGCCACCTCAATTATCTTCGATAGAGAGGTAGGATACAATAAAAATTTTATTTTTATTTATTATTATTATATACCCCACAATGTGAGTGAAATTGATATGATGTTGCTTCCAGTCACCAAAATGGCAGCAGTGATGGCACTGCTAAGGAGCTCTGAAGGCACTAAAAACCAGCAGGTGTGGCTTGCCAGACTCCGGAGTGTGTTAGGGAGTGGTTCACCTAAAGGTGTCTTATATCTGTGAAATTTCCAACAGTTCAAACAACAGTGACTGAATTTTCATGTCATGATAGATCTTTTGTGAAGCAATGGCTCTGATAAACACTTTGTGAATAATGAAAAATAATTGTGCATAATCATTTCCTTTCTTAAAGGATACAGTGCTTCAGTAACCAAATGAATTTAAAGCTTCCTTACAGCAGTCCCAAATGAACTTGCTTTCTTTCTCTCTCTTTATTTATTTCCAGGCAAAACCGACTGAATCCAAGTAAGCTCTGCAGGATCAGCACTTAGTATTTGCCTTGGGTTGGCAATTGTTTTCTTTGATGCAGTTTTCTTGCAGCATTTTGACAAACAAGGAACAAACAGCTTATCTTATAAAGATTTATAGCCTATAGCTTCTTGTGAAGAAGACATCCTCTGTGCAAATGGCAAGGTTAAAGTGATTGTGTATGGAGTAAAATACAAACTTCAGCTAGTATTTCATTCTGAAAACCAGTTTAAACAATACTTAGATAACTTTAAATGGAAGCTCTTCCATAAACCTGACCCCTTACATGAAGTTTTGTCACATTCAAGGTCAGATAGAAGTAAAAAATGTTCTTTAAGTGAGTTTTTTCCCTCTTGAACAACCAATTCAAATTTGTAGATACATCTGCTCCCTATTATAAAGTATAGCTTATTTAAAATTTTCTATTTTGTTCTTAATAAAGCAGTTATGATCCTTGATTCATCATTACTGAAAACCGCTATTGTCTATTTGTTTTTATAGTGTCTTCTAAACCATTACACCCAGACTCAAAAGCTGTTCATTCTACATTGATTAATGTACTGTAAGTATCTGAAAATTGCTTGGTCTGGTTACTTTGTTTGCTTTTTCATTTCCCCAAACAATCAAATGAAGCATCTCTGAAGACACCTGATTGATGTCATCAGCACTGTACTTATATTAGTATTTCCCAGCAGATGTTCAAAATAGGGCAATAATTTCCAGGGTATTTTCAAATCTGCCAAGTTTAAAGGGTTTGGAGCATTTCCACTCTTTCTTAAGCTGAGAGTTTGGTAACTTGAACCAGTATCATTCTTCTTTTCTGTTTAGCTTAGTGGCCAAATGCAAAAGATGTAATGGTAGAACCCTGAAGCAAGAATGGTTTGTACCACTTTGGTCTGGAGACAGGGTGTCACATTTTACTACACAATTTCCACACAGTCTTCTAAACTCCTGGCCTAGGCATTTTTGAAAAGAATTTTTATATACAGTGGTACCCCGGGATACGAAAGCACCACCTTACGAAATTTCCGGGATACGAAAAAATCCCATAGGAAAAACCTGTTCCGGGTTACGGGTTTTTTTTCGGCTTACAAAATTTTTTTTTGGTGCTTTTCGGTGCTTTTTCGCACGAAACGCGGCTTTCCAGCGCTAGCGCCTATGGCTTTTTCGGGTTACGAAAAAAATCTGGTTACGAACGCCGCGGCGGAACGAATTAATTTCGTAACCCGAGGCACCACTGTATGATATTGGCCAAGGTTAGATCCTTTGGGAGAAACCAAGATAATTTTGCATTTTGATTATATCAGGGCCTAAACTATGCTTAATAATAAACTTGTCATTTAACAGCTACTGGGACTGCTGCCACATTGCAAATATAAAGCAGTTTGACACCATGTTAACTGCCATGGCTCAATGCTATGGCATTCTGGGATTTGTAGTTTTGTGAGATGTTTCACCTTATATGCCAGGGAGCTCTGGTGCCACAATAAATTACAAATCCCAGGATTCCATAGCATTGAGCCATGTCTAGTACAGCAGTGTCAAACTGCATTATCTTTGCCATGCAGTTTAGATAGTGAGTGCTCATACTGTTTGCAAATACCTACATTTTAAAATCTGGTTTCTCAGCTTTGACGGATATTAAGAGTAAACACGGTACAAGACTTGATATCACCAAAGAACTGAGAGCTGCTGTTCCAAATATTACTCCTTGTTTTAGTAAACTTTAATTATAACCATTGTGTTGAGTCGGGTCCACAGCAAAAGGAAGAAGAAGGAAACAGTAGGGCCACTGCGTGGAGAAGATGGCAAAATGCTAACAGAGGACAGAGAAAAGGCAGAATTACTCAACACTTTCTTTGCCTCAGTCTTCTCAGAAAAGGCAAAGGGTGCTCAATCTGAGGATAATGGAGCAGAGGACAGAATAGGGGAATTTCAGCACAAAATAAGTAAAGAGATAGTACAGGAATACCTGTTTAACCTAAATGAATTTAAGTCTCCAGGACCAGATGAACTACATCCAAGGGTATTAAAAGAACTGGCAAATGTAATATCGGAGCCGTTGGCAATAATCTTTGAAAACTCCTGGAGAACAGGAGAAGTGCCAGCAGAATGGAGGAGGGCAAACGTTGTCCCCATCTTCAAAAAGGGGAAGAAAGAGGATCCCAACAATTATCGTCCAGTTAGTCTGACATCTATACCAAGAAAGATTCTGGAACAGATCATTAAAAAGAGAGTCTGTGAACATCTAGAAAGCAATGCCATAATCACAAAAAGTCAACACGTGTTTCAGAGAAAGAAGTCATGCCAGACAAATCTTATCTCATTCTTTGATAAAGTTACCACCTTGTTTGATGAAGGGAATGCTGTGCATATAATATATCTTATCTCAGTAAGGCATTTGACAAAGTTCCCCATGACATTCTTGCAAACAAGCTTGTAAAATGTGGGCTAGACAAGGCAACTGTTACGTGGATTTGTAATTGGTTGACCGGACGAACCCAAAGGGTACTCAACAATGGCTCCTTTTCATCCTGGAGAGAAGTGACCAGTGGGGTCCCACAGGGCTCTGTCCTGGGGCCAGTGCTGTTCAACATCTTTATCAATGACTTGGAGGAAAAAATTGGGGGAATACTTATCAAATTTGCAGATGACACCAAATTAGGAGGAATAGCTAATACTCCAGAGGACAGGATCAAAATTCAAAATGACTTGAATAGACTTGAAAGCTGGGCCAGAGCTAACAGAATGAACTTCAACAGGGAGAAATGTAAGGTACTGCACTTAGGGCGAAAAAATGAAATGCACAGATATAGGATGGGAGACACCTGGCTTAAGGAGACAACATGTGAAAGGGATCTAGGAGTCCAAGTAGACCACAAGTTGAACATGAGTCAACAGTGCGATGCGGCAGCTAACAAGGCCAATGCAATTTTAGGCTGCATTAATAGAAGTATAGTGTCTAGATCAAGGGAAGTAATAGTGCCACTATATTCTGCTCTGGTCAGGTCCCACCTGGAATATTGTGTCCACTTCTGGGCACCACAATTCAAAAAGGACATTGAGAAACTGGAGCGTGTCCAAAGGAGGGTGACTAAAATGGTGAAGGGTCTGGAAACCAAGCCCTATGAGGAACGTCTTAGGAAGCTGGGTATGTTTAGCCTGGAGAAAAGAAGGTTAAGAGGTGATATGATAGCCCTGTTTAAATATTTGAAGGGATGTCATATTGAGGAGGGAGCAAGCTTGTTTTCTGCTGCTCCAGAGACTAGGACCCGGAACAATGGATGCAAGCTGCAGGAAAAGAGATTCCAGCTCAACATTAGGAGGAACTTCCTTACAGTAAGGGCTGTTCTACAGTGGAACAAACTCCCTCGGAGTGTAGTGGAGTCTCCCTCCTTGGAGGTCTTCAAACGGAGGCTGGATGGCCATCTGTCGGGATGCATTGATCTGGATTTCCTGCATGGCAGGGGGTTGGACTGGATGGCCCTTGCGGTCTCTTCCAGCTCTATGATTCTATGATTCAGGTAATGAATTTATTGAAATAAAAACATTCTAATTTGAAAATTTTTACTTCGTTATAAAATGTTAAAATACGAATATATATAAATGTATACTCATGTAGGGGTAGCCACCCTCTAAAATAGTCATCCTTTACCTGGTGTTCTACATATGTATTCAGCTACAATTCCCATTGTCCCCCACAATTATGAGCATGGACCATGTTGGCAGCCTGTTTGTATTTGGAGAGGATTGTTATTCAACACATTTGGACTATGAGTGGCTAGGGGATGCTGCTATAAAATAATAGTCGTTCTCTGGATGCTGTAAAGATAAAAAGAAGGACAAACTGAAAAACCAGATTTACCTAAAATAGAAGTACAGTGCAGTAAAAATGCATTTCTTTGCTAATCTTCTGGTTGAAGAAAGCAACAAATAAGTTAAGCAATCATCTTCCCGCTGCAAGAAAGTCTTTGAAACCTGTGCAGGTTTTGAAGATTATGCACAATTCAGGACTTTTTCTGTGCACTATTTACATGTGGTTTCTCTGTGGAAAAAACCGATATATTCTGTACAAAAACATTTCTATACAGAAATGTTCTTTTCTGCACAAAAAGGCTGTTTCTTGCCCAAGACCACACCATGAGATTTTGTGCAAAAAAGGTCCCTAGATGCTGTTTTCTGTGCAAAACAACCATACATGAAATTAGTATAGAATTGGTCTGGAGCTGTAAAGATGCTTATTGCTCCAGGATTCTTCCTGTTATGGTTTCTTGACACTCAAGAAAAATGTTTTTGACATTTAAAAAATATTTTGAATATTATTTCCATCTCTATTATGCAGCAAAAACGTAGCAAATAAATTGAGGCACTTTAAAACTGCACCCCTTTAAAATAGGGGTGGGCAATTGTGGCCTTCTAAATGTCTTAGGTCCGAAATGCCCATTGGAACCACAACTCTCATTGCCAGACTAGTACAGCCAATGATACAGGATTATTGTGGTCAAAGAACCAGCAGGACTGCCTAAAATTGATCAGACTTTCTTGCTAAGTCTGATTTGCTTCTGAACAAACAGATTTAGGATTAGACTGAACATTTGGAAAATACATTCGATTAAATTGAACAGTTGGATGGTAATAGCAGTTTGGCACCACAGCCAATTACTTAGAGGGCAGTTGGGCTTTAGGTCACATGCTCTCAGCCTCAGGGGAAATCAATGGCAAACCTCCTCTGAACAGATCTTGCTAAGAAAACAGTTTTGCCTTAGGAAAAGTCGAAAACAGCTTGAAGGCACACAACAGTAATAAAGTGGGGCTTTCCTTCATTGATGGTCTTCAAGCAGATGCTGAATGTCCATTCTTTGGTCACAATTTAATCATGGATTATGAAGCTGTATGAAGATTGGGGTACATGCCTCCTAATAACCCTCCAGCTCTCTAATTCTGTGATTCCCTGAGGGTTTATCATAAGACTGTTCAATATCACACTATTCTCATACTTGATGTTGCTGAAATGATAGTTAAATGAAATTATACAGAACATACTTATACTTTATTGGTTCATTATTTTCCTCATATATCTTCTGCTATTACTTTACAGTTTTGCTATGATTTTTTCTCCATTACATATCCAAAAACTTAATCTATGGCTCATCTAATTTGCATGTTCTCGATATATTGTTTGATTCAGAACCATCACAAATCATTCTGAAGTGGATAATATCCACTTTCATGCTTGATAGATGATTAAAACTACCAAGCAAATGTCTCTTTAATATTGTGGTTTGAGAGATATAATGAAGGTGCAAAGTGGTCTCCTTCACTTTCTGAGGCATTTCAGGATATTGGTATTGCTCTCCCCCAAATAAAATTAAGTGCCATTTCAGATAAGTGTTTGTGAAATAACATAGCATATTCCTATTGCCCAAAGGTGCTATCCTAGGTTATATTTTGTGCTGTGTATAATTTTAGCAAGTGTGGGACAAGATAGTGATTGAGTATTATGGTTGAAAAGTGACTATGTACTTCAATTTCCTCTCTGTCAAATGGGATAGTAGCAATCTGCCTTAGAGTAACTGAGATAAGTACAGTAACGTTCCATATATGCATCAAAGCTGGCAGGGCTATCTTGCAACAGTGTGTTATCTTGCAGTAATCACTCCCATTCATTTTTAAAAAGAAGATATAATTCTACCCTACCTTTCTTCTATTATAGAACTCAAGCTTTCCCAAGTGTCTCGCATCCATGCACTGACTAAACCCAAACCTACTTAATTTCAGAAGATACTTTTAGACTAGACTCTGGCGGTTGTAACACATATATGGAACAGCCATATGTAGAATGCTGTCCACAATGATATAATAATAATAACAGGAACATTCTAATACTTACATATATATAATACTTAGCATGTGTATAATCAGTTGTGAAACCTTTGGCCTCCAAATGTTTGGGACATCAACTCCTAGATGCCCCAGCCATGCTTATACATGGGTATATACAGTAATTTTGGTGGTCAGAAGCTAGGGGTTTCAGGAGTATTCTGAAAGGCCCACAAAGAAAGTACTGTGGGGGTCACATGTGGCCCATGGGCTGAATTTTCCCCACCTCTGCTCTAGATCTCATCATCCTTTCCTCATAAGTCACAGGGGTTATGTATGTGATTCCATTTTAGCTTTTGGTTCTTTTGGGAAATTGGCTGACAGGCAATTCTTGTGCTGTTCTTCATAATATGGATCATAGTGCAAACCTACAGAAAGAACCAAGAAAACATATTGGGACAGGAATGAGAAAACAGAAAAGGAATGAAAGAGGAACTGCTGCTGTGAGGATTGATGATTATGATTGATAAGATTCTTTCATCTTCTTTGTTTTCTCCGAAGAACAATCCAATAGGATTTTAAAAATGCCCAAGTGAATATTCTATTTTGGGATTGTTTTTTTTTAAAAGTTTTCAGATTGAAGGGAGTTTATTCGCATTAGTTTTTGTACCTCTGGTAGTGTTTTTAAATGTCGGCCTAAAACCTGGTGTGGATTCACCATCTCACAGTCATGGAAGCCACCAACCTCCACAGGCGCTTAGCTTGGCAGCATCTTCTTCAGATAAAGCTGGGTATTTAGAAGGCTCATAGGATCTAATCTAGTCCAAAGAGGGTTAAATGCCATTATAGGTTGGTACCCTAGCTTAAGAGTTCTCCTTGTGGAATACACTACATCATGTGAACAAAAAGTAGTGCTGAATGTAGAGAAAATGTAGTGCCACCTGGTGGTGCTGGGTATGAGGTGCTAGAGATTGGTCACTGGGGACCCATGGTTGAGGTTCTGGCAGTTTTCTGGTGCAGCCAGATCATTAGGTAGAGTGAGGCAACTGCTTCAGGCAGCAGGTGCTGAGAGGCAGGGAGCAGAGGCAAGATGGTATTGTGCCCTGGTGATGCAGTGGTTAAATGCCTGTACTTCAGACACTCACAATCCACAAGGTTGTGAGTTTAATACAAGCCAGGGGCTCAGGGTCAACTCAGCTTGGCATCTTTCTGAGGTCACTAAAATGAGTACCCAGCTTGTTGGGGGCAATTAACTGACACATTGTAAACCGCTTAGGGAGTGCTTAAGTGCACTGATAACCGGTACAGAGACGCACTTGCTATTGTTGTTGTTACATCTCTTCACAGTGACCTGACTTGTTGCAGCCCTATCATAAGATTTCCTTGAAAGATTTATTTAGAGGAGGTTTGTCATTGCTTTCTTCTGAGGCTCAGAGTATGAGACTTACGCAAAGTCACTCAATGGATTTCCATGGTTGAGTAAGGATTTGAACTCTGGTCTTTTGGAGTCCTACTTCAACACTCCAACATAACATGCTGGTCCTCTTGGAAGCGTATTAGAGCTGTGTATTCATTGTTTCATATGCAGTAGGGCAGGGGTGGGCAACTGTGGAAGGCTAGGAGGGCATATTATCCCCTAGAAGACTTTGGAGGGCTACAACCCCCACCACACTTAGTCAGGGGGACTCCAAACATGGTGGAAATGCCTTCTACATTCTGGGGGCTACAAAATGGCCTGGCGGGGCACATGCAGCCTATAGGCCTACCCACTTTGCCTACCCCTGCAGTAGGGGATGATATCCTGTTGCCAATACTGAAAGGCTCACTTGCCAGATGGGCCAATTTAAATTTTATTTTTTAACTACAGTATCTAATACAATACCGTATAGTACAGTACAATACAACACACTGTACAATACAATCTTTTCATCCCCCATACCTCCTCCATCAGGATCGTAATCCCTTTGTAGGAATACTTTGTTATCAGATAGATTCAAGTTATTCTTCCTTCTATTGCTTAAACACTACAGTCTTCCCACCTCTCCAATACACAGGTTTTTAAAATATATACATAAGAGCTGTGAATACCCAAAGATATATACATAAGAGCTGTGAATACCCAAAGATATATATAGATTATTCATTTCTTTGCCATCTCATTTTTAAAACTAGCTCCTTACCCATCTTGTCTATTAACTCTAGTATTCACAATCTTATCATATACATTACCTTTTAAAAAAGAAAACAAACAAACACAACATTTGATAGTTTGACTTTCTCTTATGATTTAATCAGTTATGAAAGTTATTACACCATTATCTCAATTCTCAGCCCGCTTAGTCCATCTCCTTTCACAGAATTTCAACACTGGTTTCCACTCCTCCTCTCAATCTTTGGTCGACTTTGTTTTTAGTCTACCCATTTCTAGTATATCTATCATTTTCATCAATCAATCATCAGATGGGCCAATTTAAAAAAGAGAGCAATTATTATTTTGTGTTCTTCATCTCAAGAAGCAAAATATCTTGGGCCAGATTTGACAGTCTCCCCCCCTCCATTAACAGCCCCACAAAAAGCTATAGTGATGACCTTTTTCATTCTATACCCATCTCTATTTATTAGAGCAGAGGCAAGAGGTTGCAGCTCTCTTCCCTGCATTCCCCGCTATAGACTCTGTTAGCTAGAGCATTTGGGACTAGTAACCTGATGACGATAAAAGAGCTGATTGATTATCACCCCTGTGTTAGAGCAAATGTAAATCCTATGAATTATGGTTTGGGCCTCATGAATGAAGAAATCCTAAAGAAAAGATTGTTCTTACCAGTTCAGTTCAGAAAGACAGGGGGAGTAGGAAAGGAGAGTTACCAGTGTTATAGATTAGGCCCTATCCCTCTTGAATTAGGTAGCAGATTTTCAATTATGTATTTAGGAGTGGACCAACAAATAATACAAAATAAAAGAAAGAAAGAAAAGAGGTAAATTGTATTTTTATTATGTATTTGCACATATTTTGTATCTTTTGTTTAGGGTTGTAAGGTTTGTATCCAAGACTGTAATTTTGCGACAGTAGATACGTTTTTCATTTAGTATATAGTTTGCTGTATTGTTGTTGAAAAAATGCATTTAATTATTATTGTGTTTGCAATATTTATTTATATTTGTCCCGAGAGAACCTTAGTGTGTATCTACACTGTAGAAATAATGCAGCTTGACACTGGTTCAAGGGCTGTAGCTCCATCTGATGGAATCTTGGAATTTGTAGTTTTTCAAGGTCTTTAGCCTTCTCTGCCAAAGTGTGCTGGTGCCTCACAAAACTACAAATCCCACGATTCTATTGAATGGAACCATAGCAGTTAAAGTGGTGTCAAACTGCATTATTTCTACAGTGTAGATGTACTCCTAGAAATGGGTATCCAAACTCAGTTTTTGGAGAATATGGCATCAGAATCTGATGCAAAGCTAGTCCACAAACCACACTTATAGTGCCTCACAAACCAACCCACAAACCTTTAGTGCTATATGGCTATGAAAGAGAATTGTGACTTCTGTAGTTTAGAAGTAAACATCCATATTTGCTGACCTTGAGAAGTTGCTTTTTCGGGATGACATCTCCCAGAATACCATATTCATCAAGGCTATTGGATGGAGATTTCTGAAATCTGTAATCCTTCAAAAGTAACTTTTTCAAGCTCTGCTTATTTTACACACGGCCTAAATGTCTTGGGTGCAGAGCCCATTCAAAATTCCTGAATTTGCAAACTTTCACCTTAGACCCGTCTGTACTGAAATGAAATGTCAACATGGTGTCGTTCTGATATGACAAGTGCTAAACTAGCACTGGGATACTGTTTGCTAAGCTACGGCATGAGAACAACATCATTTCATTACAGGTGTATAGGGAGCCCTTAACCATGACATTATGTCTCTGCTATACTATAAAATGACAGCAGAAATGCTGTTTGCTGCAAACCTGTAGAGACACCATAGGTGTGGTGGTTAGAAAGCAAATTCACAATGACTAGAACAGCTGCAATATGAAGGATGGAAAAACAGCAGCTTTCTGGTGCTTTTCTCACCCTTTCTAACCCACAACTTTTCTTTGTCTCTGGAATTCTACTAAGAGCAAAACCCCTTTTCCTGTGGTTCAGCCTGCGATAAAAGAACGACATGCCAGTTTTGGAGGTGCCTTGGAGGTCTAAAAAGAAGACTCATCATGCGAAAATAAACAGTTCAGAGCTCTGTATACCGAAGGCCCCAGGTTCAATCCTGAGCATCATCGGGTATGGCTGGGGAAAAAAAAATCCTACTTGAACTCTTAGACACCCATTGCCAGCCAATGTAGACAATACCATGCTGAGTGGACCAATGGTCTGATACAATATAAGGCAGCATCTTATGAGCCTTGAGGGCAAGGCTGGGCAACTTGTTCTTTGTGATGAGGACCCTGTTCCTTCATGGCTTACTTGCACAGCTTGGAAATTTAGGCGGGTTACAGACCGCCGAAAAGCAGTGGCCTGTACCCGCCCCTTTCCCCGGTGTATCGGGGCCTCAGTGGCCAGAGCGGCAGCTGCTGAGGCCCCGATCTGCTGCTTTCCGGGCCGCGGGGAAGCAGCAAAAGGCCCCTTCCCCGCAGCCTGGAAAGGGGTGTCCTTGGGGCTTGAAGCCCCAAGGACACCCCGCGGCGGTGGGGAGGAGGAGAAAGGGGCCGCTTGGCCCCTTTCTCCTCTGTGTCGCTGGCGCAGCCGTCTGAAGGCTGTGCCCAGCGATGCAAAGCCAAGAAGGAGCTCCGAAATGGAGCTCCTTCTTGTGCTGCTCAAAGGGCGCTCTAAGTGCCCTCGTGCGGCGCAAGGACGTCACGTACATGCTGCCTCGTTTGGAGGTGGCACGATCGTGACGTCATAATGGCGGCGGCCGCCATTGGCATATGGAACGGCCGCTGCCATTTTGTGCGCGCTCTGCACGTGTTAGGGTTGGGAGCATCCGGAAAGGATGCCCCTTTCTAACCCTAGCACGCACGGAGCGCACACTTTTAGGCCCATTTGTAACAGGCCTTACTTTTTTAGAGTACAACTGCCAGACTCTCCAAACTTTGGTCTTCTTTCTCTCCTTGTAATCAACACTTTTCACATACACTCAAATAAATGATGGCAAAGAATTGTCCTATGCTACAGAACAAATCTAGGCAGAATTAGCTCTTATGGGCTTAATGTTTGGGACATACTTTTCAGTTGAACACTAGAAAGAACATCTTGACAGTACGTAATAGGAGTCCAGTGACGGAACCAGTTACCTAGAGTCCTCTTCTTCACTGGATGTCCTTAAAATGTTTTGGATTGCAACTCTCATGGGCCACGAGCATTGGCCATACTGTCTTGGAATGATGCAAGACAAAATTCAAAATTTGGAAATGGTCAAAGCTTTCCATTCACTGGTCTGAATGGAAAGGAGCTCATATTTAGAATGGGTTTGACAATGTTTTCTGTGTCTTAACTAAAGAGATTATTGCACATGTATTTTCACTCAATCCAGGCATGGGCTGGGCATAGGCTTGACTGGGTGAAAATGGATCTTATCACATATCTTTTTGCCCAACTCAGCCTCATTGTGTACCCGATTCGAACTCCTGGCGCAATTTTTGAAGGACGGCAAAATATTGCAGGTTTGAAAAGGAGTTGGGTCGGGTACACAATGAGGCTGAGTTGGGCAAAAAAGGCATGTGATGAGATCTGTTTTCACCTGTTCAAGCCCATGCCCAGCTCGTGCCTGGCTCAGGCGAAAATACATGTGTGATAATCATTTAAGAATCCATGTGCACTGTGTGTGTTCATTAGAAACATATGTTACCTTAACTTGTAGCTGAGGATTTGAAGGAGATGGTTAGGGAGTGTAGGATAGGGAGACTAAAATATTTGGATGACCAAAGATTCCTTATCTTTGGTTTAAAGGAAAGGGATCTAGAGTTTGAAACTGATCTGACAAAGTTTGTGTGAGCTAATTAGGAACCCAGATGTATATATGTTAACTATATATAAATATGTCTAATTAAAAATAATAATTGTAAGCTGCTCTGATAGCCATTAGGGCTGAAGGGCAGGGTATAAATACCATTAAATAAATAAATAAATAAATAAATCTCACATATGCTTCAGTACATAGATTTTTCCATCCTTCTTTTAGGACATAACTGTGCATCAGAATGCCAAACATAGGTAACTTAGCAAAACTGTGCTCTTTTGATGGTCTGGATTCAGACTCTGGCATACCTATCTATCATTAAACACAGAGATGTTTCCCAGAATGTTATCTACAGTGCAAAAAAGATTTTCAAGAGATTTGGAGCTGTATCATACATAACTGCACATTTACATCTACACACAGGACATGGCTATTGGTTTTAAGTTATTTTCATGTTTGGATTTAATCCTGACATTTTAACCAATTATCTTTGCAATGTTTTCTGGGCAACCCCATGGGCCAGCTAAACTGATACATCATCAGATTTTTTTTATTTATATACCGCTATTCCAAAGATCATAGCGGTGAACAGCAAGTAAGCTAATTAGCAAGTAAGCTAATTTGCCCCCAACAGTCTGGGTACTCATTTTAGCGACCTCGGAAGGATGCAAGCCTGAGTCGAGCTTGGGCCCTTTTGCTGGTCTTGAACTCACAACCTTGTGGTTCTGAGTGAATGGCTGCAGTACAGGCATTTAACCACTGCGCCACCAGGGTTCCATCACCACGAGGCATGTTTCCACTCCAGGTTAGCGTTTCCACCATTGGGGCTGCCAATCAGACCAAGGGGCTTATCGCTTTAAAAAGTGACTTACCACTTCCAAATTGAATTCTAATTTGGGTTGCATCCGGATCCTATCACAAGGATTTTTGCAGCCGACACTGCCGGGCTGGTGCAGCCTGTGTAACTTCTGGATAGAATCCAAGTTCAGCTGGCCAATTTGCAAAGTCAGGAAGGTCCTGGCTTTGTAAATTGGCCGGCTGAACTTGGATTCTATCCAGAAGTTACATGGGCTGCATTCGCCTGGCAGCGTTACTGGCAAACATCCACACGATACGATCTAGATGCAGCCCGAATTAGAATTTAATTCAGGAGCAGTAATTGGCTTTTTAAAGCTGTGCAATAAGCTCCTAAAACAAAGTTGTGCCAGTGTTTCTGAACTATCAGAAATCTATTTGGATATATATTGTCATAACAGAATTTTCATCATACCTATACCTGGAATATACAATTAACTCCTCAGTGTTGAAGATTGCTTTTGAAAACTGCCTGGAGTTAAAAAAAAATGAGAGAAGAGAAATAAAAAAAATGGTACAATTGCTTAAGCATTTTATGTGTCTCTTTTGGAAACAACTTCAGAGATGACCTTGAGTTAATGCTTCTTATTTAAATGACTCAGAGTCAGTTTTCAAATCCAATTAATGTGTAATTCAGCTCACATGGTTTGACAATGGATGCCTTTAAAAGTTCCCTATAAAGGTGTCCTTGTTGATTACTCAGAATTCCCAGTCTCTCTGTTCCTTTCTGCCTGTTTATTTCCAAAAGAACTCCAAGGTGAACCAATGCTCTACAGAATGTTAGGCATGGGGCTAGTACCTTGGCAGCAAAAAATGAACTTATTTGGTGGTCAATATTGACTCTTCACAGTCTTTGCTGAGTGACATGAAGGGTACTTAGGAATGCTTAGAGCTTTGCTCACAAGATGCCACTTAATGAGTTTGCAGGTTAATAAGTTTTTGCTGGTGTTTTTTTTAATTTGTTAAGAGTTCAATATATATTTTCTGATATGAGGTTTGCTTCATTGTGGCTTAAATGGCAGCTTCTTAATTAATGGTACTTCAGTGTGTTCTCCCTCGCTTCTGCTCCTGGCCCCAAAATCACGCAACAGGCTTTGTTACAATTTATAAATGATTTTTGAAAAGTACAGTTAACATTCAGTGTTGCAAGATATATGCAAACAGATATGCAAATGTGGAAATAAATATGCACACATATAAAATGCTGTTGGATTAAGTAGTCCTTAACATTTTTTAAATGAAATCAATATTTTATGCATGTTTTTCTTTCACGGCATTAAGAATGTATGACTCACTAAGTGTCAGATTTAGGATCACTTTTGAAGATTACAGGACTCTTTACCAGCCTATGTGTCATTCAGTGAGCTTCCTTGCACAGGAGGGACAAGAATAGCGGCAGGAAGAAAAAGTAATTAAAAATGCTAAGATTGTGGTCTAGTTTGAATGTTATGCTAAATATTCCAAGCATGGGTCACTGTCATTGAAACATATCTGCTAGCATAGCCAGACAGGGTAGTTAACAAACAGGACTAATGGGAATTGTAGTCCGACAACTACCAAGGCCTTGTCTGCATTGACTAGGATACTCTGGGGGTAGCCTGGAGTATCCTGGCCTCAGAGCTGCCCCAAACACCCCCTGGAGCAGCTGTCTGCACAGGTATCTCACTGAGTCACCCAGTGCATCCTCCGCCACCAAGAGTTGCTCACTTCTGAGGTCAGAATGAGGCACCCAGAAAATAACACATAGTTGGGCACTTCATTCTGACTTCGGAGCAAGCAACTGGTGACAGTAGTGGAAGTGCTGTGTGGCTCAGTGAAATGCCCATGCAGACAGCCACCATGGCATGGAAACAAAGGGCTCCAGATCTTCCCAGAATATCTGGAGTAAGAGGTAGGTTATTTTACTTCATTTTGAGATTGTTATACACTATTTCTGGTTCTGAACATGCCAGGCATCATCTGAACTGCTGGGATTTGGGCTGTGTGTGTTCCGAGCAGGATGACACCAGAATGAGGGGAGAATGGGCCTTCTGGCCCATGCAGACAAAATCCAAGTAGTAGGTTTAGAAAAACCTACACACAACCATAGCACAGAGCTTAGAAATGTTAGCGTTTTTAATTACATCCACCCAGAAACCCCCAGCTAGCTAGGACTGCAGGAGTCTGGAACCTGCAGTCCAGAAGAATAACTTTTCTTACCTTTGACTTAGCATCATGAGGACAAGCTTGTTTCAGATTTGGCACCCCCCCCCCCCATTTCCCTCTCTCATAGCATGTACTCGAGGATATTAGGAACATCTCCTTTCTTGTATGAACTAACTGCACTTTCTTACCTGGGAAGTACAGTTAGTTTAAAAAAGAGTTTACTGGAGCAAATAAAAGATAAGATGCCATGATTTGTTTGACTAAGCCATAGTTTATTTTAACCCCAGCTACAGCATGACAACAAACTGTAGTAAGCATAAATCAAGAAACAGATGCTTCCTACTCAGAATTTAGAAAAGTTACTTTTTGGACTACAACTCCCTGAATCTCACAGCAAGCTGGCTGTGCAATTCTGGATGTTGTCACCCAAAATGTAAATTTTTTGAAGTTTTGTTCCAATCTTCTTCTTGCCACCATCTCAGACAGTGAGAAGAAAGGGGAAGTGTTTAAGTTCAGAGCTCAAAAAGACTCATTGCTATAACACTAAATTATGAAGCAGAAAAATATTCCTGGCACACTCCAGATGTGCTGGACTCCCATCCAGTATGGCTGGAACAATGACAGCTCTTGTCTAACACAGTAAGTCTTAAGATATTTGCTGTGGTGTACCCCCTCTTCAGTGTGCCCATATTTGTGCCCATTAGCTATACCTGTTTCTTTCCTGGAAACATACTGTGGACCAACAGCCAATGCCTTGAAGATTGGCACTAGTACACGGACCACTATTTGAGAGCACTGGTTCAACACATCAAGGTGACAACAGGGTGAGAGAGGCAGAGGCTTACTTTTAAAACAACCTATGTTTCATTATAGAAGTTTAAGCTCCAGCTTTGCTCTTCTGTAATACATTCCTAATAGAATTAAGCCTTTGTTATTGTGTGCCTTCAAGTTGTTTCCAACTTATGGAGACCCTTAGACAAATCTATCATGGGGGTTATTCCCTGGCAAGATTTGTTCAGAGGTGTTTACCATTGCTTTCCTCTGAGGCTGACAGATTGTGATTTACCCAAGGTCACACAGTGGGTTTCCATTACTGAATGGGGATTCGAAGCCTGGCCTCCCAATATCCTGGTCCAACAGTCAGATCACTGCTCCACACTGGCTCCCTTATTAAGCCTTTACTTCCAATGAATATCAGCTCACCACCTGTAATTGCTCAATACTTTATGCTAGAGTCATTTTCTTATTGGACTCTTCCTGTGCTGTTCCTTCTCAGTTCATTAGTTCTCCTGTGAACTCTGTTGTGGAAAAAGGATAAAATGTAAGCATACAGAGGAAAGAGATCATGGTGTGTGTGTGTGTATTCATTCTATGGAAATCTGTTTAGATTTTCCGTATGTTTCCCCAGTTGCTACGGTAGAATGCCACCTAAAAATCTTGAGCAATCTGTGGCATGGTGAATATTTTCTTCTAATCATTGTGGGGCCACCTCCTCCCAAGTCCTCCACCTTTATAAATGGAGCCTCTGTGGTCAGATGTTTCTTAGCATGACTCTAAGTCAACAACATCACCATTTTTATCAGAGAAAACTTGGGACATGTGTGACCAAGCAATATTGGAGTATGAATGAGAAAAATCACACAAGTTACAAGAGGTTGAAGCAGTTTGATTTTCCATGTGCCTATTGAGAAGGGCAAGATTCTATTGCTTCCTCTCCCCTTCCCATCCTAAGTTAATTGAGTACAAACTACTTTCATATTTTGATCTGAGTTTGCAGCAATTGAAATAAGCTGAGGACAAAGGGGGAAAATGGAAGGAGGAGAGAGAAACTAGGACATTTTAAAATGGCTGAAAACGTGGGGCAGCACAGGATTAATTGGCACAGCATGTGTGAAATTTTCTGCCTCAGATGCCAAAATAAATTGTCTGGCCTAGGCACCATGATTTGTGTATTTGTGTGTGTGTGTGTGTGTGTGTGTGTGTGTGTGATGTTGTTTTAACATGGAGCAAACTGTCCTAGGATGGCTCTGTTGGTGGACATTTCTGTGTGATAGCGAATCCCCACACTAAGCTAGCATTGCACCATTAGGACTAGTTGTGAGTCTGCCATTTTGATTTTCCACAATGCCTTGGAATGACACCAGCTGTGGAAACTTTTCCACCAAGCACTGAGCAGAGGCACTGGAATGAGCATTGGTAGTGGGTCCTGCCAGAGCACCTGGGCCTACACAACCACCCAAGAAAGTTTCATGCTAAAGTCTGACTGAGCCTATGAGTGTACATCTTGTGACTGCCTTTTCATGCAGGTATGCCCAGACTTGGATTTAGTTGTAGTGTGACAAAGATGGCATGAGCTAGTGGGAAGATATAATAATGAACCACTTTGTGAACGCCTATGTCCTTGTGGATCCGGGGAGGTAGAAACAGTGGGGCATGTCTTACTGCATTATACCTTTTACCGTGACCTTCAGCACTATTTTATAGCACCAAATTTATGAAAAATACCAGGCAAACCTGATATATTTTATATAGAATACCTCTTGGCTGACGAGCGGCCAGGGATTACAGCCAAGGTGGTAAGTTTCTGCATTGGTGCAATAGCTTGCTGACGCAGGATGTCATCTCAATCTTAATTTCAATGATTTTATTATTCCAATGGCTTTTTATTATGTTGTTTTTAGAACTTACCTAGGATTTGTACTATTGATAAAATTTGATATATAATACTATTTTCCCCAGTATGTGTTATTCCTCATCTGAAGTATTTCCTTGCTGTTGTTTTTTCATGTACTGGTCATTGACAGTAATAAAATTCAGTCCATTCCATTCCAA
Source organism: Sceloporus undulatus (assembly GCF_019175285.1). Classification (NCBI taxonomy): domain Eukaryota; kingdom Metazoa; phylum Chordata; class Lepidosauria; order Squamata; family Phrynosomatidae; genus Sceloporus; species Sceloporus undulatus. Next base: position 103,986,068 of record NC_056525.1, on the reverse strand, counting down.
GATGGCATAGCATAATGGAGGAGGAGAAGAAGAGAGAAACAATGAACTGTGAAACATGAAGTCACCTGTTCAGATTTTTCTTCTGTTGTGAATTCACTGGATTCTCACAAAGTTTCACAAGGTCATCCAGTGGGATTTTCCAAAATAATGCAATGGACACACCTTTACTCACTTTAGGGAGGCCACATTTCTCACTTTCAGCCTCTCCCACCCTATGTACAATATTAACTCATATAACAAGATGGTTGTAGTATTTACAGAAATAATACATATAAGCTATTTTAATATACATTATACAAACACCAAGTAGTAAAATTAGTAGTAGTAAGATACCCATGCAAAATAATATTTCTCCATAAAGTGTTTTATATTTAAATAGCCAATTACAGAACACACTACACTTAACCACCTTTGAAGAATGCACATATGTATGAATTCCACTTTTTCTTTGATAATAAACAGAAATTGGAGAGAGTCAATAATTTCTTCCATATATGTCGAAGAGAAAAGCCAGACATTATAAATTCTTCGGCCCTTCACAATTGCTATGTTCTATATGTATATTGTACTCTGCCAGAAAAGACTACAGAAAGCAATAGGAAATCTCATTAAACCCAGAGACTGAGGGTTAAATTAGATGATACATTTAGCATTCACATAGAAGTAGTGTTCCCCAAGTAGTGTTTCTGACAGCATACAATTTTCTTCACTTTTATATTTCAGTATTTTATTTAGCAGTCTTTTATTTATGATTTGTCACTGGAAGGAGAACATGGGCTTAATATGCATGAAACAAAACTAAGAAACAAGGCATGTCTTTCTGAGGTACTTCTGTTGTAGGACAGCACACAAATTAATCACAGATAATTCACATTCCTCTTAATGACTAGTAATTTCTTACGAATTGCCTAACTGCATAATTGAACAGGATAAGCATTTGATGGCAATGCCTTGTAGAAGGAGAGTGAACAAAGAGTGACCATTTCAGCATAAACACTTAATGTGGAAGCACCTATTGTTAGCTGTTGTTTATCCAAGACAAGTACTGTGCTTCACTGGGGCATCCTTGGGTAGTGACTCCATACTGGGCTTTACAAGAGCTACACCAGGTCTAACAATTTTTAGAAAAGTTATCCAAGGTACTGAACTCTATTCCCCAAACAGGTTCAGCACCTTGGTTAGTTCCTATAACATGCTTTGTTCAGCTTGAAGTTGTTGCTGTGTGCCTTCATGCAGTTTCTGATGTACAGTGAACCTAAGGCAAACCTATCATAATTTCTTGGCATGATTTGTTCACAGGCAGTTTGCTATTTCCTTCTGAGGCTGAGAATGTGTTACTTCACCAAGGTCATCCAGCAGATTTCAGTGGACAACCAGAGCTTCAAACTCTGGTTTCTTGGAGCCCTAGTGTAACATTCAAAATACTATGCCACGCTGGTTCACTCAGCTTGGAGTAGCCACTGGCCATCACCAGTGAAGAGGCAAGGCCCAGGGTTTCCATTCCATGAAAGGAGCTTTGCAGAATTGTTCATAGACCAGGAAAAGTTTACTTAGCTAGTGGTTTGTGCCTTTTATTTTAAATAGAACTGATTATCAGTTCTTTGATTAAAAACAACAACATTGAATTGGGAACAGGATTTATTCTTTTTCCTAGTCTGAGGATTTGCTTCACATCTGTGTAGGCCATGCTAACCTGAATGGCAAAGAAGTAAATATGGCTGGTAAAGGATATGATCATGCTCTAAAAATGTATGTCTTTTTTTTAAATTGAAAAGCTATTTCAGGTACACGGAAGCATACTGCAACCCCATGTATACCTGCCACAGCACTGAGATCTGTAATTGGTTGACCGGCTGAACCCAAAGGGTGCTCAATTTCATCCTGGAGAGAAGTGACCAGTGGGCTCCCACAGGGCTCTGTCCTGGGGCCAGTGCTGTTCAACATCTTTATCAATGACTTGGATGACAGAATTGGGAGCATATTTAGAATCATAGAATCATAGAATTGTAGAGTTGGAAGAGACCGCAAGGGCCATCCAGTCCAACCCCCTGCCATGCAGGAAATCCAGATCAAAGAATCCCTGACAGATGGCCATCCAGCCTCTGCTTGAAGACCTCCAAGGAAGGAGACTCCACTACACTCTGGGGGAGTTTGTTCCACTGTCGAACAGCCCTCACTGTCAGGAAGTTCCTCCTAATGTTGAAGTGGAATCTCTTTTCCTGCAGTTTGCATCCATTGCTCCAGGTCCTAGTCTCTGGAGCAGCAGAAAACAAGCTTGCTCCCTCCTCAATATGACATCCCTTAAAATATTTAAACAGGGCTATCATATCACCTCTTAACCTTCTCTTCTCCAGGCTAAACATCCCCAGCTATCAAATTTGCAGATGACACCAAATTAGGAGGAATAGCTAATACCCCAGAGGACCGGATCAAGATTCAAAATGACCTGAATAGACTAGAAAACTGGGCCAAAGCTAACAAAATGAAATTCAACATGGAGAAATGTAAGGTACTGCACTTAGGGCAGAAAAATAAAATGCATAGATATAGGATGAGGGACACCTGGCTAAACAAGACTACATGTGAAAGGGATCTAGGAGTCCAAGTAGACCACAAGTTGAACATGAGTCAACAGTGCGATGTGGCAGCTAAAAAGGCCAATGCAATTTTAGGCTGCATCAATAAAAGTATAGTGTCTAGATCAAGGAAAATAATAGTGCCACTATATTCTGCTTTGGTCAGGTCCCACCTGGAATGCTGTGTCCAGTTCTGGGCACCACAATTTAAAAAGGATGTTGAGAAACTGGAGCGTGTCCAAAGGAGGGTGACTAAAATGGTGAAGGGTCTGGAAACCATGCCCTATGAAGAACGACTTAGGGAGCTGGGGATGTTTAGGCTGGAGAAAAGAAGATTAAGAGGTGATATGATAGCCTTGTTTAAATACTTGAAGGGATGTCATATTGAGGAGGGAGCAAGCTTGTTTTCTGCTGCTCCAGAGAACAGGACTCAGATGCAAGGTACAGGAAAATAGATTCCACCTCAACATTAGGAGGAACTTCCTGACAGTAAGGGCTTGGAGAGTGGTGGCATCTCCTTCTTTGGAGGTCTTTAAGCAGAGGCTGGATGGCTATCTGTCGGTGATGCTTCGATTTGGATTTCCTGCACAGCAGGGGGTTGGACTGGATGGCCCCTGTGCTCTCTTCCAACTCTACTATTCTATGATTCTATGATTCAGATATGTAGTCAAAGAATACCTAGCATCCTGTCCTACCTTGCAGGGCTGCAACTGCAAAACCAATGTTGATCACAGATGGACATTTTGAGACAGGACTACCCCCTTTTTGATATTAAAGGCCTGCATCTTTGTGACAAAGCTTTGCTGAACCTTGGTTCAAAATAAGTACAGAAAATGCTCATGAGATGTGCTTTGATTGGTTTGAGACCTCAACCTAATTTTTCTGCAGTGGTTTACAGTTACAGGGGAAAAAATGTTGCAATTCTATGCACATTTTTTGGAAGTAAAACTCAGAGGGACATACTTCTGATTTTGATTACTTAGGATTGTGTTTCATATTTTGAAATGCTAGTTAAGCCCCCTCCCCCCCCAACCACTCTTATTATCAATCAAACACTCCCATGTGTGCACAAAGGTTTTCCGGATCAACTTGTTGTTTTTACCACAATTGCTGCTGGCCCTAGTGCTTTGCATAAGGCACACTTGATTTAACAACTACTCCACTTGGAACCAGAAATTGGCCTATTGTCACTAATCTCATTCTCTATCCAAAAGCCTCCTATCACTCTGAAATAAATGGATGTGCAATATGCTCTGATTCCAGGAAACAGACGAAATATTGTACATCACATTGCAATGTGAATTATACAGATTTATTTGTCCTTGCAGGTGCAGAGTGGTTCCAACACTATTCCATTCCAGACAGCCCTATAATTAAAATGCAGAGACATTTTGCTTATTTGCTGCTACAGGTATAGCAGGCAAAACAATACAGCTGTTTTCCCTGAGCATCTGTGTAGGTTTCCCCATTTACCCTATAATTGGATGCAAAAAGGACCTATTGCACTTAGCCAAATGTCATTCAGAGCTAGGCAAATCCCTTTACCTTCCTGCCAAATAACCTTTGTTATTAAAAGACCATGACTTCACAATCAATCTGTTCCATATGCCTTTTATTCTCCCAACATATTTCAGGAGTGGATTTCCACTCCCCCCCCCCCCCAGTGTTTTATTTCAGTGAGCTGGGTTTCATTTCAGCAGATTGGGCAATCTCCACTTTTCATTCTATCATAATTGTTTTGTGAATTGTCTCAAATTCTCCAATGGATTTATGACAATCTTAAAATTGACAATGGCCTCTTAATTGCACAGGGCCATGTGAGTCGCAAAACCCTTGCTTGACCGATTTTCTTCCCCCTCACTTGAGTTTGAGCAGCCCTTAATAAAAAGCAAAAACAAAAATCCAAAAGATGCTGTGCTGAAATGCATATACATCAATCCATTGTCTTGCTTCCCTCCCCCTGCAGTTTGGAAAGCAGTTTTTTTCTACAAGCTACCTAGTCACAATTCTTTAGAAGTCAGCCAATATAAATTTTACATTGTACTAAAGTGGGGATAGTTGCCTTCAGACAGCAGGAGGATAAGCCAGCTGGACCATATATTAGGATTCAAAATTATAATTAGCTCACTTCTAGGGAAATATGTTATTCACAACTATATTGCTTTTTGCCAAATCCTGGACTGTTCCTGAATGGTGTGAATTAGATTGCCATAGCAAAGGAGGTGCGTTAGATACTGGTTATTACAGAAATGATTTTGGGGTTTTTAAAGTGATGGGGATTTTGGAATAGAGTGTCATGAGTACATTCTCTGTATTACAAGCCAATTCCATATCTATTATGGAAAAGCTGTACAGGAAGAATTAATAAATGGTGCACATCCTCACAAAAGAGAGAGGACTACAAGCCAGTTTAAATGTTGGGCTCACTCAGCTTTAGATGACTTTGTGAACATTGCTGTGCCTTATTTATCATAAACATACTTTCCCATTTAACATGCACTTCAATATTCAGGATTTAGAGTAGAGATGGGGAATATGTGGCCCTCTGGATTTATCAAACTGCAACACCCTTCGGTTTTCCTTCAGTTTGGAAAACAGGCTTTTTTACATGACTGGAACATGTCATGGGCAATGGGATCGTGGTCCAACAAAATCTAAAGAGGCACAGGTTCTACTGCCCTGGTTTAGAAGAAACAAGGAAAAGGAATATCTCCTGCTGGCTTTAGATAGCAAATTGGATGTAAAAAGTTCATAATGGCTTATGCTTGCAAGAATAAACTATGATTTTTTCTTTAATATATCTGAACTAGTTCAGAGAAAGCAGGGCTTGAACCAGTAGTAATTACACTTAGGCCCGGTACATACCTTCCCAGATGTCCGGGCTGGAGGCGTCCAGTTTTCCTGTGGAGGGACACCACAGCAGCCAAACTGTGTGGCATCTGTCCGCCTCAAAAAGAACCTGGAAAGACCAGGTTCGTCTCGGGACACCGCATGCATGTTGCGAGTGTGCCATTGGCGCACTCGTGGTATAAGCGATGCGCAGCAACGTCTATATGCTGCATGTCGCTTACGTCACGATGGGGGCCCCCGTATGGATGGGAGGCCACCATGATGCTGGCACCTGCATGTCCTGTGGTTAGTGCACACTCCAGAACCTTAGAATTGGCCGGAGGATGGCTCTTCCTGCCTATCTGTCCCAGGCCTTAGATAGCTGCTGAGTTTTCCACTGGCTCTGAATTTTTCCCCAGATATCCTGCATTGGATAATTCTATCTGTGAGGTTATCTCACAACATCCTTGAGATAGCTTTGCTCCAAGGCACTTGGGAAAATTCAGAATGGTAGCCTTCTGTTGTCAGTGGCTATTATTGCCATCAGAAAAGTCCATGGTGGGATGGTGAGAGGAACCATTGCATTTTGGGATACACCTGGAGAGGCCATGTCAAGCCTGATTGTTGTAGTCTGTCACTGGTTGGATTTTACAAAATGCTTTAAATGGTGAGAGGTATGTTTGCTTTGGTGGCAGGTCCTTGAGTTTGTAGGCTGACATTTGGATCAACACTGTGTCACTAAATGAATGTTCGTCTTAAATTCGCTAAGTATATCTTCATTCTTGAATCTGAAACTGGCCAAGTTTCTCCTTTAGATATAGTTGGAGGGTTTTTGAAATGTACTATGTGAAACCTGTAGCTGCCCCTAATTGTCATGGCCAGCCAAGATCAGCTCTCGGAGGATGAGGAGGAGGATGAGCCTCCTCCAGAGCAAGGGCTGGTTGAGGCAACGCCAGGTGTTAGTTCTGCTCTGCCAGGCCCCAGCTGTGCTTCCCCAACCCCAGAGCAGGAGGTCCAACCAGGTCCTAGTGCTGAGGAAAGGCCTTCTATGGTGCCACAGCCTAGTGGTGATTCAGGAGATGAGGCATGCCTGCAAGTACCTTCTTATCAAGAGAGAAGGGCCGAGAGTGCTTGCAGGCGCAGATCCAGGAGGATTGCAGAAAGACAGTTAGCAAACCAGCCTCAGGTGGCTCGAGGGAGAGCTTCCCTGATTTAAGTGGAAGAGAGGCTTGAGTTTGTTGCTAGAGTTTATTGCATGAGCCCTTGGTGTGATTGCTGTCGCTCTAGCTCCAGACATCTTGTTTCCTTGCTACCTTGACCTCGGGCCGGACCTTTGTTATCTCTTGGCTATTGTGACCTCGGACTGTTTTGACCACGCTGCTTTCTGGCTTCCTGACTTCGGCTCGTCTTTCGGCACGCTTGACTTTCTGCAACCCCGACACCGGCTTGTTTCCTCGGCTTGCTCTTTGACTGCTTCTCCACAAGGTTTGTTTTGCCTACACATGTTGGTTGCAGGCATTGGTTATCAGCATAAGTCAGAGATTGCTGGCAGCAATCCCGGACACTAATGAACAGAGAAACTCTGCTGGAACATGGCCACATAGTCCGAAAAACCCACAAAAAACTATGGATGCCGGCCATAAAAGCCTTCAACTTTACTACTGGTCCCTGTTTTGAATTGCATATTGTGCCTGAGGATGTTTTGTTTGGAAAAGAACACATTCCAAGCTTAGAAGAACAACCTAGCCTTACATTAGAACAGGGCTGAGGAACCTTAAGCCATCCAGATGTTTTTGAATTTTAGTCAGTGGGAGAGCCAGTGTGGTGTAGTGGTTTAAGCATTGGACTAGGACTCTGGAGACAGGGTTCAAATCTGCCATGCAAACCTATTAGGTGACCTTGGGGAAGTCACACTCACTCAGCTTCAGTGGAAGGCAATGGCAAATGCCCTCTGAACAAATTTAGTCAAGAAAGCCCTATGACAGGCTTGGTTTAGGTAGGATCACCATAAGTTGAAAATGACTTGAAGACACACAACAACAACAAAAGGGAATGTGAGAATTGTAGGCCAAAACATTTGAAGGGCAAAGGGTCTCCACTTCTGCATTAGAGATTACTTGAGACCTCAACTCCTGTTTGAAAACTTTTGCATTTGTCAATTGTTTTGCACACTAATTCATTTGGGAGAGTGCAGTTTAAAGTGCTGTTAATAATTTGTAAGGTATTAAATGACCCAGGTCCAGGGGCCTATTCACATATGGGGTTATGGTGCTATTATTCCGCTTATACTGCCATGATTCCATCCTATGCAAAGACAGTTTAGGGAGGGACATTTAGAATTCTCAGCTGGAGAGCTCCACCAAACTACAGATCTCAGGATTTAACAAAAAGGAATCATGGAAGTTAAAGTGAAATAAAAACACTATAACAGTGTAGTGTAAACGGGCCCCAGGGTATCTGTCTGTATCTGTATTCATTTGTCTGTATTAGCCTGCCTATGCACCAAGATCATTGCTTTGTTCTCTACACATCAATATTTAAGATGTGATTAATGAACAGGGAAAGGGTCTTCTCAGTAGTGGTGCCACAATTGTAGAATCTTCTCCTTAGGAAAGTCTAGGCAGGCCTTTTCTCTTCTTTTCCATGGTATTCAGAAACACTTTGAAATTGTGGGAGACATTTTGTGAAAGGCACTGCTATCATTGTTTTGTTTTTCTTGGCTTTTAGTATGGTGTATATGTACAATTTCACAGGTGATTTTCATCAATTTTAAAGCTCTCTTTTATTGTTTGTTTTCAGTTTAAGCCTATTTGGAAATTGAATAAACACAATTTAAATCAATCAATAAGCAATTAAAAGCCATTTTAAAAAGGGACATTTTGGAAGGTTTACTGGGATAATGTACGTAAATCAGGTTTAAACACTTGCAAATTGCTGTATAAATGCTAAGTATTATTACTATTAAGTCTTATTCCAGAGCTTACCAACTCCTTTTTGGGAACAGCATTGTCAGACAATAGGCTTAAAGGTTGGAATTGCTCTGGATTTGGAGCTGCAAAACATGTGGCTGGTGATCAACATTTGGCATGAATGCCTATTCCTCCTAACTCTTCCACACTAATAAGTAATTTTCCTGATGCAGGGCTTTTAATTTATGAATTAAAAATTATTTTGATTATCTGCTTAATTTCCTTGCAACAAGACTATTAGAAATGTATTAGGTCGACTTCTACTAACCATGGATAGCAATGAAAGTGCAGGGATAAATCTTGTCACCTCAATTTGAAATTTAGTGATTGGTTAGAAACAGTCTGCTTAAATCCAGTGTTGTTTTATCCTTGTGTCAGCATTTAATTCCATTTGCATATAAGCCTATTTCCCTTCTCTAAATTTAATTTGTTAGAGTTTGGCCCTCAGCAACAACAACTACAAAAAGTAATTGCATCTCAGTGTCGGGCATCGGTGCCAACACAGCATGTGCTATAAAAGATGCTTCACACACATTTTAAAAATGTAGTCATTAGTGCCATCATTCTGCCTGGTAACAGGAACGTGATGACATTAAAATGTGCAATGGGTTTTCTGTATGGGCATGTGTTCTGCCTCATCACCAAATGCAACCTCTGCTGGGAGACTCAATCAATTATTTGGGGCAACATCCTTTATGGGGAAATTAGAGAGCCAGCACAGCATAGTGGTTTGAGTGTTGGACTACAATGCTGGAGACCAGGGTTCGATTCCCAGCTCAGCCATGAAACCCACTGGGTGATCCTGGGCAAGTCACATGCTCTCAGCCTCATGGGAAGGCAATGACAAACCTCCTCTGAACAAATTTTGCCAATATACCCAATAATGAGGTTACCATGTCAGAGTTGACTTAAAGGCACATAGCAACAGAGATCTTTTAAGCACTGAAATCAAGGTTGGATCACGGAGTAGAAAGATGGTCATTTTCACCACGACTATGAATTAGGGACATCATGGAGGGGAAGACCACAGCTGTTGTGATCTCAGTTCCTGAAGGGCAGACAGTTTTAGAGAAGAGGAGAATTTGCTCTATGTCACCAGCACAGTAGCATGATTTCTTAGGACAAGAATAGGAAATGTATTACACTTCAAATGTTGTTGTAGATCAGAGGTTGGAATCATGTGGCCCTCTGAAAGTTGCTGGACAGCAGCTTTCATCTTTCCTTCCCATGCTAGCTAGAGTTGGTGGGAGGATGTAGTCCAAAACATCATAAGGGCCATACATTCCTCACATCTGGAATCATAGTTCATAAAACAGCACAAGTTTTGCATGCAAAAGGTCCCAGGTTCAGACCTTTGGCATCTCTAGATAGGACTGGGGAACCTTTCTTTGAAATTCTGAAGAACAGATACTTTATTAGACTGTATTCAATATTGAGCTAGAGGGTGGACCAATGGTCTGTCTTGGTTTAAGGCAGATCCCTACGTTCCTAAGTCCCTGACACTAAGACAACTGGAGCTTCTAGAATCCTTGATCTCTGTGCCAAGACAACCAAAGATAGATCCTAGTCAGCCTGACTTTCTTGAGACACCAAGTCCCAATGAGTGAAAGAGACACTTCTCGTGCTTCCATGCCTGCTCACTGTTGGGAAATGTGAGAGACATTTCTGGATCTCTCAAATGGAGTAATCAAATTGGTAAAGTAGAAGCTGAACAATTTGATTACTCTGCCTGAGAGATAAAATATTATTTCTGTCATTTCCCAATAGGGTATGGACAAAGACATGAGAAATTTGAAAGGTTGTAACAGCTTTATTTCCTTTTGTGTATTTCTAATAGCATTCTTCACTGGTTCAAGGAATGTACCACACAGTGGCATTACTAGGATTGGTGTCAGCCAATGCGGTTAACTTATGGTGTCACCACCACTGTGGACCTACTATCACACCAGATCATACAGAATGTTTAGTAATGTTTTTTGTACGAATGTGCTATGTGGCACGTGAAGAACACACTTTAAGGAATTTGATACCATAACAAGGGATTAGTACCAAATTTGGAGGGTGTATTTGTGGTGGTCTGACTTTTATTTTAAAAATTGAATTTTTAAAGAAAAGAAACAGAAAAGAAAGAAGGCAAAACTGGGAAGAAGGGAAGGAAAATGCATAGGATATAAACATGGAATTTAGATTTCCTGCATGGCTGGGGGTTAGACTGGATGGCCCTAGCGGTCTCTTCCAACTCTATGATTCTATGGACCTGGCATATAATTTGATATAATCAGCCATTGGTATTTCCAAAAATATATTTAGTCTAACTTAAAATGCTAGCTATGTGACACACACAAAATATACTTGGAGGGGTTCCTTGGTGGGATTCCCCTCCTTTCTCAAAAAGCTGAAATGATTGTAAAGCTGCTGCAGAGTATGGCAATCATATTGTTTGCCACTGTGAAATATTCTAGAGTCTAGTCCTACAAGTGTATATTGAATCACACACACACAATTATAGTGATCCATACAACAACTCTAAAACTGTCATCTCGGCCTCAGAGGGAGCCATCAGGCAGACCCAGCAACATCGAGGACTGCCTGAAGGAAGAGGCCCCTCCCTCTTCAACTGTCATCTCGGCCTCAGAGGGAGCCATCAGGCAGACCCAGCAACATCGGGGACTGCCTGAGAGCTGGTGGAGGACTACTTCTGCCGCTGCCCCCCCCATGTCACCTGGGAAGAAGCTCCCCAGAACTGTGGAGGACTGTCTTGCCGCTGTGGTGGCTTTTTACCAGGGGGGAGGGGTCAGTGAGAGAGGGGTGTTTTTATATATTCTTAATTGTTTTATTGATATTTGCTGTGAACCGCCCTGATCTATGGAAGGGAGGTATAAAAATAATAAATTTATTATTATTATTTATTAAAATAGGTCTAATTGTCTCTTGTAGGTTTATCACACAGGAACCTAGAATGGGCCTGGCATGGAACGAAAGGGAGCAGGATGGGAACGGAAGTGGGCCAGGGACGCATTTTACCGCACACCGGAACACCGCTGTTGCCACTGCCAAACATTTCCATTCTGTTCCCTCTCTGTCCCAGAGGGGATGATTTTCGGGAACACTTCTGAACAGCTCCTGAAAACCACCCCCTCTGGGATGGATCAGGAATGAAATGGGAAAATCTGTCAGCAGCAGTGGCGTTCCAGTGTGCGGTAAAATGCATCTCTGGCCCGATCCAGTTCACTCTCCCCTAGCCCCCCAAAGCAGCACAACTCTCTTACCAGGCCACACTGTTTCTCCCTGCCTGTTTTCCCTGTTGCAGCACTGCCATGGGGACTCCACAGAAGACAGCAAGAAAAATCCTGGGAGCAAGAAACAAGACAGCTTCTGAACAAGGGGGGGGGGGCTAAGAGTCTTTGCAGTCCTGACCTGGAGATGGATCTTCTTTTCTATGCATAATCAGGAGCCCGCCCATCCCGCCCCCTTCAAGCTATGCCATTTAATGTTCTGTCCTGATCTTGCAAGTCTTGTACTTCTCCTTATTCTCCAAGTACCAAACAGGGCATCAACATGCTGCTTGACATCTTGTGTGCATGTGTGAATCTGTCCATTTTACTGTTCCAGTTCCTTCCAGCACCCTAGTTTGTTCACTACATCTCATGCCTGCCTAGCTGTTTGTGCTTCTCATCTCCCAAGAACAGAGACCAATGGAACAGAATGTGTATAAAGGAAAGTAGTAGCATTCTTTGCCATGTCTCTGTCCCACGTCCTCTGTGGCATCAAAAGTACTACTGTATTTTCCGGCGTACAAGACGACTTTTTAACCCATGAAAATGTTCTTCAAAGTTGGGGGTCGTCTTGTATGCTGGGTTAAGCCTCGCCCTGCTCCCACCTTCCCAGGGCCAGGCCTCCGCAGGGGCCTGGAATGAGTGCAGCCGCAATCACCGCGATTATGGCCAGGCTGCTCCCTCCTTCCTGGCCTCTGATGAGGCCGAGGCCTCTGCAGGGGCCTGGAAGGAGCGCGTGGCCCCAGCGATCGCCGTGAGGCTGCTCCCTCCTTCCAGGCCTCTGAGGAGGCTGAGGCCTCCGCAGGGGCCTGGAAGGAGCACATGGCTGGTGCGATCGCCACGATCACAGCCGAGCTGCTCCCTCCTTCCAGGCCTCTGCAGGGGCTTGGAAGGAGCGTGTGGCTGGCGCGATCGCCACGATCGCAGCCAGGCTGTTCCCTCCTTCCAGGCCTCTGAGGAGGCTGAGGCCTCCGCAGGGACCTGGAAGAAGCGCGTGGCTGGCGCGATCGCCGCTGGGCTGCTCCTTCCTTCCTGGCCTCTGAGGAGGCCGAGGCCTCTGCAGGGGCCTGGAAGGAGCATGTGGCTGGCGCGATCGCCATGATCGCAGCCAGGCTGTTCCCTCCTTCCAGGCCTCTGAGGAGGATGAGGCCTCCGCAGGGGCCTGGAAGAAGCGCGTGGCCAGCGCGATCACTGCTGGGCTGCTCCCTCCTTCCTGGCCTCTGAGGAGGCCGAGGCCTCCGCAGAAGTCGCGAGGGAGCGCGGCCAGCGCGAGCACCACTGGCCTGCTCCCTCCTTGGATTTGGAAGAGGGGTAGTCTTATACAGCGAGTATTTCCCAAACTCTATATTTTAACAAGAAAAATTAGGGGTCGTCTTATACACCCAGTCGTCTTATACGCCGGAAAATATGGTAGTTTATATTCCCTCTCTGAACCTTTTTGGTTCACTGTTCCAGCTGGGATACAATTACAAATTTGAAAATACACACAGATATTACTGAAACTTCCTCCTCACATCCAGTCCTCCCTCTCGGTTAGTTAATTAGTTATATACCTAGGTAATTAATTAGTTAATTGATTAATTTTCCTCCACAATTCCAATATGGGACACAAGGCACTTCACAGCATTGATTAAACTACAAAACAGTTAAAACATGTAAGGAATCCTAGATTCAGAGCATAAACTTTTGTTTGAAGCAGTCAAACAAAGCACTGTTTTCTGTAAACTAGGGCACAAACTTTGAAAGTCTGTCCAGTTCATTTCTTTCTCTCTCTTTTTAAAATCAACTATAAAGAGAGAACAAGGGACTGAAGTTCCTCATCAATTGCTCTCCCTCCTACACAGCAGACGTAGCAACAGGCATGTAGGTGACTTGAACACTCTTTTCCACGGTGGTGAAATGTCTGTTGCATTTCTATTGCAATTATAAGCCTTTCCCTCTACATTTGCATCTGTTTTATATTAATTAGCACATTCACATTTTATGTAAATCTTTGAGCTTTTTATCCTTTTTTATCTTTTTAAGTGATTCATTTCCTCTTTTCTGCTAAATGGCAAGGGACCACCCTATAAGGAAAACAAAGCTATCATTATGTTGTGCATTCCCCATCCAGCCACTTTAATAACAGTTCCTTTCATAGGAGTTCATCACACAGGAGGGAAGTGCCCAAATCCTGTGGATAAGTGGGGTTTAAATCCGTTAATACCCCTCAAGAGAGAGATTGTTTTCAGATGACGTTGTGCCACTTGGCATTAACCTGACATTAACCCATGCAAAAAGCGGCAAATTTACGCCGCTTTTTTGACTGCGGGAAAATCCCAAAGTTAAAAAGTGGCATGATTTTGCTGCTTTTTGCATGGGTTAATGTTGGGTTAATGCCAAAGTGCCTTGACCTGTCTGAACACAATCCTGCTCTTATAAATAATAATATATAATAAAACTTTAATTTATATCCTGCTTTTTGTTTTCACAATCAAAGCGGTGTACAACCTTTAGAAAATACAATATATACAATTCCCCCCCTTAAAAAAGGATTAAATAATTCCATCCATTAAATATCTTGTGGGATATTCACGGGATTTGGGCACTTTGCCTCCCATGTGATAAACTCCACAGATAAACCATAAAGTTTCTCGATCTTACCAGGTGGGTTATGAATCCAGCATACTGTTTTGCAAACTGAGGTTAGTTGCAGTGGAAACTGGCTTTTGCTCTAAATGTGTTACTCACCTACCATTTCCCCCTTATTTCTGCACTCTCCCACGCTTTACCCTAGTTATGATAATAGGTGTGTTAAATGCTGCTTAGCTGAGAAAGCAGTCTTTGATTTGCTTTTATTATACCTAACAGTGTTCAGATTTTTGTCTTTACACAGGGAATTTGCGTTAAGTCAAACTTTTAGAGTTTAATTTTTTTAGTGCAAAATCTAACTTTTTAAAAAAAGAAAATGGGTTTATTGTTAATTCCTTTTCACATTTATAGATCCCAGCAACATTTCTGTCGCCCTAAGCATGTGCCAGGATCAGGCTAAAGCATAATTTATTTGCGTCTGAAGGTTCTTTTGTTTTCCAAATGTTTACAGTGCAACCACCATTAGTGTGCACTACTGGCTTCCACCTCAGGGGTCCAATATATCTATTCGGTGTTTTATTCCAAGACTTCATAGGAGCAATTCAAGGTGTTGAATGCATTTTGAAGGTATTACACTAGCTATATATGCCTGCCTACAACAGGCAAGGTAAACAGCAGGTGCCTCCAGAAATCCTTTGTGAAAGTGCATGAATAGCAAAAAGGAGAGATAAGCGGGGAGAGCAGATAAGTCTGTCTCACTAGCTACACTCCAGCATGTTAAGAAAGCGCAGACGTGAATGGTCGACCATGGAAATCATAAAAAAGTGGAGGCTGCTGAAGCCTTCAAGTGATCTCTAAAAGGTTCAAAAGGAGTTGTTTACTTACATAAGGCATATCTGACCTGGTTGTTTCATCTCACCTGTGTGTATTGCTCAATTATGAATGGAGGTTTCATTGAAAAATGTTAAATTGTTCTTTTTTATGGTACAGGACCCTATCCCTGTTCTTTCATATTATTTTTGCCTTAGGTACCAAATCTTCTATTAAATATGTTATGACTAGCAATACCTTTACTTCATTAACTGTGGTATACTTGTATTATATTAGTTAACACTCATCACTATTTAGCTGTGTAGCATATAGATCTCTCTGGTCTTATTTTAGTGTAGTGGTGAGCAAAGTATGGGCCTCCAGATGTTGTTGGACTGTAACTCCCAGCAGTCCTAGCCCCATCATAGCCAATGAACAGGAATGTTAGAAGTCCAACAGGAATGCAGTCCAGCAACATCTGGCAGGCTGCAGGATTAGTACTTCAGTCTCATCGATTGCCATCAAGATGCTCTTCACAGTTTTTAGAAAGGAAGTCCAGGTAGCCTGTGCATGAGATAGTCAAGATGGGCAATAGGTTAAGGCCCTCAAGAGTATCCCACCTGGCCTTGCTTTCCACGCCCTTGATGCCAGCTTAGAAATCTGTCTGCTTGCCTGTCTAGAATGTGGGCTTCCCAAGATATTTTGTAGCAAATGACATTTCTCCCTACTTGTTCACATTGAAATGTACAGTTGGCCATCCATAGCCATGGATTCTTTATCCATGGCTTGAACAATCCATGGCTTGAAATATGTAAATAATCCTTGATTTTGCTGTTTTATATTATGTACATTATTTTACTGTGTCATTGTATTCAATGGGACTTAAGCATCCATGGATTTTGGTATCCACTGGGGGTCCTGGAACCAAACCCAAAAGGATACCAATGGCCCATTGTATAGGGTCCACTGTCCCTAAAGTCAACCAAGTTATTTTGGAACATAACTATTTCTTTTCCTTTCATGAAATTCAAATTCATCTCCCTTAGGTGGCTACCTCACCCTGCTTAATGAGAGGACCAACCCTTTCTAGAGCTCTGCCTCACTTGGCTGGTTGTTCTATCCTGAAGAATTGAAACCATCATTCCCATAAAACTGGAACCTGGATTGCTATCAAATTTGGTTGGGGGCCTGGCAGATTATTATGTAAAGAGAAGTGGGTATGCTCTAGAACTTCCCAGTATGTGTGGACTTTCTGGAATCATCTCTGGTACATCATGCTGGGCCTGGCCTCAAAGACAGCTCCTGACAATTATTCTCCATTATTTGCACTTTGCACGCTTCCTCTTGATTCCTCCAGCTCTCCCCACAATGTTACATGCATTCATTTAAAATGTCAGATCAGGCTAATCCTCATGTGACATTACTACAGATGGGCACATGGTGGTCTTTACTTAAACCTGATGCTCTTTGTCTGGCTAATCTGTCTGAAAGCGGGTTATCGAAACCAAATCTGTTTTATGTACTTTTGAGGGTTACCAGGTATAATGCAGTCACAGAATCTATTTAATTTTTTATTAATGGATTGCTTTCATTCCTCTACTTTGGTTTCTTGCAATACTGCAGCATCTCAGAATACTATTATTCATGTTGCTGACTTAAACACATTCCAGTGTGCACACATGTTCTGTGCCTCAGACTAGATGGAAAAAAATATTCTCCAACATATATTTTAATTTTTAATTTAGTGCAAAGTGTCATGAGCCAGATGTTTGGTGACTGTTCAGAATATTCATGGGTTCAGTTTTATCAGGCAACCCTCAGACAGAATACCAGGAATTAATTGGCAGTGTACGCTCACAAATTTTGGTGGTATTTGGTGGCAGGAGGACAGTGTGACGCCCTGAAAACTGTAACATCCAGGGACTATACGCATTTCATCTATGCAAAGTAATCAGTCAGAGAAGTTTGGGCAGTAGTTCAAATACATTTAATTTCACAGTTAACCTGCATGTCTGCATTAGGCCATCTGGGTGGTATTTGATTTTAAAATTATGCACATGATTATGGATTGAAAGGAATAAAACCTGTCTTGGCTGAACTAATATAAAGGCTAGATCTTCTGCTGATAGAGAGGCAAGTCCACCTTTACCCCTAGGTGGCTGCCTAAGGCAGCAAATTTCCAGGCCTTTCTCCTAATTTAAAGCTTGCCATCTGTCTTTTTGCTGCTCAAGAACAGCAAAGTGCTGAAGGCATGAAGAAAAAGCAGATGTTTAGATGTTATAGGGAAGCAGAGGGTTTGAATCTGGCAAATTATGGACCAGCCAGCCATTCACCATATCAATAGACATATGAAGATTCCATCACACCCTCATTATATTATTCCATTTGTTAAGTCACACTTTCATTCATTTGTAATTCATTAAAGATGAATTATATTTGTTTCAGTGCTCATATTTGTGTTGGATTCTCCCCTCCCTTAAAATAAAATAAAGTAAATCTCCCTGTTGTTCATGGCAGTCACCATTTCTCCTTCTAAATGCTCTGGAATGATGCAACAGCTAAGGATACAAGTGAAACAAAAGGGCAGCCACAAGAAAGCGTCTATTGAGCAGATATCTGTCCCAATGGTGATCAAGTAATGAATAGGTATGAATACTGATAATAAAAAGGAATTTCATTCTTACATATTAGTTGTTTTTGGCATGTGTTTTGTATATGTAAAGTGAATAAATAAATAGTCCCAGCTCACTTCATTTCTTTTTCTGGGGGGGGGGGGGGGTTCATTAAGAAACAAATATGCACCTCTGCATATCAGACTGAGTCATGTATCAAAAGCATGGAGGTAAGAGAGTTGAAACTACTATGCTGCATTTATCCACAAGAAGAAAAAAACAACAACCCAGTTTTAGAATTGTGAAATGAGTTTGATAAGTAGTAATAAATTATACATAAATTAGTCTGCTATGTTAGTATAAGTAGGTCTTGTACTATTGTTATAAATTATTTCAAATTTAAAGTAATATTCATTATTCCAGCCTATCTTCATGTCCTAGGGTATTTTGTTTTTCCCTTCTTCATTTTGTTTTGTCCTTGCCTCTGTTGTATATCTAATTCACAGCTACCGCTAAAGTTTGCTTGCTAGCTTTAGCTATTTGCAGGTTTCCTTTCCAGGTGTTGGGAAAATGCATCGTTTGAAGTGATAGGCTGTGGTATAGGAGAAAACCTCCTAAGGAGGTTAGCAGTGCTCCTGATGGTCTCAAGAGGAGCCTTTGCTTTCACTGAATGTCACCACAATGGACTGAAAGGAACTCCAGCCATCTTTTCCATTCCAGTTCTGTGGCTGAGTTGCCTCCATTCATGGGGGCCTCAGGGAGAGCCAGTTCTTTACTGTTCCTAAATATGAGGGGTTAAAATTCCAGTTTTAGGAATCATGATGGGGGCCTGACCTTGTGAGTGACAGAAGCAGGGCTGGCGCATAACATCATGCTCTCTGAGGTGTAGCATCAAATGGTACCTTACTCATCAAGCCAAGGAACATGATTCTCAGTCTTGGATATACTGGGCAATCCAAGTTTCCTAAAGCTTCAGCCCCCTTTTTAGGAAACAAAATATTTAATTTTCAAAAATATAAAAGCTAAACCTGTTAGAGAGTAGTTTCCATTTGCAGAGTAATGCAAAAACATGTCCCAATCTACCATGGTTTCTCTCAGAACTGAAACTGACTCAAAAATAAGCAAGACAGGTAGTTTGCAATTAATGAAAAAGTTTACTAATAGCTTGAATCTACATATGCATGGGGAACCTACATCCTAAGTAGATCAAGTAGATCAAGTAAAATTTTAGGTCTCACCATCTTTTGGAGGAAGATGTGTGAGAGGGAGGAGATGGCGACTCAACAGGGAATAAAGAATTTCTTTGAGAATAACTTCCGAAAAGGACATGATCCACTGAACATGGATTGTTCAGTGGATTATGAAAGGTATTTATTGACATGTAATTCAGTGCCAGTAGGAGCAAATGGGAGGTTTTAAAATGAGGAAAGATAGCAGAGTTTTATATGCTATCTAAAATCCCACTTTCTCTAAATAGAAAAGAGTGAGGGAAGAGAGAATGATAAAATTTTCCCACAGGATAAGTTATTTTGAGCTGGGAAGTCCCTTAAGTAGCTCACCGCTCCATGACACCAGAAAAATATGATGATGACAACGATACATTGAATGATTAATAATTTGCTGCTCCTTCATGAGACTCCAAACAATTTGACTAAGGAGATACTCACACATGTTTTTCTCCCAAACTGGGCACAGGCTGGGACGCTAAACCCCTTAAAAATTGATGTTTTTGCCCTGTGCCCAGGTCATAAACATCACATGTGAAATCTGGATTGGGTATGCGATGTTTCCAAGTCATGCGAAAATATCCATTTTTAAGCAGTTTACGTCCATGCCCAGTCTGTGCCCAGTTCGGGAGAGAAACGTGTGCAATAATCTCTTTAGGCAGATACCTTACTCTTTCTATCTCCAGATTAGAAGCAGGCAGATACTTAGATATTCTTTGTAACTTCAGAGCTTGAAAATATGTTTAAGTAGTTGTGAGCTTATTAGACATCCCTTGTCCTCAACAAAGGTTAACTTTTTTTTTTTTTGGTTAATGGCACTTAGTATCAGAGTTTGAGACCATTCATTTTTAAGATTTGCTTCCCCTTTTACCCAGCAAAGTTACCTAACAGTCCATTGTTCCTTTGGTGCAAATGATAAACAGATTATGCCTTTTTATTTATTCCAGGGGTGATCTCAAGAGGAGGAAAGTAATTATGTAAATTATTACATAATTGACTATAAAAAGAAAAAGAAAGGCATTTTCTGCCATCTGTGAAGAGTAGTGCAAAAAGTTGGAAACAGTGGGGTAGCTCCAGCCCCAATCATCTCCCAATTGTCCCGGAATTGTGATGACCAGACACTGTGGTCCCAAAGCCGGCCGTTACCATGGTTTGGAATGGGCCACCAGCAAGGAGCGGCTTTGTGCTCCTCCTTTTCTGGATGGGATCAGACCACCTTAGGTGGCCTCACACAGTTTCCAGCCACATTGAGAGTGTGCACCATCACAATGCCATGCCCCCAAAGCAGCCGGAATCCACATGTTTTGGCCCACCTGTTTTGGGCCAGAGACTCCAGAGAACTGGACCAACAAGTGTGTGCGAGAGAATGAAGAAGGTAGATTTGCCATGTACTTTTTATGTATTATGCTACTAGAGAGGTCCCTTCCCCACCACCACCAGATTATTATTAATAATCATAATCTCTCAGATTTGCTTCAGATTTGTCTGCCCATTTCTGCCCTGAACTGGCTGGTTTTCAGAGCAGAAAAAATGTTCTGCATGGTACTAAAATATGTCTGAAAATAAATTCCCTGCCCTTGATTCACTGACAGATGTTTGTAGCCATGTACTGCTGCATTTCAGCATCTTTGGAATGGAACAAATATCAATGGCCCTCTGTATTCACAGCTCCTTTATCCACAGATTCATCCATCCATGGTTTGAAAATATTAAAAAAATATAAATTCCAAAAAGCAAACCTTGATTTTGCCATTTTATATGGGGAATACCATTTTACTATGCCATTGTATATGATGAGACCTGATCATTCATAGATTTTGCTATCCACGGGGGTCCAGGAACCAAACCTCACTGAATAACAGGGCCCACCATTCCTTATTTCCTTTTCCAATCCGTGCCAAGATGTCGGAAGAGTGAGTGAACCGTATACATGTTGACATGGGTGAGTACATGTGAAAAGAAGAGAGAGGTTTTGATTAGGGACAAAAATTAATAGAACAGATTATGAGCATCTATCAAAAGCAGAGGCTTGCCTGATCTGGCAACTCCCATATGTGTTGCCCTAGAAATCCTACCAGTACATATGGAAATTGCTAAATTGCCAGTTTTGAAGGATCCAATAACTAAATATATGACTAGGGATAATGGTGCCAACCAAGCATGCCATTCTCAGTGAATCCCACAGTTTCTTAAAAAACTAAAATATGAACTGACTAAAAAGCCAGCCAGTCAACAAATTATTTCACCCTCTCACCTTGTCTCTGAAAACTAATTGTTTCTGCTTCAAAATAGTCTACATTAATGAATTTTTGTAAACCCCATAATGTTAAGCTCTTCCAATGGTAGGACTGACCCTGGATAGCAGTGAACAGTCTGAATTATAGTGTGAAACTGTTGTGATAAGCAACAATTAAGACAATTATCGTATTTTTTTAAGCAAATGAAGCTATGAAAGACCACAACTCATTACTGTGTTATATATTTGTCATTATGTAGCTTCAATGCCATGAACATGTATTAATAAGTGTTTTAAATTAAAGATGACAATGGCTAACCTTTAATAATTGGTTTAATGATTTTTTTTAATGCAAAGAGGCTGCTGCTCCAGTTTGAGAAATATATCTTGTTCTGACTCTATGGAGAAACTCTTTTCCCTTGGCAATTACTATTGCTCTTTATTGTCAGATTATAGGCCTGGTTTCGGGGTCCAGAACCATTCTGCACAGGCCCCTTTCTGTCTCACCCTCATTTAGACTCAACTTTTCATATATCAATTTAGAAGCCGTATTGTTGAGACTGATTGCAAAGTCTTTTCAGGAGTTTACCACACATGGATAAAAAGTAGAATTTTAACAGGACTAAAGCATCTGTGGCCGATACTTATTACATGTCCATCCTGCTGCTGCCTTGCCTTCCATTTGTTACTGTAGTGCACCTTTTCACTGACATGCAAAATCTGTCAATAGGCTCTGAATCTTGCTGCTACTCCATTTCTGTTTTGGTGTGGTAGATCCCTTCCACCGAAGTTCCACTTCTCAGGCAGTCATGTGGTCTGAGTGGGCTCCTCTCCTTCTCTCCGTGCTCCATCTTGCAGCAATTGTGCCAAAAAAAGCTTCTCAAAGTCAGATACTGTGTGCACATTCACACAGCAGCCAGCTTCAGAGGTGGTTGGCATTTCCCCCACGTCTTCCTAGAAGGCGGCTTTTAGCAATGTGGAAAACTGATCATGTGACCATGAATTATCAAAGCACTATTGTGGGGGAAAGCATGATCAGAAATTATGCCAAACTGGTATGCTTCCATTCTTAAACTAGTGTAATTGTGGCAGGAGAACAGTCTGGTGTGATGAAGTCCTCAGTCAATCAGAAACTGCTTCCTTGTGAGACATTTACCAATTGGAGGAGAGAAGCCCACATGGCCAGGGCTGTCCCCATGGTTGTAGAACTCCTTCTTGAGAAGGGGGCTCTAGGCTGACCTGGCTTCACATTTCAGAGCGATTGTGAAGGGGCTGTGTGGGAGATAGAAAAATATAAAAGCAGGACTGTGCTGTGGAGAGATAGGGTTCCCAGCTGAGAGTTGGAGGAGACAGTTGGATGAATCAGTGGAGAGCAAATGTGTACTGCTTGCCTGAATTGATTGACAGACAAGATCTGACATAACTCAGGTTGAATATCATTATATGGTTGGAACTAAGTACTGGAACTTGTTAAAGCATTTACTATTCTTCTACTAAACCACATAAATTCTCTTAACATGCAGGGGTGGCTGTGTTGGCCATTTAACAAATGCAAATGAGAATCCATCAGTGACCTCACTGGAATGGAGACTTACTGGATTGTAAAAGAGGGGTCCCTGTTGAGATGCAAATGGACTTTAAATTTCCTGGACTTTGAAAATCTCCCTATTGTCACATGGCTGGAAGGAGGAGGAGCTTGCCTGCGCAAAATATATTCTCCCCAGTATACCATCTTTACTAAGGACTGAAACAACATGCAGGTATCTGACTAACATCTCCAATTGTGTTTTGTTTTTGCTCCTGTTTAGTTTGTAACATCTTGCCTGATAAAGAAGCCCATGCAGCTTTGAAAGTTTGCAATAAGTATATTAAGTCTCTTGTTAGTTTGTTAACCTTGTCTTCCTTCACTCTGACTCAAGGAGTGTTCATGCTTACCATGAAGAACACAAAGCTAAGACACAAACTTGTCCACATTGTGGGCACCTGGTGACCCAGAAACCCAAGAGCAGAATTGGTGGAAAGAGCAGAATTGGGGGAACAAGGGCAGAGTGGCAGGATTCCCTAGGAGTTGGAGCTGCAATGCCAACCTGAGAGAAAGGATTTGTCACACTTCTTATATAGAACCCATCCTTGGGCAGCAGTTCCACTGCAGGTGTGCTAACATGCATGTATGATAGTTGTCACAAAATTCCTTTCCCATATGTACTCCTCTTGCCTTGGTAGATTTTTGTAAAATGTGTAGTCCTTATGCCGTTCCCAGATGCTCTCCAGCCAGGTCTATTGCCAGGGGATCAACTGTATGCTACAACCTGTTTTCCGTGGAATGGAATTGTTATGTCACCTGAAATAATTAATGGAGGACAGTATGAATGTTTGTTATTACCCACAGAGCTTGGAAATTGTTCTTTTGTTTGTTTGTTTGGACTTAACACTGTCCAGAAACACCTTCTTAGTGGCTATGCTTGCAGGGGGATTCTGGGAGCTGTAGTCTAAAAGAACCACTTTGAGTTCTGATTAGTTGTCATAACAGCTAAATGGAGCCTCATGCTTGGTATAGTATATCTTTGGGAACCACCTGCTAAGTAAAAGCCACAAGGGATGTACCCATTGAACTGCTGTATAAATGTGCTTTGGGAGTGGGGAGGAGCACCATATTTACATTTGTGTGGCCAGTACTGGAAGTGGTATGCTAGACTAGAAAGATCTTTGAGCTGATCCAGCATTTCTCCTGTTCTTTCCCCAAATGACCAGCTGTTTTGCTGTTACAGATTTGTAACGACATCTCCATACTGGAAAAAGGCTGCTATGCAAAGGCTGAAACGTCATTTCCAGATATACTACGTAGCGAAGCATGTGTCTGTGGAAATGCTGTTGCACTGCAATGTCAATGTTGAACATGGGAGTGGGGAAGAGATGCCACACTGTGTTTTATGATGTACATCTCTCCAATTCACCGTCTGCCTCTGAAATCAAACACATGTTCTAGTTACATCCATACATGCACTTGCTTATTATATCTAATGGATTATTCATCCTCCCCCCCCCCACCACACGATGTCCTTGGGATAATCCTGTATAGGCACATAAAGCCCAGATCCTATTGCCCATAAAAATTAGTGAGGCCACTTTGGTAAGGTGTTGAACATTTTGGTCAGTGCAGATGGTAAAGATATGTTTAATAAAGAGAGAGGGGATTAGCTGGAACAGAAACCAGCTAAGAGAAAGGGGTCATTCCGTTTTATATGAAGCTCCATGACATTTCAGGGACCTAATGGCTGATTAAAATTGTATCAAAGCAGCTCCTGTTGGACAGACTGTCCTAATGCTGACCTGGCTTCTCTTGTCAACTCTTTTATCCACATGCATTATTATTTTTTCATGGCAGTGTGAATAACTCATAGGCAGCTCTCATTTTATCTGCACTGATTAAAACACATTTGTAAATGAATAAGCACCCAGGCTGGTTGTGGGATTCTACTAAATATGTTTAAAATTGAATAATTGATAGCTGTCATTGAGATGAGAAAAGGAAATCTATATAGGTCACCTCAAAAATAAATGCATTTTAAAAAGGCAACTGTCACAATGTTTACTTCTGGAGTTTAAGGTTTCTTTTAATATTCAGAGGAGGGATAATAATAAATGAAAAAGACCATAGCATAATGTATAAACAACATTGTATTCTGGTTTTGAAGGAAATTGTCTGTTTTGATTATGACTCAGGACTGAAAAGGAAGGGAGGGCAGGAATACTGGAGACAACTTGTAGGGCTAGATAATATCTGCCATGCAGATTGAATTGTCCCTTTCCAAGGTTTTATCAAGGAGACTGGGGGAATTAAATCTAACAGTAGGATATAGTTTATGATTTGGTTTTTATTCTTTTTTCCTTTTTCTTTTCACAATGCTATAGGCTGCAGTACTCCTATTGATCTAAATGCAGCTTGCTGCAGTTACCAACGTTCATCCTTTGGAGTGGAGCACACCCCAAACACCTTGAAAGCAATGCTTTCAGGCTTCAGAGAATCACTATGTAGCTGTCCCATTATTATTTATTTACAATCATTTTATATGGCCCATCAATACGTTCTATGGTTCATAAAGAATGGTTAAAATTATGAAGCATAAACACACACAGAGAGAATAGCACCAGAATTAAATTGATAAAAGCCAATGATAACTGTGTAGAAAACATGTAAAATGTGCAAGATGAGGTTTCCTTGCAGGGCATTCCACATTTCTGAGGTGCCACTATTAAAAAAGCCCCTGCTTCATCTCATTTGGCTGATGCACCTGAAGAGGGGGCTCTGAAGATACATTTAGGGTGACTAAATTTGGGAATAACTAATGACACGTACCTTGTCATTTGTAAATGGCCTAAATACCCTAAAGGCACCAGATCCTGTCTGAGCTTGGAAGTTAAGCAGGGTCAGCTCTGGTACTGTAGCCTGTATTTCAGATGAACGAACAGACAAAACCACCTCTCAGTATTCCTTGCCTATGAAAATCCTATGAAATTCATGAGCTCACCATAATTCTACAATCAACTTGAAGGTATATATACACATACAACCAAGTCTAGTTCTCTTTAACAACATTAACTTGTTGCAGCACTTCAGAGCATGGAGGTGAGAGGTTTGGTTTGAATATTATTTCCTCCATGCACAGAAGTGGCAAAAACACCTTTGAGTGTTCCTTGCCTAAGAAACCCTATGAAAGTCATGGGGTTGCCGTAACTCAACAGATGACTTGAAGGTACATACACAATCATATAGGGATGAAACAGACCACCCTGATAGAGTGGCTTGCTGCTACCTATTTGAGCGCCAGATTGAGGCAATGGCAACCACACGCTGCGGCTCTGATCTGATGTGAAGTGTGACCCCATCTAGGACTGGTGAACATATCCCCATACCCGGATTGGGCTTACCTATCACGAGTATCTCCGTTTTATTTGGGTTCAACTTAAGTCTATTTTCCCTCATCCAATCAATTACTGACCTCAGGTAATTGAAACAGTCCGAGACATAGAGAAATAAATTTGGTTGTCATCAGCGTACTGATAACACCCCGCCCCATGTCTCCAGATGATCTTGCCCAGCGGCTTCATGTAAATGTTGAATAGCATTGGCGACAGTATCACGCCTTGAGGGACGGCCAATTTGAACTCCCTCTTGGCTGAACAGCTGTTGCCAAGTGACACTATCTGGAACCTGCCTGAGAGATAGGACTGGAACCACTGCAAAGCAGTGCCTCCAATTCCTAGTTTCCTCAGGCATTCCAGAAGGATACCATGGCCTATGGTATCAAAGGCCGCTGAGAGGTCCAAGAGCACCAACAGGGCCACACTTCCCCTGTCGATGCACAGACTGAGATCAACGACCAAGGCGAAAAAAAGGTGCCTCTGCCACTGGAGCGGCATCTTTTGGTGCTCCTTTTGGCATATGGTGTATCTCACTTTTAAAATGACTTGGGAACTTTCACACAACACCATTATAGCAATATGATTCCATTTTAACTGCCATGGCTCATCCTGTAGAATCCTGGGTTTGTCATTTGGGGAGTCATTAGAGCTCTCTGGGTGCCAATTCTAAGTCTCCCACCCTAAAAAGCAAGTCACAGGATTACACAGAATGGAATTATGACAGTTAAAGTGGACCCATGGTGCTATCATTATATACTATTAAAGGGGCCCCTGTAGTCTAATGGTGCTGGATTGTCATTGTATGATTTTATATAGGTTTTGACAACGGTAGCCAAGTAATACAGATACATGGAAATCAACCCAGATCTTAGTAAAATTACCATTTTGGACTACAACTCCCCTACTCATATTGGCTGGAAGAGTTTGGGAGCTGTAGTCCAAAGAAATAATGTTTCCAAACCTGGTGTTAATTCCAACACTCTAGCTAGTTGTATGACATTATTTTCAGCACCCTATTTTGACAGCAGAACAGTAAATACATGTATCCAAAGTTTGGGAACTGTTGTGCTAATATACCAGGAGTAAGATTTCCTGCTTTGCAGAAAACAGTGCCTTTTCCTAACAGACATCTGCTATTAAAAGACATTAAATTATGAAACATCACAAGTAAAATAAGAAACAAAAATGTGTTATCTCTTTCTGAATCACTGGGACTTCAACGTGTAACAAGAGGAATTAAGAATGTCCGGCACCACCAGGATGTCCTTATTATGATCTCATGGTATTTTGCCTACAGAACAGCTATGACAGCTTTCCTTAGAACACCCTTCAAACATTTTGGACTACGTATCCCATCACTTTGCTCTTGGCTTTGCTGATTGGCCCCAATCCAAAACATAGTCCAAAACATATGGGAAAGAGTATTTCAAGAAGGCTGAACTACAAGTTGTATTTGGACTTTTCGAGTGTTGTGTTCCTCCAATATGTTGTTTTACTTTATTATACAGTATTGGCACATTGTCTTTATTAGACCATCAGTTTGAAGCCTTTTGTCTTATCCTGCCCACATTTATCTATGTTGAACTGTGTACAAGACTGTTTTTAATAAATAGGTAAGAAATAGGAAAGAAATAAAATCTAGTACTTTCTGATTTTTTAACATCAGAATATGGATATGCTCTATTCTGCTATAAAATGATAAACATCTGATTTAAAGCAAAACAGAGTAATATGTATGGACAATCCATTATAATTACAGTGTTTTATCTTTTCATTGTATTAGATCTCAGCTACAACTGAGAAAACATAATGAAAAAGCAGGGGAAAAAATCTGAGGTAGTTGCTATACTGGGCCTAGTAGATTCTGTTATTATACAAATATCATTTAGTGACATGTCTGAAGTGTGATAAACTGGAACAAATTAAGCCAGCCTTTTCTTCAGGGACAACCAAGCATTATCAGTGCCTCCTTAAGGCTCCTTTCCCTCCTGGCAAAGTGAGATGACTTGGGAACACATTGAGAGAAAGACCAGTATTTGGATGCTAATTCAACTAGTTCAGTTGGAAAGCTTCTATTAATGGAGCTAGTTGGCTACAACAGTGATGAGCATTTCATTTTAGCCAAGGAGAAAGCTCTAATGTAAATCTATGGGAGATTGAGCTCTAGTCCAGTTAGAGATGATTGCAGATGAGAGCTGTGGAAGGTATTTATTCCAAGGGGGAATACATTAGTTAATGTATTAGTTACATTTATATCCCACCTTTCTTCCAATACATTCAAGGACACGCTCCATCTCTCACCTTTTTCTTATTGATAGATCTTGTACAGTAGGTTAGGCCAAGAGAGAGTGGGAGCAATCCAAGGACCTTTACTCAGTTTTAGATCATTTGGGACTTGAACATGGATCTTCAAAGTCCTAGTCCAATACTCCAACCATTACACCACACTGGCTCTCTGAGAGTTTGCTAACCTCTCATCAGCCTGAAGTACATGGAGTCCTAGCATGAGACTCAGCTCTAAAAAGCTCAGGCAAAGTTGCTTTGATTTCCACTTGGAAAATGGTGGGAGAAAATGATCTGCATTCTATAAGTATCTTGCCCAATCAAGGAGAAAATTACACATCTGAAGGAAGCAGAGATACTCTCCTATAATTCTTTGCACCTAGTCAAAATCCTCCCACTCCCCAAATGCTGATGACCGATGTGATTTCTGCCTCTTTGGCCCACCTTCTAAAAGACAGACTTGTTTCAAATGGGAGTTGGTTGTTGGCTTTGTCCAGTTGTCCCTGGCGATGACATTTTATTGTGATTTGCTTTTCTCTGGGGATAGAATGGAACATAGGCAGAATCAGGTTGAAGGCATCCAAGGCCACTGAGTCCCATGCAACCTAAATAACTAGAGAGTTAAAGGACCCAAATTAATTGCCACAAAGTACAACTATGCATCCATACATTCGTTAAAGAGTCTTTGTAAACTGGGTGACTTTCCAATTGCCCTTACCAATATTATCATACATTATTGGGTGGGAGTTCCTGGGATACTTTAGGGTCTGTAGAGTATGTGTGTGTGGGGCATGAGTATAAAACCAACAATGAACACATATGGAAAACACATACATTTCCAAAAAACAAGAAGCTAAGCAAATACATCCCCAGCAACTTCTTGGATGATCCATTCCCTCCAGCATTTGAGATGAAGTTATAACATAGAGACAAATGAAATAATAATGTTGACTATCACAGGCTGCATAAGAAGTTGGACATAAATATCTTCTGCTCGGCAAATGTGGGAGAAGACTATATTACAAAACTTCCTGCTGGGCCACAAACACACATCTGTAATGGTTTGTTTTCTACACAAGAAAAATTGCCATTGTCATATTCCAAACTGTGTTTAAATTGTTTTATTATAAACTCTCGGTTGGTCTCTGCTTAACTGGGAAATCATTCACTCTAAATTTATCTTCTCTCTGCATGGCATTGACATCTTCTGGCATTGTCAGCTCTGTCTCTGTTACAAAAAGATTCCCTCTAGAAAAAGAGATGATACTCCGCTGATTTAGCAGCCTCTAGAGTATCTTTGGCAATCTCTGTATACGTTAACTCTTCCTGTGTCCTGTATCATTTAAGATGCATTCATTTAAGATGCATTCATTTGGGGCCTGACATTTCATGAGAAGTGAAGTGTGCATGAACCAAACATATCTTTTGCTTAATTTTTTTAAACTGGGAAAGAGATAACACGGATAAAATTGACCAGTTATCTGTAATTATTGGAATTGTTTTTCTCCCTGCTGAGCAACCATGAGCAACCATGAGCAGTTTTTATATTGTGTCTGTGTGTTCATGCATGCACAGTCCTCTGTCTTGTAGCCAAGACCTCATAGCTATGTCCTTTCATGCTGCAACTAATGTCTGGCACCAGTGTCAGAACATGAGCTGTTCTGAACATGAGGTACAGAATGTGAGGCATCAGTAGTTATTCATAAAGATGAGAAGGAACTGGGATTCAGAGAACACACTGACTTGTGGTGAGGTTAGTTATTACCTTTTCCAACAGCCATATTTGTGCCTCATGCCATGTCATGCTGGAGATTTCCCCTCTCCCAATTAAAAAAAGTACATCAGCAGGTTTTGTTTGTTTGTTTGTTTGGTGGCCTGTATTAGAAAGGTTCTTGGATGCTTGCGGCTCTCTGAATCCTATTTTTTTTAGTTATTGAATCTATAAGCCATCTTTCTCCCAACTGGACCCAATTTGTACCCAATTCTGGCCATAGTCTCCATGTTTCAGAGCTCATTTGTATGACCAGTGTGCATATTTCTGCTCATTTTTTTCTTTCCAGGCTCACTAGTTCAGCGGCCCAAAATCTGACATGCCTAAGGGAAACCATTTGTCCCTGCCTGCACTGTGTCATGACTGTATATGATGCTGGAACCATCTAACTGCTGCTGGTGGTGGCAGTGGCAGCAACAATGGGGTGCAGTGGGAGGTTGCTTGTAAGTACCTTTGCTCCCCTGGTACTTCTTGAGTAAGTCACCAGTAGCTAGAAGCTATGAGAAACATTAGTCACTGCAATAGTGGGGCTGTTATTCTGTGCTGGCTATTCTGGTGACCAGCTCTGAGCCTGGGTTAATTCCTCTGAGACTGTTTGTGGCCCCAGAGATTCAGAAGCAGTGTGTTGGTTGCAACCTATGAGAACCATGGTGACTGTACACTTTCCTAGCTCATTGTAACTCTTGCCTTTTAATTTTTAAAAAAATACATTGTAAGCTGCTTCAGTTAGTAGGCAGTTTAATACTCAAGATAAACAAATAATAAATGAAATGCACCAGTTCATGGGTGGCCCTACCATTAGGTAGACCGAGGTTGCTATCTGAGACAACAACTGGTAGAGGAAAAAAGAACAATGTTCCATGTGGGCTTCATCTCAGTTAACTTTCTGCCCTTAGTGACAGTCCTATTCTCAGCACTGAACTAAGGTTTAACCACCACCAGCTTCATGTGAAGTGAGGACACATCCTTCAACTTAAGTAGCAAAATATCTTGGTCTAATTGATTTCTCACTATAATAAAAATGTGTCCACAACTCTATTAAAAGATGTATGGGAAAGTGAAATTATTGTGTGCACTATTGACCACACTTATGAAACTTGGAGAAAGTAAGGCTTACATAACTATTCTTTTCCCCCACATTGGGTTAGTGTCCCAACAGGCAGCTGATCTTGTGAACTATGTAAATGTACTATTTTGTTTTATATTCAACTTTCTCAATAGATTTGATTAGTGGGCTTAGTATTGAAACAGTTTTGATTTGTTGCAAGCCAGTTCCATAGCCTAACCCAACACACAGGTTCTTGGTGTTAAGTTTCAGAGAAATAAAGAGACTTATTTCCAAACAAATATATAAGACATTGTACAGTTAGAGCATCTCTACTCAGATGTAAATCCCCCTATTGCAATGGCACTTGCTCGCTGGTAAGTGACTATTAGGACTGCGGCATTCAATTCTATAGGAACCCAGAGCTCACAGAGGGGGTTTCCCTAGCTAAGTGTGGATCTTCCAAAGCTGAGAGAGTGTGACTCCCACCCAAGGCTAACTTATCCCAGGCTTTCTTGGCAAGGGATCCTCTGGGGGGCTTGCCTTTGCCATCCTTTTGTCATGTGCTCCATTTTTCTTGAATGTCCTACATTTTGCTATGTCTTGTCTCCTTTTCAGCATTTAGTCCTCCCTCCCTTCTGGCAGAGAAGAAGAAGAAGTAGAAGAAGAAAAGCTTTGTGCTTACTTTTGCAAAGGAAAACTGTGCAAGGGGAGAAGAAAAAGCGGGAGAATTGGCATTTGAGAAGGAAAGAGGGAGAGCTTGTTGTTGTTTTTTGTTGTGTACCTTCAAGTTGTTATCAGAGGGTTTTCCAGTCAGGTTTCTTCAGAGGGGGTTTGGCATGGCCATCCTCTGAGGCTGAGAGATTGTGACTAGCTCAAGGTCACCCACTAGGTTTATGTGGCTGGTCTGGGATTCAAACACTAGGCTCCAGAGTTCCAGTCCAACAGCTCTAAAAAAATTGGTGGATTTCAAGCAGCCGAAGCCTGGATGGGTGACAACCCCTGCCAACTCCTCTGCCATAGTCCAACATCCCCCTCAGAGGTGATTCTGATCCAAAGATTGTTCCCACTTGTTGAGCATGCTTGTGATTCAGTTCCTCTCAAAAGAACCTCTTGAAAAGTAGTGTCAAATAAGAGCGGGTTTTCTGCATTTATCCTGCTTTTAAGGAACTCTATCGGATCAGAATCTGATCAAAACCACCTTCAAATGGGAGCGATGGACATTAACCCAATCTGCAATTTGAAGTAAATCATAGTGGGAATGATCCATTGTCTTCCAGGGAAGTTTCTGTCTTGATCTGCTCTAGGACTCATTTATTTGTCCTTTTGGCTTCCATGGGATCCTCAGCACTCTTCTCTAGCACCACATTTCAAATGATTTGATTTTCTTCCTATCATCTTTCTTAAGTTTCCAGCTCTCACATCCATACATGGTAATAGGAAATACAATGGCTTGTATGGTTCTAACTTTTGTGCTCAATTGTGTATCTTTGCATTTTAGAATCTTTTCTAGTTCTTTCATATCCACCCTCCTCATTCTTAATCTTCTGATTTCCTTTGCCAATTGGGAACCATTCTGTTTCTCTGTGTTCTGTTCTGACAGTAGCCTGTTGTCCTGAGTACAGATTCTTCATCAGGACTATCAGATGTGTAGGCACTTCCATGTCTTTAAGGGCATTCCATAGCCTTTCATGATCTATGCAGTCAAAGGCTTTACTGCAGTCTACAAAGCACATGCTGATTTTCTTTTGGAATTCACTGGTGTACTCCATAGCTATTGTATGTTTGCAATGTGGTCCCTAGTGCTTCTTACTTTCCTGAATCCCACTTGAGCCTCTGGGATTTCTCTCTCCATGTATGGTTGGGGTCTATGTTGCAAAGTTTTAAACATAATTTTGCTTGCATGGGAGATCAGTGCTATGGTCTTATAGTTGCTGCAGTTTCTTGTGACTCCCTTTTTGTGGATGGGGATGTATATTGATTGCTTCCAATCTACTGGCCATTATTTTGTTTTCCATATCTGTTGAAATATGTTGGTTAGCACTAGAGTTGACTCTGTCAATGCAGATTACAGCAGTTCAATTGGAATATCATCTGTTCCTCATTATTTATTTTTCACCATTTCTCTTATTGCAGTTTCCACCTCACTTTTTAAAATTTGGGGTTCATCTTCATATGTCACTTTGTTCCATGTATCCTTTATTTTGTCATCTCTTTTGTATAATTCTTCTGTGTATTTGCATCCAATATATTTTTATTCCCTCTTGGTCTTGAATGTTGTCATAGAACATCCCAGTCCTTAGTTTGAATTTTCCTTTTATTTCCTGGATCTTGTGAAATAGATCTCTCATTCTTCCCTTTTTGTTGTCTTCTATTTCTCTGAGTTGTCCATTGTAGTAATTTTCTTTATCTTTCCTCACAAGCTGTTGTACTGTTGCATTTATAATTCTTAGTTTGTTCCTAACTCCTTTTTTTCTTCTCTTCTTTTCTTTATTGCTTGTAGTGTTTTTTCTGTCATCAATGTTTTCCCCCCTCTTTTTTTTGTTTATTGAAAGTGCCTGTCTGCATTCTTCTTTTATTATGTCCCTGCCTTCAGATCATAGTTACTCTGGTTCTCGATCTATTATGTTTAGTGGTGCGAATCTGTTTCTTATGTTGTCAGTAAATTCTGTTCAGGTATTATTTAGATCATATTTTGGTATAATCACTGTTTTTGTTTTTTTCTTGAGTCTTTTTCTTATTTTTTTATATGAGTTATTCATGATCTGTGTCATGGTCAGTGCCTGGTCTAGTCTTGGCCACCAGTATAGAATTCTGCCATCTTTTATTTCCAGTTATATAATCTATTTGATTTTTGTGTTGACCATCTGGTGAAATCCATGTGTATAGCTTTCTTTCTGGTTGTATGAAAAATGTGTTTGCAATGAATACGTTGTTGGCTTCACAAAAATCTATCAGATGCTCACCTGCTTCGTTTCTTTTATCTAATCCGAATCTGCCTACTGTTTTTGATTCTTCTTTGCTTCCAACTTTTGCATTCCAATCTCCAAGGATCAGCTTGACATCTTGTATTGGTGTGCTGTCAATTTCTTCCTGTATTCCTTCATAGAATCTATCAATTTCTTTCTGTTCTGCCTCTGTGGTTGGTGCATATACTTGAATTATGGTGATATTCATAGGTTTACCATGGAGCCTTATTGAAATGATTTGGTCTGATTTTGCATTATATTCTCTGACTGTTTTTGCCACATCTTTTCTTAGTATGAAAGCCACCTTGTTTCTTCTTGTCTTTTCATTCTCTTAGTAGAACAC
Organism: Sceloporus undulatus; assembly: GCF_019175285.1. Taxonomy (NCBI): domain Eukaryota; kingdom Metazoa; phylum Chordata; class Lepidosauria; order Squamata; family Phrynosomatidae; genus Sceloporus; species Sceloporus undulatus. The sequence goes on along the minus strand of NC_056525.1, from coordinate 103,951,630 downwards.
TATGCAGTTGTCTGATTCAATGTGGCCCATTCCTCTCCATTTTAACTCACTCTCACTCCTTTGTGCTGACTTCACTACCCAACTTGAATAAGTTCCCATCCATTAAGTGCTCTTAGCTCCACCCCCAACAAATTAAGTTAGTTTGTTTTCATGGCAGAAAGCGTAGGGAATTACTTTATCACTGGCAAAGAATGTACAGTTGGCCCTCCTTATACACAGATTTTTTTATACACGGATTCAAGTGTACACGGTTTGAAAATGTTAAAAAAAAGGTATAAATTTAAAATACCAAACCTTGATTTTCCATTTTTTATCAGGGACACCATTTTGCTATGTCATTATATTTAATGGGACTTGAGCATACACGGATTTTGTTATACACGAGGGTCTTGGAACCAAACCCCAGAGTATAACAAGGGTCCACTGTAGACTGATAAAATGTCAACCATGACACAAAATAAAAATGGACTCAAAGATTGAGTTGGCAAGACTCTCAGTTTGTTGTGAACACAAAACAAAACAGATTTCTGGAAAGTGTGTCAGTAACATATGTGGAAGAAGACCCTGCTTTGTGGAAAGGTTGCTTCTTACTGTGAACTGGATTTTGGATCATGGAAATGAAACACCTAAACCTGAGCTGAGAAACAAGTGGCCCTCCAAATTTTGTTGAACTACAACATCAGTCAAGCTAAACCAGCATAACCAATGGGGAACATTGGTGGGAGTTGTAAATTAACAACATCTGTAGAGCTACAGGTTTCTTGGGGTGCACCTACAAGGTAGAAATAATGTACCTCCATCCCATGGAATGCTGGACAGTTGTAGTTTTAAAAGGTTTTTAGCCTTCTCTGTCAAAGAGTACTGGTGGCGCAGTGGTTAAGTGCCTAAACTGCAGCCACTGATTCAAAACCATAAGGTTGCAAGTTCAATTCCAGCTAAGAAGGCTCAAGTTTGACTCAGGTTTGCATCTTTCTGAGATTGCTAAAATGAGTACCCAGTTTGTTGAGGGCAATTAGCTTACAGTTGTAAACTGCTTAGACACTGTTAGTTCAGTATGAAGCAGTATATAAATGAAGCTGTTTGTTTACTGGTGCTTCATAAAAAGATAAATCCCGGGATTCTATAGGATGGAGCCATGGCAATTAAACTGATGTCAAATTGCATTATTTGTACAGTGTAGATGCACCCTACATCCTCATCTTAAAGGGGTCACTCTATGAAGAAACTGGCTGTCTTCATGTTGTTACCTTCATATTGGAGCTTTGAGGCCAGTTGCATAGAAATTCTACTCTAAAAAGCCATAATGGTGGTGAAAATTGAAATTTGAAGCCATTTGGCAATTTACCATTAGCTTTTATTTCTTCATACCCTGTTAAATTATCCTACCAGCTCCCCTGCTTTTTCATACCTTGCAGCTCAAGAGTGACATTCTAACCTGAGGTTAGGCCTCAGGCCAGCTGGAATTTCTCACAAGCTCTCTCTGATGGGTGTGAAATGTGAGCTCCATTTTCCCTTCATTGAGTCCTGATCCAATAAAAGATATGCAAAACAGAGGAAGATAAACCTTTGTATGCACCACGTGGCAAAATATGGAGCTAAGGTTCGCACTATGTCCCTGCATCCACGATTGTTAGTGAATCTGTGATGAGGCCCAAAGCATTGCCCAACTTTTACTTGAGGAACATAGAAAGGGTGTAAGGGAGTGAGGATGTGACTGTAAGTCTCTAAGAATGTTGCATATCAGAGTTGGGAAAACAGAGAACAATATAATGAAATGGAATCTGAAGCAACAGCAGCTAGCAAATATTGGAAAGGGAGAAGCAATGGCTGATAAGTAACTACAGTAATATATGGTGAATGATCTTCCACAGTATCTCTGACCAGGGTTGTGAACTTGAAGCAGGTGTGTGTTGTGTTAGGGAGATCAAAATTCTTTTCTAACATCTGAATTCTGTGACCTGTACAAAATGTCTAAATTAAGCAGATGTCTCCTGGTGGTGCAGTAGTTAAATGCCTGAACTGCAGCCACTTACTCACAAACCATAAGTTGTGAATTCAATACCAGCAAAAGGGCTCAAGCTCGACTCAGGCTTGCATCCTTCTGAGCTCACTAAAATGAGTACCCAGATTGTTGGGGGCAATTAGCTTACAGTTGTAAACCGCTTAGGGAGTGCTTAAGTGCACTGATAAGTGGTATAGAAATGTACTTGTTTTTGCTATTGCACAGTTTCACTTATTTTGCTTACTCTAATTGTTTACTCTTCTTGCATTATACAAGGAATAATGTGAAACAATCAATTGTTGACTGCCCACCACATGACAGAAAGTTTTATTCAAGTTACAACCCTAATAACAGGTAATAATCTGCTAATCTGCTTCTACTACTTGATTCTTGAATGACGGTTAAGAACATCACCACATTAGCATGCTGCATTTCTATTATCTTTTATACACACACACACCCTGGCATATAAATGTCTGCTGCAAAAAGGAGATTTATAAAATAGATGCATATTAAAATTAAAGAAAAGGAAGACAGATTACCATTCTTCATGCAATTAAAAAAACCCCACCCCAAATTACTCCTGGTCACTCTACATTTTTCACTAGAACTATTTGGGTAGCACTAGTGGTAGGAAGTCATATTATTGCTGCTGTCTTAAACAATTAGTGGTCAAACATTTTGCTGATCTGTTGTGAATCATTTGTATGTGCTAAAGTCTTCCCATCCCACCTACAGAAGAAAAAAAAATCCTCATAGTTTTCCTTCCCATTTGTCTTTACCTTCCTATTGCTTGGTTTTTGAAGATGAACCTTGAAGTTATGAGACATACAAGAACTGCTGTTATTCCATTTTCTTTTGTTAGTCAGTCTTGTACAAACTGAGTTTGACATGATGTCATTGTTCTTGGTAGAACCAAATATGAGGTGGGACATTTTTGCTTGGCTCTACCTGCCGCCATATTTGCTTAGTAATAAATTACTCCATAGGAAGTTCATAATATTATTTGACTTCTGGGGCTCAATATCACACACACCTGAAAAATCCTGTCATATGGCCCTTCCTATCTTGGAAGAGAGCTGTGAATTTTTCTCTATTATTACAAGTCTTGTAATTTTTAAGAGTTATTGTTTTCTAGGGATTTTGCTTGTTGTTCTTGTTCATACCCATAAAGAGGAGAGCCTTGCGTTGACATTTTAATGTGCTGTTCACGATGTGACCTGGCTGATTTGGGTGTATACAGAGAGCATAAGTTTTGCTAGGCTTTTAAAGACAGAATTCTTCACTGTCAGGTTTGTACACAGATTGGCCTCCTCTTTTCTGGTGCCACTGTAACATTCCTTGGCTGATATAGACCTCATTTGAGAAATAACAGCCCCCTTTTCTCTGTGGTTGAGCCTGTGCACAGCTTCTGATGAATTGGCAGCCAAGAGGTCTCAGCTAGTCCAGCTGTGGCTAATTTAAGAAGTCACAGGTGCAGCAATAACCAGCCAGCAGGAAGAATTGAAGCAACATGGAGTTCAGTCTATGGAAAAAGATATCCAGCCATTCCTGGGGTTCGCACCAGGATGGCTGATCAGGACCAGCTAGCCTACCTCAGGTGCCAAAGCCAGCGTCCAACAGTAGAGTGGATTCTGAACAAACAGAGAACATTTTAATCACTTGTTAAGCTTTCAAGCCACTTTGGTTTTCTCTGACTCATTGCTTTGCATGCACAAGATTCTGAATTTACAATTATGTATATTTGCACCAGAACTTAGAAAAAAAATTTTTTTTGGACTATAACATCTAGAATCCCCCTCAGCTAGTACTGTCACTAGCTGTGTTAGAATGGACATTATGTTCTAACTTAAGATTTTTGGGGTTTTGTCAGGGTGGGTCTTGAACCTTCTCCTCTGTATCCTCTATGACTAGACTAATTATATCAGGAGAGCGAGATTAAACCAAGGAGCCATGTGATGTCATGTGTTGCCTGTTTTAATCAAGTTGTCTCTGCTCTGTAATCTCCTGAGGTTCTCAGCTTTCTAACTTGGAGGTATAATGAGGACTTTAACCAGTTGCTTTCAAATGTTACCCTTACAGTTTCTGAGGAGCTGGACTTTTTTTCTAGCCAGGCACCTGAATGAGAGGACTAGTAGATGCAAACTCTCCCATCCCACCCATTACAAGTGGTCTATTACTACTGACCTCTCAAGTGAAATACACAACTTCAAAGGAGCTCCAGAGAATTTTAGGTAAAACATACACTCTTTCTACATGAAACTCAGCAGGACTGCTTTGTATGACCATGCCACTTTGAATATTCTTCATCATCCTCTGCAATGTATACAAAGTCTTTGGCAGAAATATCACTATGGAAAGGGAAATGGCTGGAAAACTTACACAGAACTGCTAAACGAAAATTTATTAGTTACTGCAGTAGCAGCCACAACATTTCTGTGGCAGGAGTGCAATTCCTGGTTGGTTGACTGGGACCAGTATAGTTGTCACTCACCCTCCTAGCCTAATGAAGCCACCTTAATTCCCAGTTAAGTCAGAAGGAAACCTGAGAGTGTGCAGGCTGTGTGATTTACCCAGGAATTCCTTTTCGTAAGTAATGTCCCCGGCTCTGAGAGAAGTTCAGGTGTGATAAGTCAGAAGATTTTATGAAGGACCAGGGACAAAATTGGGGCATATGAAGCATGGCCTCCTCTGAATCACTGCTTGGGATGGCTGCCATAAAAGGCATGGATTTTAGGACACAATCAGGTAGCTTTTTTGCTTACATAAAATGGGAACAATAATCCAGGTATATAGGAAGTGTATCCATTCCTTGATATTTTGAAGTGATTGTGTGTTTCTGTGCTCAAGAAAAAAGAACTTTTGTATTTCTGTTCCCAGAAAGTATAAGACTGTGCTTTGTTGCAGATATAATCTCCAGCTGTTTTATTTCTAGGTGTGATCCACAAAACTGACTTTATGTATAGACACAATAACTTGAAATGTCAATTGAATGCAACATTTGCTAGGTTTCCTAATTCTCTTCCCCAACACACCTTGATATTCCATTTTAAAACTGAACCTTTGAACAGTTATAGTTTCTTAACACCTAGCATGCATGGTGCTCACTGCTGGAGAGCCTATCTCCTTCAAGGTTAAGCTGAGATGAAGCTGTAACTTGCTTGAGATGAGACACGGATAAGTCAATCGACCTAAACTGTGTAATAGAACCCACCCGGTTGCCAAACTGTGCTATCTGATTCTGATAATGTATATCAGCTGACAGATGTCTTGTTGAGCTTTGTTCTTCCCATTATAGTTTCAAAAGGTGCCTGCAATGAAATGCAGATGACTATCGAAGAAGCCTAAGGAGGTTAGCGTAATCAGATTGCATGACAGTGTCTATCTACTTTCAAATGCTACCACTATCATAAAACCAAGGGGTTCAAGGACATCTGCTCATCAGACAAATAGCATTGTATACATTTGCTCCATTTATACTTAAAATATCCATTAGCATCTGGATACTGTTTTTGTTAAATTTTTAAATACCTGTTTCCATGGTAATAAATGACAAGACAGGAATGTGTCACTTTTTATAGGCAATTTTGGGTTTCTGGGTCATGCTTTGGAAAGTCACATCAGATGTTCACTGGGGAGAGGCATGCACCATAGTATACTCTTCATTTAGCCCTTCCACTTTTCTTCATGTTTTGTATCCACAGATTTTTTTTTATCCACAGATCCAGCCATTCACAGCTTGAAAATATTCCAACAAAATATAAATTCCAAAAAGCAAACCATGATTTTCCTGTTTTACATAAGGGATACCATTTTACTATACCACTGTTTATAATGGGACTTGAATATCCACAGATTTTGGTATCCACTGGGGGTCCTGGAACCACACCTCAGTTGATACCAAGGGCCCATCATAATAGAATTTTAAAATGGGCAAGGTAGAATATTGGAAGTTATCTAATCCAGTTCCACTTTAATGTAAGCCTTATAGAATCATAGAATTTTAGAGCTGGTCCTTAAAGTCACTTTCACTTCAACAGAAAATAAATTCATCAGTAGCAGTGCTTGCCGATCAAGTTTTCTGCTTCATCATTAAAATATAGGTATAATATTTTCACCACCCTCAAATGTTAGTATCTTAAAAGCAAGGTCAATCATTTCTCCCCTATTTTCCTATCATATCACCATTCAAAATAGCCCTTTAAAGAGTATCAGTTGATGTATGGAGCTCTTGAATTTATTTGACCCAATACTTGATTTCACAGTTTCAAAATGGTGTCACATTCCTCTAGTTCTTTCTGTTTTCTTCCCTTCCTAGTCTCACCATGAAGGCCCATGCAGGGAAAATGTGGTTTCTCATATGTTGACGCCCAGGATATTAATAGGCAGAACAGATATCTTAGTTGGTTTAGTTTTACACAGGGAAAAATCAGAAAAAAACAGGAGTGGGTAATAGCTTTGAATTTGAAGCTACCCTTTTCATTTAAATTCATTATTTAAGTGTAAGCAAAGTTTTTTAAAGAATAAACAAATTTTAAATTTGCATCAATGGGCATTGAAACTGAGCCTAAAAAAAAAACCCACCGCCAGACAAATGAAATACAGACAAACATGCTGAAAGTGACTAAAAAATAACCAAAGCTCACAGGGAAATCCTTGCACACCAGTCCCTTGAAGCTACCTGACCCCTCAAAATGTTCAAATAAAGAATTGTGTAATTTTTCTGGCCTTTTTTGTCTGAAAATTGCACCCAAGGACCTTGAAAAAGCTAAAAGACACTCACCCATGTCCTCTAACACCTGTTTTGGTCACTTCTGCTAACTGTTTTGGCTGATACACTGCCAAATAGAGAGATATTTTGGGCCTCGATGGATGGATACAATTCATGGGGTGTGGACTTGGAGAGAATATTGGCCCTTTCCCGGCACAGCTGCCTATTCTGGCCTCACCTGTTGCCCTTTCACAGAACAATCCTACTCATGTCTATCCAAAAGTCCCATTGAATAAGCCGGGAGCTATGTGGAGATGACTAATGAAAAGGGCTTGTGGCTGGAAGAAGCAAGACTTCTGCCAAGTAGAACTTATCTCTGAGTAAAAACGAACTCGTATTTTGTCTGTTGTCATTTGTTTGCCCATTTATTTTTATTTATTGAATTTATAATCCCCCTTTTCTTCCAACAGGAGATTCAAGGTAGCTGACAAAATAGTTTTAAAAAGCCAGGTTGAAGTAGAAAACTGGTGATGCAAGAATCTAAAAAACAAACAAACACCAATTTAATTAGCTGCCATATTAAAATATCTGTAAAGTGCTATTAGAGTCATAGTGAAAGTATTCCATATTAACATACCCTCCAACATTTCATAGATGAAGATCAGAACACATGTGGCCAAGCAATATCTGAGTGTGCTCAATATGGTAAAGTTTCAGTATGGAAGAATACACAAATCCTGAGAGTTTGTAGCAGCTTCCTTTTGCCCGAGTTTACTGGGAACACAATATTCCACCCTTTCCTTTAGCTCCTCTGAGTTAACTAAGCACAAATGACTTTTCTACTTTAAACTCACTTTTCAGCAGTTGAAGTAAGCTGAAGACAAAAAAGAAATGTGGGTGGACAAAATTGACATTTTAAAAGCAGGTGGAAATTGGGATGATAGAGGATTAATCAGAACTGTGCCTGCCAAATTGGGACAGTTGGAGGACATGTTTTAATTGCCATAGTTCTATCCTGTGGAATCCTAGGGTTTGTAGTTTGGTCCTATAACTCTGGAGACCAGGGTTTGATTCCCACCTTGGCCATAAAACCCACTAGTTGACCTTGGGCAAGTCACACTCTTTCAGCCTCAGGGGAAGGCAATGGCAAACCTCCTCTGAATGATTCTTGCCAAGAAACCCCCATGATAGTGTCACTTTAGGATAGCTATAAGTCGGAAATGACTTGAAGGCACCCAACAACAACAGCAGCAACTGGAGTTCTCTGGTTAAGGAGTCTAAGTATCCCTCTCTACACTGCAAATCCCAGTATTCCATAGGGAAGAACCATGGCAGTTAAAGTGGAATAATAGTGCTATAATTCTGGATTGTGAATGGGACCATGGTCTTTCATTACTGGCATGTTTTGTGAAATATATGACTACATTAAATGTGTTAGAGATAGGAGTCTAGCTACTACTGGCAAAGGCATTGCCCCTGAGGCACTAAACCAATGCTTTCCAACATTTGTTTTGGCCTTTAGCTCCCAGAAGCCCCAGCCAACTTGACCACAAGTCAGGAATTAGGGAATTGAAGTCCAAATCATCTGGATGACCAAAGTCTGGGAACCACTGCACTGGACAGTTAGGGACCTCTTGCCTTGGCCTTCCAGTCCGCAACCTGAGAAACAAGATGGTAGGCACTATGCCACTCTGCCTGGGTAGTCATCATTTTAAACTCTGTTTTCGGTGACATGACAGAAGTGCAATGCCTAGGTTGATGATTCCTAGGTTGATGATTCCTAATATGAAGGAAATTGTTTTGATATTTCGTGACTGATAACCAGAAGAAAGAACAGGGGAAATGTATTTGTTACATGAAAAGGATACTGTCAGAACAGGACACAGTGAAACAGAATGGTTCCCAACTGGCAAAGGGGTCAAACAAGGCTGTACCCTTTCCTTCTATCTGTTCAACTTGTATGCAGAGCATATTATAAGAAAAGCAGGTTTGGACACAGAAGAAGGGAATATCAACAAAGATATGCAGACATGCAAACCTCACAGACCTACTAAAGAAGACCAAAGAAGAAAGGCCAAAGGCAGGCTTAATGTTGAACATAAAGAAAACAAAAATAATGACCACCGAGGATCTTCACAAGTTCAGCCTCAACAATGAAGAAATATAAATTGTAAAAGAATTCCCATACCTGGGATCAAACATTGATAGAAATGGGGACTGTAGTCAGGAAATCAGGGGAAGATTAAGAATGGTGAGGGAACCCATGAAAGGACTAGAAAAGATTCTAAAATGCAAAGATATACAATTGAGTACAAAAATTAGAATCATACAAGCCATTGTATTCCCTATGTATGGATGTGAGAGCTGGACAATTAAGAAAGATGATAGGAAGAAATGTGATTCGAGATGTGGTGCTGGAGAAGAGTGTTGACGATCCCGTGGATAGCCAAAAGGACAAACAAATGAGTCCTAGAGCAGATCAAGTCGGAAACCTTCCTGGAAGCCAAGATGACCAAACTGAGGCTAAGAAAGGAGGACTCACTGGAAAAGACAATAATGCTGGAAAGATGGATGAAAGTAGGAAGAGAGGAAGGCCACATGCCAGATGGATGGACTCTATTAAGGAGGTCACAGGTATGGGTTTGCGGGAACTAATCAGCACAGTGTAGGGCAGAGGGTCTTAGAGATGTTTTATCCATAGAGTCACCATGGGTTGACACCGACATTGAGGGCAGTTAACAACAACAACAACAACAACAAAGTTGTTGAATTGTGAAATTGTCAAAACCAAAACAGATTTCGAGTCACTTTGGAGGTATGCTATGGAAATGATGCACGCATCCTAAGAGGCTGGCAGCCATGCCAAAGCCACACTCCCCTCCTAAGGACTGGAGCGCAGCTTTGGCGCAGCTTCTGGCTTCTTAATATGTGTGTGTCATTTAAACAGCATACTTCCAAAGTGACCTGAAGCAGCTTTATTTTGGCCTGTCTGTTTGGGCCCTAAGAAAGGCAAGAGAAAAGATCACTCATCCTACAATTATTTGGAAACGACTGCCACTTTCCAGCAGAGGGCAATAACATATACATTTATCTCACAAGTAATACTTGGTAAAGGGAACAGAGATAGCAAAAAGGGTAAGACCAGGTATGAAAATTTCTCTTTAAATTTCATTGCCCCCAAATCCTCTGCACACAAAATGGAGACACACAAAAAATAATTCAGTTTGGATGACAATCAGCCCAAATGTAGATTGGTTTTGAAGTTCTTTTTAAAAAGAAAGAGGCATTTCATTTCTTTAATGGTCTTAATAATTACCACAAACATTTAATGTTGTTACATTTCTAATGTATTGTTTTATCATAAAAAACATAATTTGTATCTTCCTTCTGGTTTACAGTTAAAAAAGGCAAAGCTTCAAACGGTAGTGTTTATGCAGATTTGAAAGTATCTGTTTAAAAACACATGGAGCCGTTCTGCCTACTTTTCTTTTTAAAAAAGATCATCACAAAGAAAAAAAAGAATAACAATGTCATCTAAAAAGAAAATGTAAAAAGAAAAAAAGTTAAAGAGTGTGGGGCAGTAGTGTGAGAGTTGGACTACAACTCTGGTGATCATGGTTTGATTTTCTGCTCAGCCATGGAAATCAATTGGGTGATATTAGGTAAATCACATATTCTCAGTCCCAGAAAACCCTGTGAAAATTTGCTTTAGTGTCATCATAAAAAGGAAATGCCTTGAAGATACACAACAACAGCAACAAAGCTGTCTTGAACTGCCTTCATAATATAAAATATTTTAAACAAACGGATGTGGGTAGTATTGCACTAGTTTTTCTTCTAATTCCACTTTTTTATTGCTTGCTGTGGTGGTTGTTAATGTTACCTCCATATCATAACCATAGGTGTGTGCTTCATAGTAGCCATTGATAGTTAAATAAAGACAAAAAAATATATCTATATTTTGGATCACAGCTCCCATAGTCATATGCTGTCTGTGGTCAACAACAAAATCTATATTTTCCTACACCAGATGCAGTCTATCATCTGCTCAGTCTGAAAACTTTGGTGTATGGTGTGTGTGTATGTGAGACAGTGAGGGAGCTAACTAGCTAATATACTGTTAAAACAGGGGCTACTGAATAATCTGAAAGGGAAATTACATTGCAAAGCGTTTGTAGAAAGTTAGTGTGGCCATTTGTGAGTTTAAGTCACAGTTAAGTAAGAGAAATTCCTAAGGGCTTGGATAACTCCAGCAGGAGGGAATATTCAAAAGAACAGAACTGTGTGTTATAAACTCTGCTAAGGTGTTTCTGGGAAATGATGAACTTCCCACCCTCCAAGCACATTAATAAGTATTTTAAAAGACAAGTGTTCACTTTTATAACCTTAAGTAACAGTTTTTTTTGAATTTTAATAACATTAAACTACAGTGCATATTTCTTGATGCTAATGGATGTGTTAATTTCCATATGGCATTTTCTTACGCCATTTTTAATTCAGCTCCCTTTCCTGTTTTTAGTATAATAATTGCTTACAGTATTCTGACTTGATTTTATATGACTAATTAGAGTCATGCTGGAAAAAAAAACAGGTTTGCAGGTAATATTGAAATTAAATATGTTAATTTGTACCACAGAGCACAGATTTTATATGAGTTTTAATTTAGTATAGGATCCATAGTTCTGTATTTATAAAGTGCCCTTGAAAGCCTCCTCTGTTTTTCAAACATTAATACCACAGGGAAACCAGTATACAAACTTTTAGCTAAAGGCTATTCCAATATAAATTAAGTGGTCGCTAACATGAAAATATGGCACATATTTTAAAGAAATACTCAAAGTATTACTTTAGCTTCACTGTGAAGTTAACATAGTTCAAATACATTACATTTCTGGATGCTGAAAGATATATATATTAAGAGACATACACAGAAACACACACACAGGCGCGCGCACACACACACACACACACACACACACACACAGGAAGAGACTAAGCATGAGGAAAGATTGTTTGCCCATTTCAGTGATCCTCCACATTGCACTGTTGGGTTTTGTATATACAGGACAGCTTCTGAAGATGTGTAGCACTTGCCTCCATAATTCTGCTCCACACTGACTTTTGAATTTTGAAAATTACTCTGAATTTTGCATGTCACACAAAATCATATCATCTTGCTGCAATCTGAAGAAGAAACAAATCCCATGTGACTTGGTAAATATGCTGCTTCCTCACGTATGGTCAAAGCCATTCCATTTGGACAATCATTACCTCTCTTCAGACTGTTTAGACCCATCTGATCTCAGGGTAAAATGGGATATTAAGGAGAATATATATTCCCTATAATTAACAAATTACCACACACACCTCTGGACTTCTTCAGAAGTATGTGCTGCAGCAACCGGGCCAAAATGAATCCCTTGTTTACCTTCCAATGATCACATAAAATGTGACATGTACAGTTGAAGTCAGTCACACGCTATGATAAACAAACGTCTTCCACCACTTGAGGGAGCCCCCTTTATCCCTTCTAAATGCATCTTAAAATATCTTCTTAATTGACCATATAATGCAGCACTTTTTAGTTTGCACATGGAGAGCCATGTGAGTGGAGCTGTACACAATGAATTCTCCTCTTATGGTATCCACTTTAGACTAGTCACCTTTCTGTAGCATTAGCAGATAAGCATTAACTGATCAATTGGTATCACTAGGAGCAGCTCCCAAGAACGTTCTGATACAACATTGCAGTGTGTGCATGCATTGTGTGTCCTGGAAAAACTCTTGTTTTCACCTTTGTTCCTCACTGTGGCTATTTGTTTCCTCTTCCTAACAGGTATTAGTACTTTGCCAAATGCAGTTGGGCCAGGTGTCTGTTAGAATAGCTTTTGTTTCTACCTGGTTCATCACTGCTTGCTTCTTCCAAGTATTTATTATACAGAATAGTGCCTTGAGGGCAGGTGCCTAAGGACTCTTGACCTCTGGCTTTTAACCTCTGGCTGATGTCTGAGGCTTCTAAATATCAGCAGACCATCTACCACAAGTAAGAGAACATCAAAGGCACTGAGAATAACCAGCAGTGACATTCTGTTTGCAGAATTGAAAGATAAAGTAGCTACTGTTTTAGAATAGCTTTGACAAGAAAGCAACCTTTCCTCTATGAAGATTATCCAGATGAAGGGATTAGTTCTCAGACTCAGCAAAAATCTATAAAGGGCTCCCTCTTGCTCCAGTTGTGGATGCATTAAAAAAGGGAATTGAATAGGAAGGGATATCAGTTGGTGACTTGGAAGAAATGGCATTAGCAGTTTGTGCTATATTTGAAAAAGCCTTTTTTTCCTTCCGTCAGATACTTGCTTGAGTTGTTTCTGGATGCAAATCCTCCCACTTGTTATGTGATAAATGTGATTCTCAAGGGATCAGCCTCAACAATTTGTCCTACAAAATGCACATGCTCTCATTGAATACTATACTACAGTATATGACAAACTTATCCAGTCCAAAGCTTAATGGCACTGGGAACCTAATAATTAGTTGGACCTCGGTGGAAAACATCAAGACATCTGTAGCTACCCATCATGCCATTACCAAAGGAACAAATAAAAATGCCTGATCCTTCATTTAGTTTATAGTAGTTGTGACATCTACTCCCCTACAAGGACAAGCATATTTAAATAAAAGTGAGTGTACCCCCAACAATTATTCCAGTTGTAATCAGACACAACATAGGCCTGAGACAGACGGGTGGGAAGCGCTGTCGTTGGGGCAAAACTAGAGTTCAGGAGCGGACAGTGTCTGCACGCTCCTGAACCCTAGTGTGCAGCAGTGGCACTATCATGGTGGCCACCCATCCACATGGGGCCACCATGATGACGCATGTGTGGTGCAGCATTCGCATGTTGCAGTGCTGCGCTTGCATCATGGATGCGCCACAGTGTGCTTTTAGCAGCTTCTTTTTGGTACGGAGGGAGCCCACACGGTTTGATTACTGTAATGTGGATTAAATCTGTTGTAGAAGAATTCCTAGCTGGACATTATGTGCAGCATTCTGTAGTCCACAAAGGGAACAAGCATACATGAAGCGAAGTCAGATATTGCTGGGAAATAGGCTTTTAAAATGGCTAGCATGACAGGAAAGTTTGCTAGTGTAATTGTTTGAAGACCAGTTAATAATGTTGGGATTTACTCAATCTGGATTATTTGGTGAAGGACACATCCTCTTTTTAGTGGCCAAGATCCAGTGATGTTGTTCCATATTTAATGGTGTATACCTTTCATAGTCAGTAACAACAGAATCTAGATTTTCTTCCCTTCCCATTCTAGAAGATTTCCCATAATACCCAGCAGGTTTTTGTTGTGCACAAAGAACTTCAGAACAGAAAGGAAAACAGTGATTATGGCAGAAGCACGAGGACCCATCAGAAGTACACCAATGGATCCTGACCAATGTTGTTAGAAGATGATTTCGTGAAGCCTATTTGCTTGAATAGCAGCAATACATTTTACATTCTCTTATGTGTACCCTTATGTATTATGTATTACGCATTTTGAAATTTGGTGTATGATTTTTTATCTCTGTCTAAATTGCTGAACACTTGTCTCTTAATTGATAAATGATAAAAGAAGATAAATATTTGCCTGTGTAAGACATAAATAACAAGTGTGCTGGTTAATCTCAGTATCTTCCCTGCAATGTTTATCTCTTTTTGAACAGAATTAAAATGAACAAGAAAGCTATCACTTGGTCCACCTACAACAGACAAATACGAGAAGCAGACAGTTTGGAGTTAAATTAATCTTTCTGCTGACAAAAGCTTTCTAAACTGCTTTAGCAGTGAGACTAGTTAGCTTGGAATATTTCATGGCTCAGAACTTCATTTTTTATTCATTCTCTTCTTACAAGGCAGAGATCATAAGTGAATGTGTCTAATAGTCTTACCTTTGAGGAAGCTACATTGGAGATACCACCTGGAATTAATGACTCAACAAAACTGAACAGAGAAATTTATTCAAGAAACTTGCACTTTGTAATGGTTAAAACGTTTTTTTTTAAGCTAAGTATGGGCTTGTTCTTGATATTTCTCAGTTGTATGTAGAGCTGCTAATGTAGGTAATCCTCAGGGAAGGTTCATTTCATTGCAAAGGAAACAATGGTTGGTTCTTTGAAACGCTTGAAGATATCCTGGGTCTGTATGCTGAGAAGGTTTTACAGCTGTCTTTTTTCCCTAAAGAGGGGAGACACCAGTTCTGTCAAAATGAAAAGAAACTCTGATTGTCCAGGTGTTATTCTCTTTAGGAGAATAATCATGAGACTGTGTAAACTGGAATCATGCTTGTTAGAGGGAATACAGGTTTTTAAGAGATTTTTTTTACAGAAACAAATAATAATAATAATAATAATAATAATAATAATAATATTTATTTATATATCCCGTCTCTCCCTACGGATCGAGGCGGGAGAACAGCACATATATAAAATTACACATAGTTAAAATACATTCTCATTATACAAAACAAAATTTAAAAACACATTAAAATACCTGTACATGTGCAATATCAAAATCTGATTCCTCATCAAGTTCTGAGTGGAGTATCATCTTAAGCTGTTAAAGCAGGCCTGGGGGGTGGGTTCGCCAGAAGAGATCCTTCTTGATTGCCTTCTTAAAGGCATCTAAGGTGGTAATGAGACGGATCTCCTCCGGCAAGCCATTCCACAATTTGAGAGCCATCACAGTGAATGCCCTCTGGGAAGTAGATCTTAATCTAGTCTTTGGGCAGTCCAATAGGTTCTTCCCTGTAGTTCTGAGAGTGTGGGGTCGATCGTGTAGGGAGAGGCATTCCTTCAAGTAACAAAATTGCATTAATCACAGAGACTGTGGTACCTGTGAAAACAAAGTCACACTTTGATCTTATGTAGTATGGTGTAGCAGTTTGAGTGTTGGACTATGACTCTAGAGACTCTGGCTTGAGTCTGAGCTCAGCCATGAAACCCATTAGATGACCTTCAATAAGTTACACTCTCCTAGCCCCAGGGAACGGAATGGCAAAATGCTTCTGAACAAATCTTGCCGAGAAAACCCCATAATAGGTTCGCCCTGGGATTGCCATAAGTCTGAAGTAACTTGAAGGCACACAACAGCAGCTACTGAAAACACCTTCATCTCTAGCAGACCACTTCATGAACAAATTCTTTTGAGATCAAGGGCTCATAGCAGCATTGCCAGACCTCCTGTCAAACAATTCCTAGTTTATGCTTGCAACTGCAAGCTTTCTACTTGAATGCAATTCAGAGAAGCAGTTGTCATGGCGTTTATGAAGTATCTGAAAGACTGCCTTCTCCCATATGAGCAAGCCTCAAAGATCATCAGCAGAGGCCCTGTTATTTATCTCACCACTTCATATCTCACCACTTCAACAGAGCTGGTGGGTACATGTGATGATAGGGCTTTCTGTGTAGCAGCACCTCAACTGTGGAACTTCCTCCCAAGAGGAAGGCTTGTTCCATCTCTTCTACATTTGAGGAGGCAGTGAAGAGAAGACTCTGCTGTTTTGCATGGTCTTTGGCTCTTAAAATTAGAGGCATTTTCTGTGGCTGTCTTTAAATTGTTTCCTAGTTTTTGAATTAGAGAAAGGTTTTAATTGTTTTAACTGCTTTTCTATTTAATATTTTTAAATGGGATGCGGTGGCTCAAGTGGTTAAGACACTGACTCTGTTGATTGCAAGATCAGCAGGTTGGCAGTTCAAAGCCCATGTGCCACTTGCTGGGGTGAGCTCCCATCACTAGGAACAGTGGGCTTCTGAGATAAATCAGCATGGTTCGTCTGATATCAAGAAACTACATCTACCTGCAAGTTGTCCAGGCCAGAGAGCAATGTTTAAGAGCAATTCTCTATTTCTGAAACTCCTATAATAACCAGAATGAAGACTTTCCACATGCTTTTTTGTCTGAGGCTTTTGCCCTCTACTCTGCACAACATAGACATAGTTTAAATAATGCAGCACAAACCAAAATCTTAACAGTGGTGTCATGAATTCTATGATAGAATGCTAGTATCTATGGGAGCAGACGCCCCAGCAAGGCTCTCATCCACAATATGAAGCTGCTGCTAATGCAAGCAGTTGGAATGATCACACACACAAAAGAGGCAGTTTCCTAGCAATTAAAGTGATAAGTTGCCTATGATTATACTACAGAACTTGGCAGCTGGGTGATAAGAAGACAGCAGGGCATGAAAGAACTAATACAACTTCACTAGCTGGACAAACTGCCCATATCTGTTTGTGAAAAGCTTTGGTTATGTTCCCCGAGCAGCTCTTAAGCTGGAAAGCTTGACTCAAATGCTTTAGCAATCACTTCTATTGCTCAGATCACCTCAAAGACAATTTCCAAACTCCTACACAAGCATATGTGGCGTAGTCACTACCCAGTGACTGCAATTGCTAGCTTCTACAGAGGATTTACTTATAGATTTCCAAAGAAATGTTTTCTCAGACCTTATGGCTAATCTCCTTGTCAGACTGATAACCAGTGTTCAAATTTTACATAGGCACTTATCCCATTAACAAATAAACTGGCCTACCTCTTCTGGCTTGAATTCAGGATCTGGGATGGTCCCGGATGATATCATACCTAAATCACTGTCTATCTAGCTGGGATGCTGCCACCTGGATATATCCAGGGTTGAAGCCTCACTCAGCCGGCCATTTTTTGAAGTCAGAAACTCCCTGACTTTGAAAAAGTGTTGGCTGAACGAAGCTTCAACCCGGGATGCATCTGGGCGGCAGCATGAGGCTGGATAAGTGGCGATTCATTTATGATAACATCTGGAGGCATTCTGGAGCCTGAATTCAAGCCAGAAGAGGTAGTCCAGTTTATTTGTTAATGGGATAAACTCCATAGATTAGGTTTTAGAAACTTTTTGGCTCCCTCTCCCATGATGGATGGCTGCTGAATGGCTGGCCCTCCCATGGGATACCATAAGACCTTTTTGTCAAGTGGGGTATCAGAAGAAGTGGCAGATTGCTTGATCCTTCCACCATAAGGAGGAATATTTGTCTCCTCTTCCTGACTGCCACCCCCAATGAAGATTCAATTGCTTGCTCTGAGGAAGGTTGCCTCAAGGGAAGGCACTATAGGGTGAGCAGTGCTCCAGGGAGCTTAAGCTGCTGCTGCAAATGTAGTCTCTATGGTTACTTCACTTATCCCACTCTGAAGAAGGAACCTCAGAGTAAGTCTTCAGGGACTTGAGATGGGACGGAGGAAGAGACAGAATTTTTTCCTCCAACCACAGACTACAGGATGCCTTGCACACTTGCCTTAAAGCTCCTTCTGCCATAACATGTTAAGAGTCAAAAACGAATCTGACTTAAATGGTTTTTACCTGCTGGAGGAAAAACAGGGACCTATCCTATCCACAGCCTGGGATAAGGAGTTTATCACATGAACTTTAAAACTGGCTCAAGCCTCCCGGGCTGCAGCCAGGACGTGGGATGGAGGCGGAGATTATTGCATGCTAAATTGCTGCCTAATCGCTGGCTGCCTTCAGTCTGGGTTCATGTTGGGTCCCAGTCACTCTCTGCCAGCACTTTCTGGTTTCTAAAAAGTGCTGGCAGAGAGTGGCTGGGACCCGGGCTGATGGTGGCTGGCAATTAGGCGGCGATTTAGCATGTGATAATCCCCGGCTCCATCCTGCATCCTGGCAGCAGCCCGGGAGGTTTGAGTTGGTTTTAAAGTTCATGCGATAAGCTCCTTTGTCTCTATGAAACCACTCTCTCATATCCTCACCCAATGTGCCTGTAATGGTGGTGGGATCAAGAAAAAGCCTTTTCCCTCAGGCCATAAAATATGAGCCTTGAACAGGATCATATATAAATATACAGTCTTTTGGATAGTCTGGACCCAAACCATATAGAACTACAAAGATCATAACCAGCACTTTGAAATCTGCCTCGAAAAGGACAGTAGTAAGAGAAGTTCAGGGAGATTAAAATGTTCTGCCACCAGTTGGTCTCAGGCGCATCATCAGTGAACTATACAACTCATTCTGGACAATAATGCCACTCTTTCAAGGGCTCTTGGTGGCAGGCCTTTACTTACCTACAGACAGCCTCCAAACCTCAAATGGGTACTCATACAGGAAGACACGGGTACTTAGCCTTGCCACAAACCAATATGCCAACTCTGCCTGTACATTTATCCAGGGAATGTCATCACAAGATCAAATGGCATCACCCACAATATTAGAGGGACCTTCACATGCTCATCCTCCAATGTAATTTATGCCATTCTATGTCATCAATGCCTATCAGCACTCTACATTCGGCAAACAGGCTAGTCTCTGCACCAGAGGATAAATGGACGTAAATCAGACATTAGGAATGGAAATACACAAAAACCAGTGGCAAAACATTTTGGTTTCCCTGGGCATGCCATTTCAGACCTTAGAACAATGGCCCTTGAACAAAAGAACTACAAAGTTAGATTGGAAAGAGATACAGCAGAATTGGAGTTCATCCACAAACTACCATTCCTCAGCAATGGATTGAACGGGGATAATGGCTTCCTTACTCACTACACACATTTCAACACTATCTGACCTCATCCTCAGGGGGGTATCCTATACTCATCTATTCTCTTCACCCACAGCCTAGTTTCCATTGCCAAACTGGTCTTGCCCCTTCATTTCCATACACACTGGCCAGTTCACAATGTCTTTGTTCACTAACAACCTAGTTAAAACTGGACTGCTACTTCACTTCCATACACCAGGGATTTTGAATTTGAATTGACATTCTCACACACCAATGGCATATATATATATATCTGTCCTTGGTTTCCACTCCACTATATGCATCTGAGGAAGTAGACTTAAGTCTATGGAAAGCTCATGCTGCCAACTTCTTTCTTTCAGTTAGTTTCAAAGGTGCTACAAGATCTCTCTACATACTGATTCCACAGACTAACACGGCTATATCTTGGAATTCTACCTCTCTGTGTTCTTGGTTTGCACTACAGACTTGATTAAATTTCCCCCAAATTTTCCTGGTAGAGAGGGAAAATAACTATTTGGGAGGAGTGATTTTCATTTTGATCATAGATAGGCTGATGTGATGGGTAGCCATGGTGGTTCTGAAGAGGAACATGCTTTCAGAGAGTCTCCATGCTCAGTGTGGCTCTTATCTGGAAAAACATAAAATCTAGCACACATTTCATCTTTTCCTGCCCTGATTTCTCAAGTTATCCAAGTTTTTGAGTAGTCCCACCCCTGCCCAGTGAAAGATAACTTTACTGCTCATTCTGAGTATTACTCTCCTCAGGAATGTATTATTCAAGGCTGTCACCATGGCTTTCCAACATTTCTCATTCCAAAGGATATCACTTAGTCTTGCACAAATAAAGAGCCATGAAATCAAAGGGGACAGAAAGTGTTACTCTCAGAAAGAATGACTCCGGCAATTTTTCTGCACGTATAATATTATTAATATGCTCACAATTTAGGCCTTTGGGTAAAATAGGAAGTGCCTAAGTAATTTAATTACATTTTGATGGAAGCTTGGGCTAGCAGAGTGGAGTGAAGATTCAGCAGCATCTTCATTTTCTAGTGCAAAGATAAATTTTCAAGAAAACTTAAGCTGCAGTTGATCATGTAAGGGTGATTTATACTGTCAGAGCACTGGTATATCTAGCTCAGTATTATCTTGTGCTAGGGGTCCTCCAGAGGGTTCTTGACTGCAATTTGCCATGGCCCCTCATTATTGACTATGTTGGACTGGGGTGATGGGAGTTAATGTCCAGGAACATTGGGAAAGCTACATGTTGCCCATCCTGTCCTACTAAGACAGGAAGCAATGGTCTGTCCATCCTTCCCTCCCTCTGGAGGTAGTCTTTAAGGATTGTAAAAGTGCTTTTCCACATGTAAAGTGTGTATTTTGTCACTGTGCTATGTCCCATCAAGGGGCCATTCCCACTTGCATTTAAATCACTTTGGGCTTAGCATTGATACCGGGTCTCTGAATCGATTCAGGCCGATGCATAGTTCCCACTATGGAAGCATATTTCATTATTCCATGAATTAGTGTCTTTTTTTGACATGACTGTCATTCCCACTTGATTTGCGCTGCTGTCAATTAAAATGTGTCATCATTGGGGAGGAGGAGGTCTCCACTGTACTCATGGGTGCCTCCAAGGGGGCAATGCTGCTCCTTTCCTTCTCCTTGGAGGATAGCTAGAGCAGGTCCAGTGGCAGACAGGGTTCAGAGAGCCAGCTGAAGTCCAGGAGGAGGCCTAGAGGAGGAGCTAGAGGTGCTGGATTTCCACAACTGGTCTCCTGGTCTTTTTGGATTTCCACAACTGGTTTCCTAGTGTTAGAGGCTGCTTCCACACTGCAGAATAATTGCAGTTTGACACTGCTTTAACTATCATGGCCTCATCTTATGGAATCCTGGAAGTTGTAGTTTGTTGTGGCACCAGAGCTCTCTGATGTGAAAGTTAAAACTATAAATCCCAGAATTCCATAGCATTGACCCATGGCATTTAAAGTGGTTTCAAACTGCATTAATTCTGCAATATAGACGCAGCTTAAGATTAGACTCAAATAACTATACCCCATTATCTCTAACAGGGGCAGAAAAGCCCTTAGTAATTTTTAACTTCTGTGGGCTACATCAGGTTCTAATTCAACACAGTTTCAGCTGGCCTAGTGTGAGTTCAGTTGGCCCTCTGCCATGGATTGCACTGATTCAATTATTGGATTACAAGAGTCCACAGAATAGAGTTTATCGCACCACAACGGATTGGGGATGGAACGAAAGGGGCTGGGAACGAGTGTGGAACGAGTGGGGGATGCATTTTACCACACACAAAAGTCCCCATTTCTATTCTGTTCTCTTCTGTTCCGTCCCCCATCCGTCCCACAGGAGGCAATTTTTGAGAACGCTTGTTGAACAGTTCTCAAAAATCGCCTCTTGTGGGACGGATGGGGGACGGAATGGAAGGGAATGGAACGGGGACTCCTGTGTGCGGTAAAATGTGTCCTCCACTCGTTCCAGCCCCATCCCAGCCCCTTTTGTAATGCACAAGGCCCGTTCCAGGGGCCTGTGCGATAAACTCTAATATTTAAGATAGTAAGGTTCCTCTTCTAATGTTTCAATGACCATATAAAATTATGCAGCTTGATCCTCAATGTATTGACTTAAAAGTAAATTTCACAAAATTTAATGGGACTTATATCTATGCAAATGCAAATATAGAGCGATTTTGCTAATTATTTTAAGTGCTATATAAGCTCAGAAGACCTTACCCTGGTAAACATCCTCAAGAAAATTTGCAGCCCAAAATTGTATTTATTTATTTAGGTATTTATATCCCGCCCTTCAGCCCTAATGGCTCTCAGGGCGGCTTACAATTATTATTTTTAATCAGACAGTTCCCTGCCCTCAAGCTTACAATCTAAAAGACACGAAACAAAAGGAGAAGGGAATGATGGAGGGAAAGGGGATGAGGTCCAGTGGTTCTTCTCTCCCTCTGAGGAGATTCATCGATGAATTCATTGATTCATTGATGAGTGAAAAACCCACACTTGTGGTACTAGAAAGCACATCTGTTGCTGTTTTGGTATGGGCATGATGATTGCATGTGTCCTAAGAATGTATTGTTTAGTGTCCATTATACATCACCACCAGGAACAATCACAAGTCTTTCCAAAATTCACTTAATTTTCTGATTTGGAGAGGTGTGTGCATGAATATAGAGCAAGAGAGGAAAATGGTTCGTCTCCTTGATGTTTTGGACTTCAGGTCCCATAAATCAGCATAGTCATAGTAAAGAATTATGGGTGTTGTAAAAAACATCTGAGGGAGGATCAAAGATTCTCCTGGCTAAGTCCTCCAGGAATATGACTGCTAGCTCTAGCTACTACTGTGAGGAAGACTGTAAGGGAACTAATCATGTTGGTACAGAGGACTAGATCTTTATGTGGAGGAGCTCCCACATATGAACAACTTACCATAGCTGCAATGCTTCAAGTATGGCTGATGCACCCTCCCTGAACCCAATGAGAGAAGAGCTGTGTGAGAACCTCTTCATTGAAGACAATATATTTGGGTCAGCTTAGTAGGGCATTTTGAGTCAAATGCTTCTTTGTTTAATATAGCTCTGTTAAATAAGCAGCGGAATACATTGTGACTTCCTTTCAGTTCTCTGTATATCATTAAAAATTATTGGACTATTATTTCCCCCCCAAATTAATCAAAATAATTAAGTCCCAGGCTGAGACCTCACTTGCCACATTACTGCCTGAAGCTAATTTGTATTGCTGAGTTATAAACCTCTGGAACAAAATGGAGTTATATGGGACACATGTTAATATATATCCCTGGTTCTTGCAGAATGAATGATGTCATTCTAATTTAGAAATAACTATACAATGTTATTATGCAATATGCTGGCCGTTTATTTTTTACAATTCTACTGTCAGCTTACAACATAATTAAACAACTAACCATTTCAGGAGCTTAAACTTCCCCCAACAATTCTCAGATCCAACAAAGACCATTTTGTGTGTGTAGTTAATTGCTACCCATTCCTCTTGAATGCTGAAAACAACAAGTATCTGAAGATCATGTAAAAGCAACATTAGTATAATCTACGTCTTTAAGACACTGCAGAGATAATGCAATTTGACCCCACTTTAATAGCCATGGCTCAATCCTATGGAATCCTGAAATTTGTAGGTTGTTGTGGCATCAAAGCTCCCTGACAGATAAGGCTACAAAGCTCACAAAAAACTTCAAATGCCAGAATTCCATAGCATTGCTCCATGGCAGTTAAAATTGTATCAAACTGCGTTATTTATGCAGTGTGGGTTAAACCCTAATCTCATGGGGGAGAGGATGAAGTTGCATTATTTCTTGATCATCGTTTCTTTCTTGCCAATGTGTGCAGAACTAGGAAATGTGCAGCCAGTTAAATCCAGTTAAATCCTGAAGAAGATATTTTTACAACTGAACTGGAAGGCATCCCACAGATCCGATGGGTTGTCTCGCCTTGTAACTTTTAAAAGCAGAAATATATTAGATTAACACAATGCTAAAATAGTCATAGAAACAATGCAATGAAAAAAAAAAAAAGAGAGGCACATTTCCCCATCCCAGGAACACTTTCACACTACACATGATGCCACTTTAACTGCCATGCCTGAATCTGATAGAATCTTAGGATTTGGAATTTAGGGATGATTTAGAATTCTCTTCCTCTGTGCCTCCCCAAGTTATAAACCCCAAGATTGCACAAGATGCAGGCATGGCAATGTAAACTGGAGTCATAGTATTATAATTGTGTAGTGTGAGAGGGCCCTATATTTCCCCATTTTCTTCTAAACAAACATTATTGTGGTGGTGGTGGGAGAAGGACAAGAAAGGGAAAAAACCTTTCTTTTAAATTCCCATAGTTTTAGAAGTCTGCACTACATGAGCCATGAGAGCAATGTGGTGTAGTGGTCTGAGCATTGGACTACAACTCTGGAAACCAGAATTCAAATCCCTGCTTGGCTGTAGAAACCTACTGGTGATTTTGAGTAAATCATACTCTCTCACCCAGGCAAACCCCCTCTGAACACATTTTGCCAAGAAAACCCTATGATAGGTTTGCTTTAAAGTCACCAGAAGCCAGAAATGACTAAGGCACACAACAACATGACACACACACACACACACACACACACACACATGCTTCAAGGATACTGACCCATTCTCGAGTGTAAAGAAGCCTCCATCCTGGGGCAGCCCAGGCTGTCACCTCTGATCAGATCATAGCCCAACAGTCCCAGATGCCCCTAACATTTGAGTCCTGGAGTTCTTTGAAGTAATAATACACACCCATTAGATGCTTCAGGGCTGCAGGCTTTATAGTTCTGTGGTTTCTTCTCTGTCTCAGAGAGAGGATGTTTTACTTGGCCTGTGTGGACAACCCCATGGTGTAAGCATCTCCAATTCTTAATGTTATTAAAAGATGCTAAACTTTGGCTATGTGGCCAAGGACATATGAAGAAGATAGTGACATAGAAACTTTTCAGTGATGGCACCTATTTTGAGAAACTCCCTCTCTATACAGGTTTGCCTAGATAGGCACTGAGGAGGTTGGGGAAAGCCTTCTATTTTAGATGTGACTTTGAGGATTTGCCTGGACTGCTACTTTCTATTGGGTTTAACAGTAATTATTTAGTAGCTGTTTCACATGTTAATACTGATATCAGCCACTCTGTCATCCCTCTGGTCATCAGGCATGGGGTAAATTCAGTAAATATGAAGAAACTTGACATAATATAGTGTGTGTGTGTGTGTGTTGTGTATTCCTCTTGGGCTGGGGCAAAGATGGGCCTTTGAAGAAGGTGCAGCTTCCAACCTGCACCTTCTGTATATCACATTTTTTAAAAGTTCTGTATTATTGTAGTTTTAGGAAGAAAGAGACTGTATAAATGTAATAAGTGAATGTATGCATGGGTGAATAACAATTGGAAAATGCATACCACTCTAAGCCACCTCTTCAAGCATAGGCAATGAAGAGAAGAATGAAGGAAACTTTGAACTGCATTCACCATATTGTGTGTGTGTGTGTGTGTGTGTGTGTGTGTGTGTGTGTGAATGATCAGCTTTTACAAGATGTTGCCAGAGAAACACAGGTTGGAGATGGAGAGATTAAACAGTCTATCTCTTTCCTTCTGCACTGGCATATTTTTTTGATCCCCTTTATACCTATTTCATTGAACGGCTGGTGTTCCAATGGCTGGTTTATGCCTGGAAGTTGGCTGTGTATTTTCTCCTATGTAAGGGACCACATGGAGAAATCCAACTTCTACACAGATACAGCTTCAGCAAGTCAATTGTCCATATCCATTTCCAGGAGTGCCACCTCAATAAAAGGCACATCTGTGTACAGGTTACTCTCTATTTCTGTCTGAATAAGAAGAGAGATCAAAGGCAGAACTAACCCAAGACCTCTTGTTGCATGAGTTGAAGGACAAGATGCCTTCAACAGTAGTGAAGATACTGTATCCTTCAGCCTTCCCAGCCCATTGGCCTCCCAAATGGACAATTCCATCTATTATCTGATGACTGTCTTGTCCTAAAGCTCTGCTAGTTCCTTCCTACAACCATCCTCAATGAGCAAATGTTTCTTGGAAGGCCGTCTGGCAGCATTTGAAGAGATGCTTCAGGTGACCCATGTTTATGGGTTAAACATAAATGATATGTACTGATTGTATTTAAAGTCATCAGGCCTTTTACACAATTCCCTCTATCTTTGAAACAGCCCTGGAACATAGGCCAATATTATGAACCCCATACTACAGATAGAAAGACAGAGGCTGCTGCCACACTGCAGAAATAAAGCAGTTTGACATCACTTTAACTGCTATGGCCCAATGCTATTGGAATTCTGAGATCTGTAGTTAGTTGTCACATCATAGCTCTGTGACAGGATAGACTAAGGTCCCATTCACACTTGCGTTTTTGTGCTGGGTAGATCTGGGCAGATTCATTGATGCAATACTGAATCTGACCCAGATAGAAGTTCACACTATGCTTAGCCTGATTTAATATTTCTGGTGCAATTTTATCCTGTCAAGTTCACACTGACCAAAGTACCCATTAAAAATGGAGCCTCCTTGTCGATTGCATTCAATCATTTTCGGGAAGTTTATTTTGTTCTGTCAGTCAAATGATGCACATCTATATCACACTGTTTGGCTGACACCCCCCCCCCCAGCCTTGGAGTGTGGGGAAGGTAAGCCTCTCTGAGGACCCCTTGACATAATTCCCCACTCAGACCTGGCAACTAAGTGTGAGCATTCAAGGTAGACCTGTGGGATAGGTATGCTCACCCCCTCTGCCCATTAATCCCTCCCTTCAGGATGCCCCAAATGGGATGGGGGGGGGCAAGCTCACATTGGCAGCATTCTGATAAAGTCCAGTTTTTTTTCCAAAAGACATGGGGGAGAATTGGATATTGGAAAACCTGTGATGAGGGGGATTTGCCCAGGATCCACCGCTATCTGGATGTGCAAAACCGGGCGCCAGTGTGAACTACCCACTTTTAAACCGGTTTGCAGACCGGTTTATAATGTAGTGTGAACGGAGCCTAAATATCTCATTAAGTTACAAATCCCAGAAGACCATAGCATTAAGTCATGGCAGTTAAAAGTGGTATCAGACAGTTTTATTTCTGCAGAGTGGATGCGCTTTGAGTTTGGTAAACTAGTGGCTTACCTAAGGCCATCTTGTTAAGGTGAGAGTTCACTTGGGAGATTTTGCAGGGGTACACAATCTTCCTTTTCCATCAGGGATGCATAGATTCCCCAAGCTTCACCATTGTTACTCCTTGTAGACCCTCACAGTTCACTGATCACCTGGAGAGCAGGGGAAAAACTGACCTTCTGGCACTACCTGGGGTGAAGCTGCAGGGGGAGGCAAAATGAAGGAATAGTCAATAAGAATTCTGCCTGCCCCAATGAAATTTTCCTTTAGTTCCCAATGTTTTAGCTCTGCAGTGAATGTGACACCAAAAATTGTTTACACCCAGAACTCTTCTATTTGCTGTGTTTCCATTCCTTTGGTCACATTGCCTATCCCCTTTCTTTGGATGTCTGTCTAAACTGTATTTTTTAAAGGCTCAACCAAAGTTTTTAGCTTACTCCAATGCTAGAAACCTGGGAGATTTCACAGGGAGGTGAGGAGATCATTCTTAAGGGTGTGTGCAATGCCCTCATTTTGCCATCCTCATAGCTACACCTTGGACTCTGCTATTAGTTGGACTGGGACAGTGACCGTGTCAAGATTGCTGGGAATAAAGCAAAGGAGGAACTTCTTCCAACCTCCAGCAGTCCTGCTGTTGAGACTGTTCTTTCTCAATTGCTAGCCACACAGGAGAAACATCAATCTCTGTGAGAGGGCTAGAGGCTGTGTGCATACTTCTGAGTTTTTATATGTGTGTGTTGAAATGAATGTGTGGCACAGGAAAGTGTATGTGTATGTTGGTGCAACATGAAGACAGCCCCGAAGGCTGAAAACATTGTACATGTTCTGCTATACAGGAGCATAAGAAGCACCTTCTATTAGTTTAGCCTATTTCTCCATGCAACCCAGTGGCCAAGTTGGCTGGGGAATTCTGGGAGTTGTAGTCCTAAAAGTAACCTGGAGGATGCTGGGAGCTGAACCTGAGACCTTCTTTATGTCAAGTATGTGCTATGTGAGTGAGCTACTGGTTTTTCCTAAATCAGCCAGTCTGTAATTATAACATATGTGTACTGGGTGACCTTGGGCAAGTCACACTCTCTCAGCTTCAGAAGAAGGCAAAGACCCTCTGAACATACCTTACCAAGAAAACCCCACAATAGTTTCACCTTAGGGATGCCATCAGCTGGAAACGTCTTGAAGGCACACAACAATAACAACAGCAAACCAGGTATGTACCCTCCAATTGTCCCAATTTGGAAGAAATAGTCTCAATTAACCCTTTCTCATTCTACTTTTTAGCTGATTTTAAAATGCTCCAATTTCTCTCTTCTCCTCCCATTTTCCTCCTTTGTCCTCAGCATGCTTCAGTTGCAGCAAACACTTCAAGTGCAAAATGCAAAAGCAGTTTGCACTTACCAGAGAGGAGAGAAGAGGCAGAATCCTACCCTTCCCTGTAGACTTGGGCAAAGCAAACCAGTCTCTCCTAGTCTATGTGTTCCTCCTCATTAATAATGTTTGCCATCTTGATCACACTCTATTGTTGCTTGACAACATGTGTCTTGGATTGTACTGTGAAATGTAGGAGGGTATTGCAGACATCTGTGCCTGTAATGTAAGTGGCTAGAGGATTTTCATTGCACATTAGCCTGTCTCCTTGGAACTCCAAATTCTGCTCTGCAATCTCTGCCCCTTCCTTTAATGCTTCCAAGGTCATTTCTTTCTGCTTCTGCTGAGCAGAATTGGACCTCCAGAGAAACCTATCCTATCCAATTAACTTGGCATCATCACCCATTGATTTGAATCCCCCTGTATAGCAATGCAATTGGACATTGCTGGGATTTCACTTGTTCCTTCCTTCCTTCCTTCCTTCCTTCCTTCCTTCCTTCCTTCCTTCCTTCCTTCCTTCCTTCCATTATTGGACAGCTATTGAGGAGCAGACCGATCATCCACCTGGGTGTGAACAACTGTATCTGGACTACCCCCAGAGTCAAAGCATTGCACCTCCACACTTCTTCTGTCCTACACCTGTTCATTCTGGAAGCCATGGTCAAACATTTATAGCCTAAAGCAACAGTTCCCACACTTTGGTTCTCCAGATGTTTTGGACTTCAGCTCCCAAAATTATTGTCTGCTGGCCAAGCTGGCTAGAGCTGCTGGAAGCTGAAGTCCAAAACACCTGGAGGACCAAAGCTTGGGAATGGTACAGCAAGTACTTTGTCTGCAGAGGGCTTTCAGGTTCAACACCTGGCATGTTCATGTTGGGCTGGGAAAGGGAAAGAGAAGTCAGGAGTCTTGGACAACACTGAGCCAGACCAAGCCCTGGTCTGATCTGGTACCAGACAGCTGCCTGTGTTGAGACAGGCCATTTTGTTCACTCCAGATGGGCGAGTGTGGAGGATGGCAGTGATGTGGTTAATGGCTGAAGGCAATAGCTCCTGGAAGAGAGCTGGCTTTGTGGTGGGGTGCTCAGGCAGGCTATGCCTCCTCCTTCACTGGCAACAGCATGCAGACAGAGCAGGGGAGTGGGGCTGCACTGTGGTACCCAGAGACACACAGAGAAAGGGCAGCTTGCTGCCTGCTGCAGTCCTCAGCGCGGTTAATCACGCGTTCCCCTTTCGCTGCTGATTTGCAAGAGCAGATTAATCAGAGAGCGCCGCTTGATGAAATTTTGCTGTTATTGTGCCCATTTTTAGAAACATCTTTTATTATCTTCATTATTCATTTACAGGGGACCGGCATCAATTATGCAAATGAGTTCATAGACTTTGCAGATTACTTCATTTGCCGCTATTGTTTGTGGAAATTTAATTATTAAATATTATTAAGCTTGCGTTTTCTTCAATTTTCCGAGGCTTAGTTTCATTTGATTTTTCCTCCAGCTGCTCTCGTTTCCTTTCAGTGCCAAAACAGCTCCTCATCAAAGCGGCCCTGGCATGTGAAGACCAAATAAAATCTCCTCAATTTAATAATTTTGATGTTAGTCCCTTGTTCTCAGCTGCTTGCTCAAAGCAATGCAGAGAGAAAACGCAGAGCACATTCAATTTAATGAGCAGAAATTGAATTCAAGTTTGTTCAGAATTGACTTCAATTAGGCAGAGTCTTAATGATAAATTAATCTCTTTTCTTTAGTCCCAGGAATTTGTTTTTCAAAGTAGGGAAATTGAACTACATTGAAAGACCAAATAAAGAATACCAATTTTAACTAGATTATGGAACCGATAGCAAAATTTAATTCTTTATAGTAACGTTCTTGGACAAATAGCATTCACTTGGTGGCATGTATTATAATTTATATTCATTGTTACCACTCACACTTTCATGGCATGGATAAAATGGCAGTTGAATTAAATATGGGCTCGTAATAGACTTCAGAGTTTTAATCTTTATTAAGAAACTCTAATTGAATGCATAATTAGCTTTTCAGGGTTTAGGAAACTAGGTTTAATTTCTATGTGGGCTGAAAACATAGATCAGGACTCTATTTAAATAGTTTTCAATATGTGGGGGTTATTGTTGAAGAGAAATTGCAGGATGAAATAGGCTTGCTTAGAATACATACCTTTTCTGTACAATGGAAATACAGAAAACCACATGGAAAGTTTCTCAGCATAGATCAGTTCTTTGGGTGGCATGTTTCCCTGAAGCTGCTACTCTTTTGCGAAAGCTCTAAAGTGCTTAAGGCCCATACTGTGGAGCAGTGCTTGAGGGCCATACTGATTGCTGTTACACTAGAAGAGAGCCTGGCAAGTAACTTTAAAGGAGTAGGAAAGTAATGATCTGCTGAGGGCCTCCATAACCAAGCAGTTGTAGGATAATGCTCTGGAATCATGCCTTGCACTATCATTGCCCAGTTATGGAGGGGGTTCAGAGTGACATTATATTCTTTCTTCTTAGAATTGTCCTTAGTGCTGTGAAGCACTAAATGCTGTGACTCTTAACTGGAACTGGACTGAAAACAGGTTACACACACTGTTTAATGCAATACTGTTGTATCTGTAGCACAATGCAAACATTTAATGTTCTGCAAAAGCCAGCGTGGCATAGTGCAGGGACGTAGCCAGGATTTTGGGAAGGGGGGGGTCCAGATTAAGTGCCACCATTATAATGGGGCTTGGGCGTGGCGGTGCACACTACTCATTGTATCTAACAAAAGGGGGGAGCGGACCCCACGGACTGCCTCCCTTTGGCTACGACCCTGCATAGTGGTTTCAGTGTTGGACTGCAACTCTGGAGTCCAGGCATCATATCCCAGCTCTAACATGAAACCCACTTCATGACCTTGGGCAAATTACACTCTCTTAGCCTCAGGAGAAGGCAATGGTAACCCCCCTCTGAACAAATATTGCCAATAAAAGGTTCACTTTAGGGTTTCCAGAAGTCATACAATCTGTACAATCTGGATAATCCACTTCTCTGGTTGTTGTCATAGAATCATAGAGTTGGAAGGGTCATCAGATCCAACCTTCTGCCTCTGCAGTAATCCATGTCCTAAAGAATCCCCAGGAGGTAGGCATCCAACTTGTCTTTAAAAACCTCCAACAAAGGAGGCTTCACCTAGTTTTGAAGGTGTCTATTCCACTGTTGAATAGCTCTTACTGTCAGAAAGATCCTCCTTTGATTATTATTCCAGTTGATGCAATTTAACAAGGCATTTTTGAGACACAGAACTCTCGGCACTTTGTAGCAGCTGAAACTTTGTGGATGAGCTTCCAACACTATGGCAATGCTGTGGGAACAAAGAGAAGCACAAGCGATTTCTGAGAAACAGGAGGGAGGTATTATGAATGATCAATACAGTGGAAACCACTGCCAGCCTCTCATCCTCCTGGTCAAATGTTTCATGTTTGTTGCCATCTGGTGACTAAAGGCCAGCGTGGTGTAGTGGTCTGAGTGCTGGACTAGGACTCTGGAGACCAGGGTTCCTCACTCAGTCATCGAAACCCACTGGGTATCCTTGGATGAGTCACACTCTCTCAGCCTAAGAAAAAGGCAAAGCCAAACCTCCTCTGAATTAATCTTGCCAAGAAAAGCCTGTGATAGGTTCACCTTAGGGTAGCCCTAAGTCAAAAATGACATGAAGGCAAACAACAAGAAAGTGACTAAAAGAGTGCAGGAACTACAGGACCATTGCATTTTTATTATGAAAGCAAAGTAATGCTTAAAATTCTGCAGCAAAGACTCTTACCATATATGGAGCAAGAAACTCTAGAGGTGCAAGCTGGGTTCAGAAAAGGAAGAGTCACTAGAGACCACATAGCAAACTACCATGGATAATGGAGGCACTAGGTAATTCCAGAAGAAAATCAGCATGTGCTTGATAGACTACAGACAGCCTTTAACTGCAGAGATCATGAAAAAACTATGGAGTGATCTTAAAGAAATAGGTGTACCATTATAGCTGATTGTCTGATGCATAACCTATGCTCAGGACAGGAGGCTACTTTCAGAACAGAACTTGGAGAAACAGAATAGTTCCCAATAAGAAAGAAGGTCACACAAGGTTGTATTCTATCAGTCTATCTATTCAACTTGTATGCAAAAAATGTACACAGAACAGGTTTAGACATGGAAGAAGTAGGAGTGAGGATCGGAAGAAGGAAGAACAATCTAAGATATGCAAACGATAACATTCTACTACCAGAAAACATCAAAGACTTGAAACAATTACTAAAGAAAGTCAGAGAGGAAAGTGCCAAGGCAGGCTTACTACTGAATGTTAAGAAACAGAGGAGTTACAGAAATTTGATCTAGACAATGAAGAAAATTAGAATAGATAAGGATTCCCCGTACCTTGACTCAAACATTGATCAGAATGGGGACTGTAGACAAGAAATCAGAAGAAGACAAGGAATAGGAAGGGCAGCAATGAACGAACCGGACAAGATACTGAGGTGCAAGGATATAAAACTTAACACCAAAGTTAGGATGGGTAAAGCCATTGTTATTTCCCATCACAGGTATGGATGTGAGAGCTGGACAGAGAAGAAAACAGGTAGAAATAAAATCAATTCATTTGAAATGTGGTGTTAGAGAAGAGTCCAAAGAATACCATGGATGGCCAAAAAGACAAACAAATGGGTTCTAGAATTGATCAAGACTGAACTATTCTTAGGGGCTAAGGGGCGGCTTGCAGTCGCCTCTAGCTGTGCTGGATTGGGGCCACAGCAACCACATGCCATGGCCCCAATTTGGCCTTTCCAAGGTGCAAAAAGAAGCTGCAAAAAGTGGCTCCTTTTTGCACCCTGGAAAGGACACAATAGCTATGGTGCCACAGCTTTAAGGTGCTCCTTTGGTACTGCATTGTGTAAATGCAGTTTCAGAGGAGTGCTATGAAACCGTGCGCCATGTGGAGTGGCGTGTGGCATCATGTCGCTATGAGGGAGGAATCAGGGTGTGTGTTGTATGGACACTACACCCTGCCTCCGCCCCCAGGCTGGCTTTAATGGCTGGTCTGCACAGCATCTAACATAACTAAATTGAGGCTGTCTTACTCTGGACACATTATGAAAAGGCAGGACTCACTAGAAAGGACAATAATGCTAGGAAACCTGGAGGACAGTAGAAAGAGAGATAGACTAAGCCTGCAGGATCTGAGCAAAGCAGTTGAGAACAGAGGGGATTGGAGGTGTCTCATTCACAGGGTTTACTATGTGTCAAAGTTGATCTGAAGGCAGCTAACAACAATAACAAAGTGACCAAAAGACAGATTAGTTTCTTTAGCCAATTACAACCCAGTATGCTTCTCCCTTGCCTAAGATGAACACCACAGAGTGTAAATATAAAGCAAAATAAAATGCAGTAGTTAATTGGTACATCTGCTGTGTGGTCTGCATATATTAAACTGACAATGAGGATAAACTGGGAGAAGCAATAAGCTTCACAGTGTGTAAGGAGCAGTACAACTGTTTATTGGAAAGAAAAGGGTTACCTATGGAATACTGAAGAACTTTGATGCAGATCAGGAAGACAGAGGCTTGCCCACTATTTCATTACTAATGATGTTGAGGGTGATCACAAGGAGCAGGAACTGTTTGAGAAGCACAAACACATGGCTTTAATTAGAAGTCTGATAGTACCCAAAAAGCTCAGTGGCCAAACTCTGGAGAATGATATGCAATTGTCCCAAGTCACCATTGCCCAATGGCAGCAGAGACTGTGTAATGCACTCTACATAGGGTTGTCTTTGGAAGGTGTTTGGAAATGCTAGTCTAGCTGGTTTGAGATGCTGCAGGCAAATTTAGCCGCTCTGAGAGCCATTAGGGCTGAAGGGTGGGGTATAAATAACGTAAATAAATAAATAAATAATAAATAAAATAAATTGCTAACCAGAGCTTAACAGTAACTTCTTCTTTGGACTAAGTTTACTGACTACTGTTCTGGGCACAGTGCTAGCAGTGACCTGTAAAACCCTATATACCTTGAATCTATCTGAAAGACTATTTCCCCTTACTATTTGCCCGTGCTTTGAGATCTTGGTAGAAAGGCATTCTCTTGGGCCTGCTACCCTCACAGGCACATTTGGTGAGGTCATTAGAGAGGGCCTTCATGGTGACTGCTCCCAGTCTGTGGAACTCCATTTCACGGACGGATAGGCCAGTCTGTTCTCTGGGTTCCTTCCTTTGTCCAACGGGCAAAGACGTTTTTATTCATCATGGGTTTTCACTGCCATCTGGCTGCCAAGAAAGGATCTGTTAATGTATGTGTACAGAGGGGGGAGATTGTACTTCCCCCTACCCCATTCTTCTTATGTTTGTAAGTGCTATAAATGGGTTTAATGCAATTCTTCCATAAATCCATCGGGATTTCACTCCTCATCTTTCACCTTTGAGTGGAAGAGTTGGTCCCCAGTTTTGAATAATGTCTGTGTAGTTGCCATCACCAACCCACTTTTTGGGCACCCAGTTCAGCGACAGAGTTAGGTGTCATCAGATGTCTATTTTTACCTTTTACTTTCTCCAACTCTTTCTTTTATCAGAATCATTTGTCTCCTTGCCACAGGAACTGGGGAATCTTACCAGTGTACCCAGTGGGCAGGATGCAACAAGGATGGAAACAAGGCATTTAGAAGAGGAAATGCTTTATTCATATCTTTGTCTGGCTGTGTCCCCATAGTCAGAAACAGGATGAATATATAATCCACTGATGTCTACTGGGGTCATAGCTATGGGAACATAGCCAGACACTTCTGTGACCTCTTTCCTGCTCTCTACCAGCAATGGAATAGATATGTGGGAGGCTGAAGCAGTTCATTGGTAAGACCTGGGGGAGGGGGATGACTATGCTAGCTGAGAAGAGGTGAAGGGAATTCTTACCCCCACAATGATGCAGTATGATATGGCACAAATATGGTAGGGGTTCCTTGTGGGCCAACCAGACTAGTTAGTTTGAGAAGCACTCGTATAAAAGAGACAGAAGGAGGATGCACCTGAGGCACAAAATGAGGAGTGGGCAGATATGTCTTTTCAGGAAAAAGATTTCAGATGCAGGGTGTTATATTGGGAAAGGCTGTGGCTCTAGTCACCAACCACTTGGCTTCAGGTGGTGCAGAATCTCTGTTCCTAATTATACTAGGCTATCTGATTCATCTGATTGGCCCAACCGTTGGTATATTTGCCCTAATATCTCACTGTTGTGGTTCTTGTAGACATCCAGTTGACCACTGTTTTGAACAGAATGCTGGACTAGATAGAGCCAACCTCTTCTTATGTTCTTGTGGGGAGGAAGGTGGCTCTCTAGTTTTGTTTTCAAGAAGCACTGAGAACTGCATAATATATCAAAGTGGCAACTTTCACATACTTTAGATTTCCAAGTGAGATTGCAAAAGAGATACCTGGATCAGCCCTGGCTACTCTGCACAAACTATCCAACACCACTCTGCCAGAAAAGGAGCAAACTTACTCTTTCAGGAGTAACCACCTCTTTTACCTATGAAGAGAAACATAATGGTCACACATGTCCCCACAGGAGTATGGAGTGCTGAATTTGTTGCTGTAAGAAAAGGGGTAGCAGCAACTAGGGATAAAAGTATGTGAGACAGGGATCCCATTGTGCTGCAGGAATTGGAATCTGAAGACAAAGATGAGCTATATGCAATGCTTAACATTGTTAGAAATAACAGCAAGAAAACAAAGAAAAGCCACACCTCAAGTATACAGTACTATTAATGGACAAGGCATAACCATGGTAGTTGGTGTTTCTATTTGTAGTTAGATAAGTTACTTAAAACCTAAGGCTAAAGAACAAAACTAGACTGTGATTTGGAGCACTGTGATAATATGATATATACAAAGAAAAAGTGATATGTGCAAATACAGGGTAGGAAGTGAAAAGTATTTATATTATTATTTATTTTAATTAGGGTTGAGCACCAGCAAGCAATTCTAGTTACTTTCAACACATAGCAGTCTAGTGGATATAAAACCTATGTCCTAGGAGTTAACCACTGCTGTAATTTTAACATCTGTGGAGATCTGTGATGGAAGGTACCATTTTATCATATTCTGCTCAGATTATTTGCAGCATTGTTCAGGGCTGGACAAAAGCTTTAAATATAAACATCTCCAAAAATCTGGACCCCTCTATTTGACCTATATATTCTGTAACCCATTTTCTGTATGCAACTGGGTCAGAATTTTACTTGTATTGCTGGTAGGGGAAAAAACTGTTTGTTAACATATGATAGCAGCT
The DNA here is from genome assembly GCF_019175285.1 of Sceloporus undulatus. NCBI lineage: Eukaryota > Metazoa > Chordata > Lepidosauria > Squamata > Phrynosomatidae > Sceloporus > Sceloporus undulatus. Next base: position 103,915,000 of record NC_056525.1, on the reverse strand, counting down.
GAATTGTTACAATAGCCTGGATATGGATGTCTCATGGATCTATATTATTGATCTATATAGCAGATTTGGCATGTGAACTGCTTTAAAGTATTCTTTGTATTCACAGCAGAAGGACTTCAGCACTCACCTCATTTTACAGATGTAGAGCTGGTTTGGAAGTAGTGTTCGGGTCTCTGTACATTCCTGCTGGCAAAGCATGGTACGTGAAATAAATGGAGGCTATATACAAATCTCCATGAAAAGTTTCAGATCACATATGGTTGGCATCTGTCCTAGCTTGGTCAAATTGGTGCAGAAATTCATTGCCATATTAGAAAGAAGTTTCTCTAAAAGGGGCTCATTGCTTGTGGTTTGTTGGGACTTGCAAGCACATTATGGACATCTCTTCATATGAGCTGACTTAAGATCTTTGGGAGTAGGCTTGCCTTAGTCCCACTGCCTTCACAGGTTGGTGAGGACAAGAACCTTTTTGGTGGCTTCTCCTAGAGTATAGAACTCCTACCCATGGGAGGTCTGGTTAGCCCCCTTCCCTGTTCTCTTATTACCATTAAGACCATTTTTTATTTAGGCAAGCAATTGATTGATTTTAATGATATAGTAGAATATTGTTTAAAATTGTGTTCTCTGTTTTTTATTTTAAATACATTGCCTGGAATTCGCTATCAATTACTTAGTGAAGTATAAGGCTGTATCAACACTGCAGGAATAGTGCAGTTTGACATGACTTTAAGTGCTGCAGCTCAATCCTATGTAATCTTGGGATCTGTAGTGTGTTGTGGCACCAGATCACTCTGACAGAGAAGGCTACATATATCAGAAAACTACAAATCTAGACGACAAAAAATCTAGAATACATCTAGACTAAAACTGCAAACCCCAAATTCCATAGCATTGAGCAATGACAGTTAATACAGTGTCAAACTGCATTAATTATGTAGTGCAGAGGCAGCCTAAGTAACTTCCTCCACGCATCAGTCACTGGCAGAATGGACCTCTTCTCCCCATACAGCTGATGTCCAGTAAAGTAGGACGGGGAAGAAGTAGTGGAAGAACTGTGACTAATGGTTTATCTGCACTGATGAAATTATGCAGTTTGTCATCACTTTTTAGGTGAAGTTTCCAAACACTTTTCAAGAGCACGTAGCTATGTGTACTCCCCTACAAAAGGCAAGGTAAAAAGCAGCTGGCTCCAGAATAACTTACTAAGCATTAGGAGCATCACTAGGGTTGGTGTCACCAGATGTGGTAAAACATGGTGTCACCCTCTATTGACCACCTCCCATACCACACCGTACAGAATCCATAGTAATGTTTTTTGTACTAATGTTACTTGTAAATTGTAATTTCCATACATCACTGAATGTAATGTCAATAATTGTGACAGAAACAACACAAACAATTAGCAAAATTAAAATTATACCTTTAAATTACAGTATCATATGCACAGCCTAAATGACATTTGCATATTTTCATGTGGTCAAAGTGAAAGTTTGGTTAGATGTAATATTTTACATTAAAAAATTAAAACAGTATTTTTTTTTAAAAAAACGAAATAACAATCCTTTGGCTGATCCTTTCTCCTCCCATTGAGTCTTGCTCCACTCATCCCTTCTCTTTCACAGAGCTCCAGCATTTTAAAGGGATGCAGGCAAATGCCACAACCCATTTTTGCCAAAAAGCAGATGTTTGAGGAGCAGTAGTGCCATCTTAGGATACCATCTGATGTGGCCTACACTCCCCATACCACTTAGTGATGCCCTTGTTAAGCATATATGAACAGTAAAAAGCGAGAGAAAAACAGAGCAGATGAGCCTTCTTAGCATGTTAAAAAAGCATAGATTTATAAGCTTGGCCACCAAAATGGGAACCCTAAGAGGAGGCTGGTGAAAGGAAAAATATAAAAATAAAAATCTCTGGATGCATTTTAGAAACAGCTTTCAAGATGTCTCTAGATTGGTTCAATTTTTTCCCACTTATGCAAGGGTCACCTGACCTAGTTGTTTCATTTCACATATGCATATTATTAGTTTTGGATTTGCTGAAACATTACTCTTTTTTTATGAATCTATGCTAATCTGACCATGTTATATCTGCCTCTGGTACCAAATTTTCTGTTAAAGAAGTCATGCTCAGCAACATGCGTACTTTGTTAACTGAGGAATACCAGTAATTCTCAGTGCTGATGTACAGATAGGCTCAGGTTACTTCTGCTTCTCTTTTAGAATTCTTGGTCTTCTTTGACTGTTTGGGGCTTATAGAGCTCATTTGTTAGGATGGCAGAGTCCTTAAGGGCCACCCCTGCAAGAACGTGCATCTGGAGTCATCAGGAGTTCTTCCATCGAGGTGCAGGGTTGAATCTGATGACAAAATAACAAATGGCCCGTGTGCTGTTGTTGGAGCTGCAAGGGGGAAAAAAACTCCTTGCATTCTCTTTAAGCTTTTGCCTAAGGCTCCAGATGACTTTATTCCACCCTTGAACATAGGCAAATCATATTATGCCTGCACTTTTCATGTGGTACTTATGACACAAACTGTGAGGTACTGCAGAGTCTCAATCCTGTTTTTTGTATTGCATCGGGTACAGGAGAAGAAAACGAATCCATTCATCTTTAAATGAAAATACAGAACCACTGGGCAGCTGCTGATGAAAAGCACCATACCAGTGCATATATCTTTCATATTTCGGTATCTTGTGAAACTATTTCAAATATGGCTCATCTGATGGTATCGGAGGTGTTCAAGATGTCCTTGTGGGGTGCAAATGTCTTAAGAGACAGAATTATTCCTTTCCAAACCTCAATTTTCATATCTGCCTGTGCTGTCCTTGATCTTTGTGGTTGCTATCTGATAACTTTAACATAAGCATGTCTACTCATAAGAAAATCCATTCAGTGAGGCTTTTCTTATGTTGTTTCTAAAAAAATTGTACTATAAGGACATTTTCATATGCCACTTGACACCGTCAGACAGTGTTTGAAATGCATCATGATGGAGTGGGAAGGAAGGAAATGAAGGGCTGTATAAGCCTAAGAAGGCACTTGCAGGATCAGAGCGTAGTGGTTTGAGTGTTGGACTACAATTCTGGAGACCAGGGTTGGAATCCCTGCTTGGCCATGGAAACCTTCTGGGTGACCTTAGGCAAGTCACTCTCTCTCAGAGGAAAGCAAAGGCAAATAAATCTTACCAAGAAGATCCAGTTCATTATTCATTCTTTTCCTCATTTTACAGATAGATTTATCTTAGGGTCACCATAACTCAAAAACCACTTGAAGGCACTCATCATAATCATCATCATCATCATCATTGTTGTCATCGTCATCATAATAATCATCATCTCCTCACTGGCTCCAGCATTTACCAATCTACGATCATGTAATATCTCTCTGACACAGTTTCCTGTCCGTAAAATGGGACAAAGAATGAAGAATGAACATTATTGAAAATTGGGGGGAGGGACAAAAGCATACTAATACTAATCCAGTGTACTTGAGTTCTCAGACTACATCAGACAGAGAAGTGATGCAGTTGCATTGCCCTGGAGACAGAGGAATGAGTACCAAAGGAATAAATTAGCCATGCTGTTATATTAAAATAAATTTTCAAATGTAATTTGGGTAACTAGATTAATGTGAATTAATTTAGGGATGCTTAAATGTAACACAATTGTATCAAAATAGTGCCCAATATAAACAGCAATCATGACTGGAAAATATTAAATCTGTCTAAAAATAAGATTTTGATAATCTTTTTTATTTTGATAAAGCCAAAGGGAAGAGGAACATTAGAATTTACTTTTTTAAAAAGAAAATATTAGTTTTGAAACAAAAATTACTATTTAGAAATCATTATCATTATCAGATTCTATAATAATGCTGCAAGATTGTTAGCAAACTCTTTTTGAATTCAGAATATTTGCAGTTAGTGTTTGGTGGCAAATTGATGAATTCCTGAAAACTGTGGAAACAATCTCTTGTTCTGGAATTGCAATGTACTAACCAGATAAGAAGATCTGAATTTAGAAGGTACCTCCCCCCCTTCATTCTGGCATTGTCCTGCTCAGATGACTCACATCACAATCCAAAGTTCTGGTGCAAGCAGTCAGGATGATGCCCAGCATGTTCCATACCAGAACTGGGTGTTAACAGCCTTAAACTGCATTTGTAAAGCTTACCTGTTACTCTGAATCTTCCAAGAAGATCTGGACCCCTGCATTCCCATGCCATGAACACTGTCTGCACAGATGTCTTGCTGAGCTACCCGGTGCATTGACCATTGCCTCAGGTCACTCGTTCTCAGGTCAGAACAAAATGTCCAGCCATGTAACCATTGCTGCAGAGCTTGTTCTGACCTTAGAAGACCCCCAGCGGCAGCAGATGTGCTAGGCAGCTCATGCAGACAGCCACTGTGGCACAAGAATGGTGGGCCAGGTAACAGATTGGGGCAGGGCAGTTGTTGGACCAAAATATTCTGGACTTCGCCCAGAATATCATAACCCATGTAGACATGCCCTGTGTCTAGTACAGCAATACTACTCAGTGTGGAGTTCCTTTGACCATTGTTAATCTGGAAGCTTTGAGTATCAGTCTGCTGTGAATTTCCAGGAAAGAAAGAAAGAAAGAAAGAAAGAAAGAAAGAAAGAAAGAAAGCGTTGTAGTCAGTGGGCACAAATATGGTATCAGTAGCTGGTGTTGTGGGATAAAATCCCTGTTGGTCTGCCACATCATAAAGCTTTAAGAAGCACCTCTGTTTTGGTATGTTCTAGGTAGGACATCATTCTGTTTTTGGCCCATGTTTTGCTTGTGTGTGTTCATTCATAGGTTTTTTGTTTTCCATCCTGCTTGCACCGCAGTTGGTGATTTCTGTGTGTGACAAACTAAGGTCCAAAACATCTGCAGAAATAATCCAGTTTCAGACTGCTTTAACTGCCCTGGCTCAGTGCTAGGGAATGCTGGGAACTGTAGTTTTGTGAGACATTTAGCCTTCTCTGTCAGAGGGCTCAGATGAAAAGAAAAGGCTTTTATATACACTTGGTTATGAAATACACATTCTTAGACACTGTTAAAGCCAAAACTGGCATTGCAAAATTTAAAGAAGTGCAAAGTCAGGAAAAAAAACCCCACATTTGATCTGTTCACAGGGAATAAATTGGGTTGGCTGGCTTCCTTTTGTGGACCAAATTAAATCTTCAAGCACCCTTTTTTTGGGAGAGAGATACAAATGCCATACATTTCAAAGCCACCTCCTTCACTTTACTAGCCTCATATCTAGAGCTCAACTGTACAGATGGACTTGCAACAAGGTTTTCTACTCTCTTTCACAAACTCAGGGGGTGGAATCCTTTCCCTGGTAGTTTGAATCCATTGCTCCATGTCTTAGTCTTTTTCATGTTTTAATAGCAGCTTTTTCTTTGTCAGCTATTTCTCTGTCCAGAATTATAATTTCACTGAAACAATAGATACTGACCAGGCAGAGGGATTTAAAAATGGAACAAATCTCATCAACACAAAGTCCTCATATAAATGGTAAAACTCTTCATATCCTTTAAAGAACTAGGACTGAATGAATCTCTTTACCTCACCTGGTTTTTCTGGACATTCAAAGTAATTTTCAATGCAAGTGTTGTACTTGCCCATCTCTGGTCTAAATGGACATCTGCAGCCTTTCTTAATTCCTTTCTTATTAATACAGCCAAAGATTAATCTATGCCTGCATGGACTTCCATTTACGGACATTCAATATGATCATTTCTGTGTTGGGATAGCTAAAGATGAGATTGCATCTAGTCTATGTTGATTACTCTTTAGTCTGCTTGCAATCAATCCTGCCTAACATGGGCTGCTGCCACCACTGCAGAATTAATGCTTATCCCATGAACAAATAAGATGGCTTACCTCTTCTGGCTTGAATTCAGAATCTGAGATGCCCCTGGATATTATCATACCTAAATTGCAACCTATCTAGCCGGGATGCTGCTGCCTGGAAGCATCCCAGGTCGAAGCCTCGCGCAGCTCGCATTTTTTGCTCGCACTTCAAAAAGTGGTCAGCTGAGCGAGGCTTGGTATTGGTGAGCTATTACTTCTTGGTATCAAGAATCTGGAAATAGCACTTTAGACCTGGATATTAATCAAAAGGAAGCATTCAGTAGTAAAATCTTGGAGAAATCTTGTGATGCCTCTCAGGCTAAGCTTCTAGATAGGGAGGGGGCAAAGTGTAACCTGTGGTGGTGATTTTTGTGGTCTCCAGAGTCCCACAAGAGCAAATTTTTTGGGGGGGTCCCCAAATGATCTTTAGAAGGCATGAGGGCATTTTCACCATATTTCTGACCTTTCCTCTGATACTAACTTGTATCAGAGGGAAGGTCACAAAATATGGCGAAGATGCCCCCCCCCCAGTGTCTAAAGAGCATTTTGGGACAAAAAATTTGGGCCAGGAAAAAGGCCCTTTTAAAAACAGGAGGTCAAGTGCTTTTTGTCAAAAAAGGAGGCTCCTGAGCCTAAGCGTAATAAAAATGGGGTCGAATTTGTTTCTGGTTTTGGTGGGAGGGTGTAACTGAGAGGACAGGGTCTTCCAGTGTCTTGTGGGGACTAATGCAGCCTTCTTGCCCACCCTGATCTAGATCCTATTGTAAATTATAGCTCCCTCTCTCCCAATATTCTAACAATCCCTTCTACTGCTTGTGAGAGAAAATATGACTTTTGGTGGATGTATATTTTTGTGAAATGAAATAATGTAGTATGTGAATAAATTTTGTGACAAAAAAAAATGTGTTGATAGCAGTATACCATGTATAGTTCAAAATGTTCCAGGAGCAAATGGAGAAAGTATTCAATTAAGCTTTTGTTTTTTCTTTTTTAAAAAAAAAAATCCTAAGAAGTCAGCAACAATGATTCATGTTTATTTAGAAAACAGTACTGAATAACTTACACTGCTTTACAGATAGCAGCCAAGGAAGGATAAGATTAAAACACACGCGCACACACCCATGCGCTCCTATATTTATATTTTATTTTGCAGACATATCTAATCTGCTGTGGCATGAGAAATGTTGTAAAACGTGTGTCGTTGAAAATTGCTGTGGCATCATACTTAAAAACTTGTCCTTTAGAAACCAGGTCAACTTTTCCAGCAGCGTATAGTAATATATATGTATGCCGTGGAGGTTTTTTATGTCTTATAATAGAGATAGTGTAGATAACAGACTTTCATCTATTACATTTATCAGGTTGTCTTATCTCCTCAGAGCCATCAAAAGGCTGTATTCAGAAAATATTAAGATAGGGATGCCTGCTTCATTTGATACGCACACGAGGGGCCTGATCCTGATTCCATTGAACACACTGGTGGTTTTGTCTTTGACTTCAATGGAAGCTGCATTGGAGCTATGAATAGATTCTATTAATGTTAATTAGACTACAGTAAAATTCCAATTATCTCCATCAAACGACGGCTATCAAAAGCTTTTACTTGTGAAAAGTTAACTAAGTTGTCCCACTTGGAATCTCAAGACATTGTAACCCTGTAAATTTGGTCTGTGGTTTTAACAAATTTAGGATAATCTGGATAGTTGTTAATCTATTGCACATCATGGTACCTGCATCCCCCTTTAACACTAGAATAGCTGAATGGGAAGATAAGAGCCTAAAATACTGCAGCTGAAAAAAAAAATCTTTATTGTGATAATGATTCCTTACTCTGATGAATTTTAAGATGTCTACATGTTTCAGGAAGTTACCCTGTGGTTTCACAGAAACATACCTAGGATTCTTCCATATAAAAATCAATAATGATGGACAGTACCAAGAATAGTCGGTCTCCATCATGGGGGCCTTCCAAATGTTTTGGATTTCAGCACCCCAAAGCCCTGGCTGTTGGTCACATTGGCTGGGGCTTCTGGGAGTTCAAGCCTGGAGGACCAAGAATTGAAAAACACGGATCTAAAAACAGCTTGTCTGCCATAACTGAATGGCTGCAGAGCATAGCTGCAGAGCAGTTCTCAGTGTGTTCCAGCATGAACTCGAATTCAAGCATGTCCACAGTGAGGCACAGCAGGACTAAAATGATAAAAGCTCAGAAGAGCATAGTCTTCTTTGTTTGGAAGGGTTCCTACCAACTGAAATACTGGAGGCTTAAAATCAAATTCTTGTTCAATAATTTGAGACAACTGTCAATGTTGTCTGACTTTATATTTGTTACCTGGATGAGAAAATGCTTATCTCCATTAGAATGTCTGGAGAGAAAAGCTAGATTTCCCATTCCAGATATTGGTAAGTCAAATATTGACCTTTATAAAAACTCAGTGGGCATAGTTCATCCTTACAAATCTTAGAAGTAATAATTTGGTGTTGATACTTCTCAGACTGATTAGTTCCACTGTCCCTCTTAGGAACCAGGGTTTCCTTGGGACTTGGAAATGAATAGTTGCTCAGCAATACAAGTCTGTGATACAGTTATGGTTACGTTAGGTTCAATGTGCTACAATATCTACAAAAGTCAATTTTGCATTGTATTATTGAAGTCCACAAGCTTTCAGTTTTTGGCATACCAAGAGCTAAAAAAATTACTTTTTGTCCTACAACTCTCAGAATCTCCCAGCCAACAGACCCAGTAACTGGTTGGAGGAGTTTGGAAGCTGTAATGAAAAAGTAACTTTTCCAGGCTTTGGACATGCTTCAAAGTTTATGCAATCACTGATTTTTTAGACTGTACGACTGAGGGAAGGAAACTGTCAAATGGACAATTTGTAATCTGCTCTAAGAGCATATCTGAAGAGCAGAGTATAAATACAATCAATCCATCAATCAACTAAAAAAAACAACATTAATCATATTTTTGTTAACCTCTGGAGTTCCATTGGATTCACCAGCAGAGTTTGTACAAATAATTATTTGGACTGCATCTCCCAGAGTCCCCAAGCTAGGATGCCCACAGGGGATCTGTTCAGCACTGCCATCATAACAAATGATCACACTAATGCTATGCATATTTCTAGCGCCCCTGTTTATTCAATCCTTGTTAGATGGCTCCCATGTAAAAGAGCAAGGGCACCTGTCTTCCTACCTGTTCCCAGTTTATCTGGTGAGTGGAGATTCAAGTAATATTCTGTTATTCAAGCTATGTTCAACTGAGTTGCATACCCGCAGACAGTGCTCTTCCAGATGCTTTTGGGCATTCTGGCATGGGGCAGATAGGACTCACAGTCCTAGACATCTGGAAGGTGTCTTGGACATTGCACTAAGACAATAGAATATAACAGTCCATCGGAACCTGGGAATATTGTACAGATGTATATGTATGTTTAATATTTGGATTTTGTTTAATGTTCCAAATTGTCCTTAGGAATGAGTTCATCTGCTGCAATTATGAACTGTATGCACACATCACATTTCTACTTTGCTTTCTCTCCTTCCCAAGGAGCTCAGTTCCCATTTCCCAAAAAGTTTCTGTCTCTCTTTTCTCAGGCCTTGTAATAGAGTGCAGTAATTCAGCATGAGTCCCTTGTTAGAGCTATGTTTTGCAGAGCAAGTTCAATTAGCATTGAGATACAGGGTCAGTGCTTTGATCTACGACAGCCTTTTGTGACAGTATTGTATGTTTTTACCACTGGAGAAAGAAGCAAAGTATTCAGCTAGTTTCCTGTTGCTCTAGGAGGCAGAAGGATTTTCTGTGATGATCCACAGGGGAGTTTTAACTGTAATAAGTAACAGAGCAGTGTTTCAACTGGGATTTAGTAGTAACCACTGATTTGGTGGAGAAAGCAGGCAAACCTCTCAATCCATTTATCAGAGTGCACTCAGTTCTCTTTTTGAAGACAGTGAAACAATAAATATTGAGCACAGGAAATTAATCTGTATCCTGAGTATTTTAATTAAAAAGTACTAATCTGTATAGCTGTCCACCCCCAGCTCTTGAAAAGGCATTCTCCTTTGCAGACTTACACTTGCCAGAGACAGATGCTGTATGTTTCCTAGTGCCACTGTACTAACAGTGGGCTTGCATTCTTTTAGACAGGAGAGGCAGAGCATAGCTGCAATGTATATTCAGATCTTCCATACCTTCCCCTGAGGAAAACCCAAGCTTTCTTCATCTAAGGATCATTAATGGGCATTTGTGGATAGAGCAATCAGTTCAGAATACCAGTTTCCTCACAGATATCAAGCAAGAGTCACTTCACTTCAGACCTTTAGTCTGAAGAAGAGTGCCTGATTCACCTATATCTGGGGAGAGAGGCTCTGGAAGCAGAAAGGCATTGACAAAGTATTTTGTGGAATTGTCTTTATTTGAAGAGTTGAAAAGTCTTTGATGTGGCATGTCATTACATTTTGGGAGAGCTCACCTATGTTGAAAATTGATGGAGGTATGTACAAAAAGTGCATGGAATCTTCCTAAAATGATTATTGTGCTTTCCCCATGTAGGAGCCTGTGGCCTCATACAGGAGCAGACTTGATCTCAAAAGAGAGAGGAGATATTTTATTGCTATCTTTTACTGCTCTTATTCTCATTTACTTCATGACTTTTTTGGGAGATGACAGGGCTTGAAATTTCTGTCTACTTCAACCTTGGCTGCATTCTGTATTGCAAGTGAGGATTTTTAACCTGGGATTATGGGCCTGTAACTGCTCCATATTCATAAAACTGTGTAGTCTTATAGACTACATAAATGTCCCCTAGCCCACCTCAACAGCCAGAAGTTGAATTAGGCAAATGATGTCTGTTTTGTGGGTGAACATGCTGCAGGGACGATGACATTTGGTCTCCTTCCATACCACCAGCAGGCAAGGCTGCAACAATCACAAGTGGAACTCCTGTTGCAATTGTTGGTCACAATTCCTAGCTCATTGGTGGGAAAGGGGTAAAAATGTTATCCCCCTTCACCCAATCTGCTGCTGGTTGTTAAAGTAGGCTGGGTATGTGGGTCAGGCCAGGAGACATGACTTAGAGTCTTATTGCAGGAGGCACGTAACTCAACCATGGTCTACTTTTCACAGTTCAGATGAGGTTTTGTTTCTGGTTACTTTGAGAGAAAAGCCCTTTTCACTTTGGTAAGCAACAGAACTGACCCAAAAGAGCTTGATTCAGCTTTAAGATTTAGCTGGCTGTCATGCATACCCCTAGCTTTCAGCATCCACCTGATTCTGAGGAAACATTCCTTTCAAATCTGTTCAGTCAATAGATGAACATATCTACAACAACCATCTTCATCTTGAAATATATTTTTCAGTTCATTGAACATTTACCCCCCTCTCAAAATTAGCAATTAGGAAGACTTCTGGCTTCATTATCAGAATATGGTGTCTTTCAGCCAAATGCCTTGTAGGGTCCACAAATGAGTTGTATGGACAATGCAGGAGAAATATGATACAGAAAGTGAAGGAGGAGTTTTTTTTTAAAGGTGGAAAAGAACAAATTGACAGCGACATGATGCTGGGCAAGATAATGGCGAACAACATGTTTCTCAAAAAAGACTGTTGCTCTCTTTGGATGATTGGGGAAGGGAAGTGCCAATATACTTCTGAAGAACTACAAGGTCCCCCAGAACACAATTTGAAAACCCCTAGTTTGGAAAACTGAAGTGTGCCCTGTAACTGCATCTAAATTATCAGGTAGTTAACCTGCTTCAGACTCACATATTTGAGTGATGTGAAGCTTCCAAGCACTTAAAGTTGAATGTCAGGCTGTCTCTGCCAAGAAGCCCCGAAGATATCTCACTACAGATATTAGGAAGACAAGAGATTATGAAACTGACAGGGGTCATTATCTGAGTGAAAGCCTTTGGAAAAGGGATGATGGATAAATGGTCACTTCTCAGGAAATGCAAGATTTTAAAGTACATATCTATTTTTAAAAGCCAGCCAAACAGTTGGAAGGATTTATAGTTCTTCATGTTGAGAAGAGAGACTAAAAAGTTACTCTGGTATGTCAGTGATGGGAACTGAACTCCAGCACACATGGGAGTCATGGACATAAGGGAGGCTGACCTAAGGAGATGCTCCAGTTTGTAGCTTTGGTAGATTACTGTGTGAAGCAGCTACACACACACAGCTGTAGTTTTCTGATTCTAGTGCCAGCAGCTGAGATGCCAACCCTCTTGCTCTTGCCATGAGAGCAAGAAACCCTATTGTCTCTTCCCTTCCGTGACAAATAGTACATCAATACTTCTAACTCTGTGAGGTATCACTCTTTGTCTAATGTCCTCAGAGATAGACTGACAGTACCCACAAGTTATGAAGTAAGCTATCATTAATAACTCATAATACCTGGGCAAATGTAAAGAAAGATCAAAGATTTTCCAGAGCTGCGTGTGAACTCCTTAGAAACCAAGTCAGCATCTTTGCAAGCAATCCAGCAGATAAGTGAGACTGACTTTGGGACTAGGCAACAAAACACATATTTCATGTGTTAGTATATATTGTACTGTATATACCCATGGTGGCAAACCTGTGGCATGCATACTAGAGAGGGCCATCTCTGAGGGCATGTGGCGGCCACAGCAAGTGGGGGTGGGGTGCGCGCACTTGCTCTGGCTCCTTGTCGCAACTCAGTCTGCCTTGGGAGACAAGGAGGTGCACACGTCCGGCCTGGCTCCTTGCTGTGGCCTGGTTCTCCTGTGGAAAACCAAGGCACAACAAGGAGGGGTGGTGCACAGCCCATCTGGGCAGAAGTCCTGCCCCTTCCAGCTGGAAGTCTTGCCTCTTTGGGCTGGAAGGCCTGCATCTTGCTGCACTATGGAATTCTGGGAACTACAGTTTTGTGACATGTAATGAGTCCATCCTTGGGGTTTTCTGAGTAAGATTTCTTCAGTGGGGTTTTGCCATTTCCTTCCTCTGAGGCTAAGAGAGTGTGACTTGCCCAAGATCTCTCTGTGGGTTTCATGGCCGAACTGGGATTTTTGTCCTGGTCTCCAGAGTTGCACACTTAAACCACTGGCTCTCTTTGTTCTTGTTCTTGTGCTGTGCCTTCTGTGCTTTGATTGCACAGATCATGAAAGGCTATGGAACGCCCTTAAAGACATTGTGAGTGCCAACACATCTAATACTCTTAATGAGGAATCTACTCAGGACAAGATGCTACTGTCAGGACACAACATGGAGAAACAGAATGGTTTCCAATTGGCAAAGGGTCAGATAAGGCTGTATCCTTTCATCCTATCTGTTCAACTTGTATGCAGAACATATTATAAGAAAAGCAGGCTTGGACATAGAAGAAGGAGGAGTGAAAATAGGAGGAAGGAATATCAACAATCTAAGATATGCAGATGGCACCAGCGTACTAGCAAAACACCTCACAGACCTGGAACACCTACTAAGGAAGATCAAAGAAGAAAGGCAAAGGCATGCTTAATGTTGAACATAAAGAAAGCATAAACAATGACCACTGAGAACCTTCACAAGTTCAACCTAGACAATGAAGAAATAGAAATAGTAAAAGAATTCCCATACTTGGGATCAATTACTGATAGAAATGAGAACTGAAGTCAGGAAATCAGAAGAATGGGGAGGGTGGCTATGAAAGAACTAGAAAAGATTCTAAAATGCAAAGACATACAACTGAGTACAAACATTAGAATCATACAAGCCATTGTATTCCCTATTAGCATGTATGGATGTGAGAGCTGGATGGTTAAGAAAGAGGATAGGAAGAAAATCAGTTCATTTGAGATATGGTGCTGGAGATAGAATCTTCTTTGATAGAACCCTTTAGTTTGTTTTTTTTTCATCCATAGGGTAGCCATGAGTCGAGATTGACTCAAGGACAGTTAACAAACAAAAAATGTTATACATAGTGATTCAACTATGGCCCGATTTATACGGACCTTTGCGGCGCCCCGTCGCATGCTAGGGGTTGGCCGAGGATGCATCATCCATATTGGCCTCACCCCTAGCACGTGACGGGAGCGTCAAAATGGCAGTGCCCTGTACACACGGGCGCCGCCATTTAGACATGATGGACGTTTAGCGTCCACACGTCCCGGCGCCTTTGTGACACCACAAGTGCACCATTGGCACATTGCGGCGTCACAAAGGCACCACAAGAAGAACCTGCTTTTTGCGGGTTCTTTTTGTTCTGCGAAGGAGCCGCACGGTTTGTCCACTGCGGCTCCCTCACAGAGCAAACCAGGGCGGCGGGAGACTGCCCTTTTTGGGCGGTCTGTATCGCGCCTATGTTAGTTGAATGTAGGTTCCATTATAATCAAGATGGGTTAATCATGACTTAATTCTCTTTGATTTCAATGTGGGTGCAATAAACTTAGCCTGGTTCTAACTGAATATGCCTCAGCTGTGAAACCACCTGGTTATCTCTGCCATGAATCTCAGGACACCTCTTAGTATTATTGGTTAAAAAGGAAAATGTGACTTGATCATTTGTTCACTGCAAACTGTTACAATATTACAATAAGTTCTAATAGTTTATCAATAAAGAGAAGGTGGTTATTAAAAGACCTTTATAATTATTAAAAGTAGCAAGTGGACTTGAGTTCATGTTGATTTTTATAGAATTGTAGGCCCTTTATCTGTTATCAGTGAATCTGCAGTGTACCTGTTGGATGTAGTAAATTACTTATCAATCCCTTGGGCAGTATATTTTAATATCAGTATTATATGGTAGATGATATAAATCTTGTGTATAGTGTTATTAGCTTAAGCAGCTGCTGACTTAAAAAGGCCAGTTTAACAAGTCACCACTGTATTATGTTTAATTAGGTACAGTTTATATAATGAGGTGTTCAGTTCTAATGGAAAGGCATGCTGTGAGCAGCACATCTGCAGGAATAACTATTACAATCAGCATTGCAGAGACCCATGGAACTGCAAATTAGACTTACTTATCTAGAAATAAATTACATCCCAATGCCTTCATAAAGCTCATTAATTAATTCCACTGGCATAAAGGTCTTTTTCTTAATTTCATGTTCCATTAGCATAATAAACACAATTTGAGTTACAACAGTATGATCAGTTTAATGGATGCTATTTATTTTGGATTTTTTTTTATTTAAAGTCCTGGTATCGTAAAATTAACATCAATATGCTATTTGGTCCTTTATTAAAATTCCCATGGGATAACCAACACAGATGTTCAATATAGCATCATATATTTACTACATTTTTATGGTGACACTAATTGGCCATATGGAAAGGTGTTGCTTCTGCTTTTGGTTTTGGTTTTTTCTTTTTTTAAAAAAAATATCTGAAATTATAGGGATAGTAAATAAATAGCAGTTGGAGGTAGTTAGAATTATAATGCAATCAAAACATGTCTTCCCAGAAGTAACTGGAATTGAAACTTTATCCTAGATATACCAGGGATGGGGGCATATGTGGCTCTTCATATATTGGATTGCATCTGCTATCATCCCACAGTATTGGCAAGACTAGCCAGGGCTGCATGGAGGTATAGTCCAACAACATCTGTAGGGCTCAATGTTCCCGACTCTGGTGGACGTGACTGAAGACGTAGGCACTCAACTGACACAGAATATAGAGAAGCAGAAGAAAACTAATGTCTTAATGCTGACTGAGCTATAATAAATAGAGACTGTAAATAATATTAGCAATGTTTTCTTGTTCTTGATGAGAAAAATAAGAACAATAGAATAGAATTGAATAGAATAATAGAATTGGAAGAAACCACAAGGGTCATCCAGTCCAACGTCCTGCCATGCAGAATACAGTATACAATTGAAGCACTCCTGTCAAATGGCCATCCAGCTCCTGTTTTAAAAACCTCCAAAGAAGGAGATTCCACCACACCCAAAGCAGCATATTCGATTGTCAAACATCTCTTATAGCCAGGAAATTCTGCTTAATGTTTGGGTGGAATCTCTTTTCCTGTAGTTTGAATCCATTTTTCCATGTCCTAGTCTCTGGAGCAGCAGAAAACAAGTTTGCTCCATCCCCAATACAGCATCCTTTCTAATATTTAAGTCTGGATATCATGTCACTCCTTAACCTTCTCTTCTCCAGGCTAAACATAGCTCCCTAAGCCACTCCTTATAGTGGCTTGCTAGGCCTTTTACCATTTTGGTTGCCCTCCTCTGGACGTGTTCCAGCCTGTCAATATTCTTCTTGAATTATGGTGCCTTGTTGTCCTGATGTGTCAGGGCATCCAGTTACCATCCCCTTAAAAGTTTGAGCTCCATGAAACTTTTCACCCCTGAGCAAGAGTGAACAAGCTTTCCTCCAATTTTCATTTTCATTTTTTTCATGCCCCATACACAGTAAATTGTAGAAACTAGGGCGCTTTACAGACCACCCAAAAAGGGTGGTCTGCCGGCGCTGCTGGTTGCTGCGTCCAGGAACCACAGCGGACAAACTGCGTGAAGAAATGGGGCTTCTTCTTGTGGTGCGGAAATGGTACCGCAAGTCGCAAATGGTGCACTCACGCATCATTTCTGCCGTGTGACGTGAGGATGCTAGGCGTCCGTGACGTCAAGATGGCGGCACCCGTGTAGAATGGGCACCGCCATTTTGTATACGCTCAGCGCGTACTAGGGTTAGGGGCATCCAGAAAGGATGCCCCTTTCTAATCCTAGTACGTGCCGAGCACGTACTTTACGCGCGTCTGTAACACGCCTAAGATGACTTTCACAAAATGCCACTTTTCCATACAGAAATGTAATAGGTAGTATAGCATATAATGTTTTTGCCCCATTTTTTTTTTTTTTTGTGGAAAAAGTGAACAATCATCAAAAAACAGAAGAAAAGAAATTTTGACATCTAACCCAGCAGGGAGAAATTTTTTCGGAGGCGGGGGGAGAGAATAATTCCTGTGTACTGGCATGAAATAAAGAGAAGATTTACATGCCTTATAGTGAGTAATGCCAATATCTTTCACCATATATTAGGACGAAGGGAACATTCTCTTCACTGCCCTGAATGTCTTGGTATTGGTTTGGAAATGAATACATTTGAAGCAGTTAAGCAGAATGCAGGAGTGGCAAGAAGTGAACTCAGTGAGCATCCTTGGTACACCAGTGTTGTTCAGTGGCTGTTTGTTCCATGCCAGCTGCTGCTTACTGCCTATTTTGCCTCCCAGGTTTCTGCATCATTTGCTCACATGGATATTCAACATGCATTTGTTAACAGACATTTCGAATGGCCTCACATCAGGGGTAATATTGTGATTTTGCCCACACAATCACAGGGGTTTCTCATGGCCAACAGAAATTAAACAGTACGGCGGAGGTCAAACAAAAAGAAAATAAAAGATGCTTAGAACAGCTTCTCAACAAAATAAGAATGCATTTACAGGTGCCAAAAGCAAATTGCTAAAAATGGCAGGTGCTTTCTGATGGGGTGCGGGTGGGTGAGAGAACATGGGACATGGAAGATGGCAAGTTGGTTTGTCTCAGCTCCATGATGTATTTGGAATTGCTTGTGACAGCAGATTTGGATCATTCTGATGTTCTTGTAAAGAGTTATAATTTATGCAGACATGGTGTAATCAGGAGAAAATGTTTCTAGCTACATGTTTAGTCATAGATTGGTTACAATCAGCTCTCTTTGTTGTTTCTTTGAGAATGTTATAAGTACTGTGTTTCATGAGATGTATAACATTTTGTCTACAGCATTTGGGAGATGATCTGCATTTAAGAGAGCATAAGGTTCTAGTTTTCAGCTAACAGGGCTTCCTATGGATAGTGTTACACATAATGTCCTATTAGCTTTTTATATTGCATTTTACTGCAACAGCAGGATGTCAGTGAAAATTCCAGGTCTGCTATATACAGTTGCACAAATATTGCAGTTAAAGATATTAGAATACACAATATCCAGTTTCTAGCTAATTCTTTAGTATTTCACACTAGATATGCTGTCTGTTCTATGTCCTCTGTTATTCTTCTTTTGTTTGCCTTCTTTACTTCCTTTTCTGGTGTTCAACTCAGTGGTAAATCTCAGGTTACGTAGATCTCTTAATGTTAACTGAGCCATATTTAATGATTAAGTATGTGTGCCTTTTTTATTCTACCCCCCCCCCCCCCCCGGTAATTCACCTTGCAGTTCTGCCTTTTAACCTGAATATGACCCATGCTGGCTATGAACCTTCTCTATCTGGTTGTGATTGCCATTCATGTGATCCTCCTCCACTGAGTGATCATAACTCAAAACAAAAGTTCCAGCAACATTCCAGTTACAACATGACATTGGCGAATTATGCCCATTTTCTTCACTTTCCTTTGCCATTTTGTTAAAGAGAACCTTAAACATTTGAAGGCTAGCAAGTGTTTGAGTTTATTTTATATACCAATGATAGGGTGTTATATAAAACAAACTCATTATCCTTCAAATGTTTATGATTCTCTGGTGAGTATATTTTTGTCTTGTAGATATCTATAGTAGTGTGTTACAGAGACAGCATTGTATAGTGGTTTGAGTGTTGAATTGGCCATGGAAATTCACTGGATGACCCCGAGCAAGTCACAATCTCTCTGCCTTAGAGAAGGGCAAGGGCAAAGGTAAGGGCAAATCCTCTTTGAACAACGTCTGCCAAGAAAATCCTGTGATAGTTCCACTTTAGGATTACCATAAGTCAGAAATGACTTGAAGGCACACAACAACAATAATGTGTTATTTCTGCTAGATCCATCATAGTACACTGCAAAACTTGTGAAACTGAAGTGGAAGGTTAAAGCATTGTCAGGACATAAAGACGACAAAATAAATAAATAAATTAAAATTAGAGGACTATGTGATAGAAAAGGTACAGCAAATAAAGGTACAGCAAATAATCATGTTAATGCCAGTACTAACTGATCCTCATTGAAATAAGAGAGATTTAATTAGGGGCAAAACAGATGACCCTAAAGTGGCAGCTTGATGCTGCCCCTTTTAGCACTAGATTGGGCCCACTGCAACTGCATGCCGCGAGTCTAATCCAGTGCTTTGCCTGCCCTAAAAGAACTGGCAAAATGCTACTCCTTTTTCAGAGCAGCAAAAAGCACCCTTGCTGCTGCCACAGTGGCTTTTCCAGGTTTCTTTGGTACAGCGTGTCTAAACACTATGCCAAAGAAATGACATGACATCGCCTGCCATGCAGTCAGGTGGGTAGTGTGATGCTGGCATCGGGCCCACTCCACTGTGACCAGCATTTTATGCCAGTCTGTTTAGCTCCTTAGACTATCGTTTTCCCCAAATGAGATGTTCAGCCCTGTCCTATGCATGTTTGAATGAAAGTAATTTCCAGTGAGAACAATAAATGTTCAAGTGAAATGAAGTATACAGATGATTACAGTTACTGATTCCAGAAATGTCTGTCTAAGATCAATCCCAACATATTCAGTGGGACTTTACTCTCAAGATTTAATCATGACTAATTTAAGCTGTATTATGATCAAATGTTCATGTAAAGGTAGTAAAATAAAATATCAGATTATCCAATTTAACTGTGAATTTGTGTAACACATGCCAAAATAGTTCTGATCCACAATTCTGTACATTGAAGTAATCCTTAAAGCATAGCCTGCTCAACAGAGTAGTTTTAGACTCTCTGATCCTTCCCCCCTCTCTCCCCCCTCTATATATCTCACAAATCTTACTCCAGTTTATATCTAACATTGAATGAACAGTGAAAAACATTAATAAGAATCTTTTGGAATAAAAGAGGTTAGAGCAAAACTGAAAGCCATGCAAGAGTTAACAAAGAATGGAAATCTTACAGTTACATCAAACTGTATTATGCTAGTAGAATAACTTGGATCATTGCTTGGTTTAATGATAGTATCCCCCTCCACTCCCACTGTGGTGGAATATAGAGAAAGCACACAGTAAAAAATCTTTACAAAGCATTTCTATAGCTGAAAAAGCAGAAGAGTCAATTTAAATGTAAAGATTACTTTATTATTCTTTCAAATCTTTAAGTTTGGGATATAAAACCTTGGTAGGACCTGGAAAATTGCCAACCAAAGGCATAACCTAGAGTTGTACATTTCTGACTGGTTCATATTCACAATCCTTATCTTTACCCTAGTATAGTACATAGGGACAATGAAAGTCCCACAGTCCCCACTTACTGGGCAGCAGTCGCTGTGACTAATAGGGGGTCTCTTCTTCTGTTGATTGAGAGCTGCCAGGTGTTTCCTAATGTGAGTGATCTCTTGAGCAAGGGGAGATTGCAATTGGGACTCTATTTTGGCCTGTCACAATGGAGATTTTTTTACAGGAGTGGATGAGCATGTCAGTCAGCTGTGTTCTGACTGACAAGGGAACAGACCCCTATCGATTGCTGCAGTTGCTGCCTGGTAAATGGAGATGGGGTAGGTTCAACTGGGAGACACTATGTAACTACAATGGTTACATAGCTACATAGCTGACAGAGAATTTTTCCTTATATTTTTTTGGATTGCTCAAAAACAGAAACACCTGCACAATTTATCTTTGGACTGTTGTTATTATTATTATTATTATTATTAGTTTTTATGTGGGTTCTTTCAGGCTATGTGGCCATGTTCTGGAAGAGTTTCTTCCTGATGTTTCAGCAGCATCTGTGGCTGGAATCTTCAGAGAATGCTTGCCTGTGCCTGGAAAGGAGTTGGGTATATATATATACTGTGTGGCCCTAGGAAGGCAGGAGTGTTTTGTCTGTGTATGGTTCTGTTGCTAATGGCAGGCCTGAGGTTGGGAGGGTCTGCAAAAGAGGATTAGTGTCTGCTTGATTAGTGCACATTGTTTGCTGGGAAACCCCTGACCCTGGGAAATTTCTCATTTGCAAATCACTCCTGCCTTTCCTGGGTCACACAGTGTGTGTGTGTGTATGTGTACACATACATACACACACACACCCAACTCCTTTCCAGGCAAGCATTTGCTGAAGATGCTAGCCACAGATGCTGGCGAAACGTCAGGAATAAACTCTTCTAGAAGGATCACCATTAACTGAGGGTAATGTGCAGGTTCTAACCATGGGGCTGTAGGATGGGGGACTCAGCCTTAATAGGGCTACATTTCAGATATTCCTGAGATTTCTTGTAGAAATATTTTGTATGCATATATCAACCTCAGAGGAAGACAATGGCAAACCTTCTTTGAACAAATCTTGCCAAGAAAACCTTGTGATGGGGTCGCTATAAGTCAGAAATGAGTTGAAGGCACACAACAACATTTGTGGTATTACCAGCATGAAAGAAACAATAAGTTCTGAAATAGTTCAAGTAACAGAACAAGTGGGGAATGTGATTTTGAAAGTATGGTTTTTCATGTTTATTAAAATTTTACATGCGACAAACCACTGCTATTTTCTAGTGCCTTGGGGGCTATGGTTCAAATGTCATTGAAAACATGATTTAAATTGGAAAATATGCATACCATCCATTGTCATGGTACAATCTAAAAGTATGTAATTACCCACTTCCTGCCTTCTCCACTATAACCCTGATAATAGGGTTTTATTGCACTGTGCCTACCTCTTCAAGTGCTTAACAATAATATATAAAAATAGGTCACTGTTAGTGCTTTCCAATGGTGAGATGGAAGCTGAAACAACCAGTGAGATAAATTCAATATGCACTACAAGCAAAGCATTGTGTACCTAAAGAAAAAGCAACAATGGAGCTTAGACGCTAAGAGTACATCCACTATATGTGTATTGTTTTTACCAAATAGTAAATTTGTACCTGCGCTTATGTCTGTATTTTTTTTGTTCACGCAGAGATTGAGAAGGGTTGGAATAGAAAGCAGAGTGGGTTGCTGTGACCAAGTTTGGATTTCAAGCTTCAGTTATATTTAACTTGTATTCCACCTTTCTTCCAATACAGGGATGCAAGACAGCTAACAACAAATTTCAAATAGTACAATTTAAAAACAATACAAAATCATTAAAAATTATAAAGTTTTTAAAAAATTAATTTAAAAAGTTAAAACAATTAGGCATTAAAATATTAAAATGTACTAAAAACGATATACAAATCTGACATCTGACTTGAACAGCATTTGAAAGCCCAACCTTCATCAATAAATGCCTGATGGCACAAAAATGATTTTACTGCTGCCAAAAGAAGAACAGGGATGGGGGGGCATACTGGCCTCTCTAGGGAGGGAGTTCAAGAGCCTGGGAGCAGCCACTGAGAAGGTCCTCTCCCTTGTTCCTACCAAACATGCCTGAGATGGTAGTAGGACAGAGAGAAGGGCCTCTCCAAACAATCTCAACACTCTAGTAGGCTCATAAAGGATGATATCGTCCTTCAAATAGCATGGATCCAACTCATCTAGTGCTTTATAAGTCAAAACCAGCACTTTGAATTGTGCCTGGAAATGGATTGGCAGCCAATTGAGCTGTTGCAACAAGAGAGTTGTGTGCTCCCTGTAGCCAACCCCAGTGAACAACCTGATTGCAGATCTTTGGGTGAACTAAAATTTCCTAGTACTTTTCAAAGGCAGCCCCACAATAAGAAGGCATGTACCACCATGGCCACATCAGACTTTAGACTTGTCATGCTTGTGGAAATGAACCAGAAATGGAAGTGTCTGACATTTGTTGTACTTCTGCAATAGCATCAGGTCTCAAGTAAGGCTTTTCAATCATTCCCACTCAGGAAAATGTTGCAGGCTGCCTCCTGAGATTTGTTGCATTTGTACTTGCATGGGGATGGCTCCTTTTATTGATTTCCCAGGAGATCCTAAGTGCCAGGATTAGAATGCTAAAATAAATGACATGGTCACTAAAGCAGAACTCAACATCGAAAGACAACCATTTTATTGCTGCACACCTTCAAATCAACTCCAACTTATAACAACCTTCTCATGTGGTTTGCCTCTTAGGTCAAGAGTATATGACCTGTCTGAGGTCATCCTGTGGATTGCTGTGACTGAGCAAGGATTTGAACCCTTTTCCTAGAGCTAGTCCAACGCTCAAACCACTGCACAGTGCTAGCTCACCAGGAACCTAGGTCTACCCAAAAGAAAAGAACTATGCTGATTTCTCTCTTCACGGTCTATAATGGATGGATCAATCAGTTTATCTCTTGTCTTAACATCACAGTGTGATGCGTTTCCCTGATACCATTCCATATTCCATAACAGCAGCTCACCAGAGAGCATTTTCATCAGCTGCACCAATGTATTGGAATAAACTTTCAGAAGAGCTTTGTACGATCCCCACATTGGACGCCTTCAAAAAGGCTTTAAAGACCTACCTCTTCCGATTAGCATTTCCTTCGGACTCCTCATAGAGACTGTCTCCCCTGATACGAACGATTAACCACAATTGATAGATTCCTTGCCTGTTTTATTGTTTGCATGTTTTATCGATGTTCGATTTTATTGGTTTTTATTGGTTTTTATTTATATATACATTGAGATGCTGCTTTTATGATGTAAAAGTTTTAAATGATTCTGTGAACCGCTTTGATCGCTTTGGAAGAGTGGTATATAAATAAAGCATATTATTATGCTTGTGTCAGGCTTGTGTCAGGTACATCTAGGAGGGACCACATTACTCCGGTTTTGAGGTCCCTCCACTGGCTGCCTATCAGCTTCCGGGCCCAGTACAAGGTGTTGGTTATCACCTTTAAAGCCCTAAATGGCTTGGGTCCAAACTATCTTAGGGACCGCCTCCTCCCGTACAATCCTCCCTGCGCTCTCCGGTCCTCTGGGAGGAACTTGCTGCAGCCTCTAAAATCTAGGCTTGCGGCAACCTCCCAGAGGGCGTTCTCTGCTGTCGCCCCCAAACTCTGGAAAGACCTGCCGGATGAGATCCGTCAGATAACATCATTAGACAGCTTTAAAAAAGCGGTCAAGACGGATCTCTTCCGGCAGGCCTTTCCAGATTAACCATCCCGGCCCAGGTTCCCAGGTTCCCTGATTCCCTCATTCCTCCCGTGGCCCCATCTTAGTGATGGTTGAGGATCAACAGAGGGATATCAGGGTTTTTAGTTTTAACTACTGGTTTTATGCTTGTATTGTGTTTTTAATATGTTATACTGTTTAATACTGTCTTAAGGGGGGGAGGGATAAAGTGTTTTTAATTATCATATTTTATATTTTACTGTTGTTAACCGCCCGGATTGGTTTGCCAGAGGGCGGTATACAAATTATTATTATTATTATTATTATTATTATTATTATTATTATTATTATAATTATTATATTGTTCCTGCATGGCAGGGGGTTGGATTGGATGGTACTTATGTTCTCTTCCAATATGATTCTATGATCATGGCTGTTTCTCCCAGTGGTGCATGCTCTCTCTCTCTCTCACTCTCAACCCCACTCCCCCCTTGTTTGAATGGAATTCCAGAGCTCAAACCCACTACATTTGGGGAGTATAATGGTCATGTTGCCTGAAGGATTCTAAGAGCTATTGCTCCCTAAAATGTTTTTCCCCCCAAATACATGCCATAAACATATAGTGACCAAAGTCAAAGTGCCAGTCACAACTACAGTAGATCCACTGATTGGTAAGTTTATTTATGTAAATTATTCATGTAACTGAGTCTCTATGTTGGGAGAAAAGCGGGATATAAGATAATATTATTATTAATAATAATAATAGTTTATGTACTTTTCATTGATTCAATGAGTATACTCCAATGCAGACTAGAACTTGAATTTAGGCCATTGCAAATTGTACTAAGCATACAGTGTGTGAGCATGTGTGTTTGTGTATGTAATGGAGATGTAGAGCTCAACATAGGCTTTCCATTTTGTATGCCGTTTCTTGCAGTTTTCCCTTCAAAAGCTCAAAATATAAAGCCTTGTGTCATTTACTCTATATGTCTTGCTAAACAACAAGTGTGGCTTATTGTAAAACACATTTTATCTTCCCAGTTGTATCGGAAACAATCAAGATATTTGATGGGAAATGACAAGACTGAACAGGACCAGACTTTTTTTGATGGATATTTCTACATTTGGAGGGGAAACTTTCCATCTGATGCCAATGTCCTTGCTCTTTAATCAGAAACATTTATCCAAGATATGCAGCCATGTTTAAAGTTCATTTGGAACCACAGGTGTCCCTCTTTACCAAATAGAACTTGCACTTCTCCTGTTGTTTATGCCTGGATCCTCCAAACCTCAAGGTAAATGAACAAATTACTTCTTCACTTCCATGTGAAGGACAGGGAATTATATTACTGATCTTAAAGAACTAATATACAGAGACTTATTGTTGCTTTGGGCTTCATACCACCTATGGAGTTTCTCCAGCTTGCTGATTTTCCACACTTGTTACTTAGATAAATAGATGACTAGAAGAAAAACAACAAACCATCAGGCAGCAATACCCGAAGAAACTTGACAGTAAAACAAGTATGTTGATCCACAGACTGGCGTGACCTTTTGTATTTGCTGAAACAGCCTGTTTTAATTACTAATGGATACAGTTGCACTCCAATAAACATTACTGAAAACAGCACCTTTATCAGCAAAGGATTTGTAGAAATTTAATCTCTGCAGCTTGAACTCAACTTGGAGTATTATAGCGAGAACAAAGTAACCCCTTGAAAAAGTTAATGGACAACTAAGTGGAATGGCTGTATGTGTCATACACTGAGTAAAGAGGGACTGACAAAAACCCATTAGTGCCTGAAGGAGAAAGGCAAAGGCAGAAATTCTATCACTTCCAGATGAGTCCTCCTTGCATCTCCCCAAACTCTCTATTAGAATGACAGGGAAGAGGGAGGGCTATTAATCTAAAGGTCAGCGCAATTATACCCAGATTTCTTTTATTGAAAAGGTACTGGAAATTATCTAGAATGCTAGTATTGCAAACTGAAGAATTGATACTTTTAAAAGCTATTTCGGTGGCTTGATGCGGAAAGTAACAATTCCACCTGTCATACTAAAGAAGGAGGAAGTAACTTTCCAGTCTAATCTCAGACTGAGCCACAATGCAAAAGGAAAAGTGGGAGTGTGCTTGTTGTTTTCCCCCCAGCATTCTCCATGAAAGTGTTTGCTTATTCACTTACTTTTGCCCTCCATAGGAATAGTCCTTCACCTTAATGGACAGCTTTCTGGAATCAGACCCAATTAGCTATGTAGCTGTGTGATGCCATTATTTTTCCTGCATAATCCCTGGTGGTTTGAAAATACCCTTATATAGTTTGCCTCAACTCTTCCATGCATTTAGGAACAAACCCCACTGGAGGCTTGAGTTGCTGCCACACTGCAGAACTGATCCAGTTTAATACCATGCAGAACTGATCCAGTTTAACTGCCATGGCACCATTTTATGGAGTTCAGGGAACTGTAGTTTGTTGCAGAGAAGGCTAAATATCTCACAAAACTACACATCCCAGAATTCTGTAGCATTGAGCCATGGCAGTTAAAATAGTATCAAACTGCATTAATTCTGCAGTGCAGATGCAGTCTTGGCCTACTGCTTAAATGATTTGTTGTCAGGTTAATCAAACCCAGTGAGCTTTGAAGAGGTCACTCACTGGCTCCCCACCTTGTGCTTATCACAAAGGTGCTTCATCATTTGCTCCTAAACAGGGTCATTTTTATCATTCAGCCAAAAGGCTTGCAAATAGCTTACAAAGGCGGGTTACAGACTGCCAGAAAGTATGCACGGAGCGCGTACTATGGTTAGGAAGGGGCGGTGCTTCCGCACCCCCCTAACCCTAGTACGCACTCTGAGCGTAGAAAATGGCAGCGGCCGTTCCACACGGCCGCCGCCATCACTATGTCACGACCGCACCGCCTCCGAACAAGGCGGCACGGTTGTGACGTATTGGGGCTGCGCCAGGGCACCTAGGGCGCCCTTTCCGTGATCCCGGAAGGAGCTCCGTTTCGGAGCTCCTTTTGGGTTTGTGTCACTGGGCGCAGACTTCAGACGGCTGTGCCAGCGACGCAGAGGAGAAAGGGGCCAAGCGGCCCCTTTCTCCTCCTCCCCCCCATCGCCGGGTGTCCTTGGGGCTTGAAGCCCCATGGACACCCATTTCCAGGCCATGGGGAAGTGGCCTTTTGCAGCTTCCCCGCAGCCTGGAAAGCGGCAGATCGTGGCCTCGGAGGCTGCCGGTCTGGCAGCTGAGGCCCCAATACAGTGGGGAAAGGGGTGGGTGCACACCGCCCCAAATGGGCGGTCTGTAACCTGCCAAAGGCTTACAAACAGTTGATACATTTTCTTGCCCTCAGGCTTACAGTCTAAATATTACCTAAAAGCTCTGTTCTTTTCCTTATGAACATGTGAGCATGTGGCTGAGTAGAGGTCATTTA
>NC_056525.1:103844919-103887840 GCF_019175285.1 Sceloporus undulatus | reverse complement strand
ATCATCATCATCATCATCATCATCATCATCATCATCATCATCATCATCATCCCTCCCCATGGATCGAGGCAAGGATGTACAACATCAGTTAAAAATGCACAACTTGACGTGAAACACACAATGTCAATTTAAAAGAACAAATAGGACAAATAAATATAAACGCAATCAATCCATATTTAAAATTCATAATTTAAAGATCATCTGGATAGGCTACTAGTAGAGACTGGTCTTTAAATCTGTTTTAAATTTAGACAGCATATTCAGATGTCAAATCTTTTCTGGCAGGTTGTTCCACAATCTAGGGGCAAATGAAGAAAAAGTCTTTCTGATAGTCTGCCAACTAGCAAGACTCTCCAAATGAAATACATAAAACAGTACCCATAGGCCTGCACTTTCCTTTATGTTATAAAAGAATCCCTGAGTCTGTATATATGCAACAGGTATATCATCTTCTCTGATTTTCCTGCCAACTCCCCTGGGCTTGTCTTCTGTCAGTGCTTTGCATATAGGGATAAAATTGCCAAATAAGAACTACTAATTTCTTCTCCGGATAAGAAATGATTAAAAAAATGTATTAGAATATGATAAATATAATGCCCCCCCCCATTAGATGATTTACCCTAAAATATGCAAATCTGTTCTAGGAAATGAGTGATTGCTTACTGTGAGTAATATGTATCTAATTGCTGAGTGCTCTAACTCAGGGGTTCTCAGACTTTGTCTTGGTGAGCTTTCCACAATAAACTTGTTGAAGATTGCCTAGGGATAATAACAGGGCAGAGGAACCATTATGCTAAGTACTCTGCAAGGTAGTGCCCTTTTCCTACTGATGCTCCTGCTATACTGCCATTATCTGACAACTTGCAGACCCAGCACTGAGTGTGGGACCTCACATTTAGCAAGAATGAGCAGAGGTCACATGTTTATTTGTTTTTTTGAAATGGAAAATGTCACAGCTTTATTGATTACAGATGAATAGGCTTGGCTTATCACATAGATGAGGATCCAGGCATTAGTTTGCCCACCTGCTGGTGGATGGCAACCCATTCAACCAACTAACTAGCCTGGTAGCATTGGAATGACAGATGCAGGAATTCATTCACATGGAAGCTGTTGTGTAGTTCTCCTTCCACTTAGCTGGGTTGCAGATGACCCCGAAGTCCCTTAATTCTGGGCATGGTGGGTACACTGGCCTATCTTCCAGCCCCATGTCAAAATCATCCAGACTGGAGACAATCAACATTAGCCACAAGAAAGAAAGACAGTATAAATGGACTAAATTGTTATTGCAACTTCTTGAGTGTAAATATCAGGAAGAGTAAGGACCACCCATTTCCCTCCCTCCTTTTTTTGGGGGGGGGGGGGCTTAGGAGAGGACGAAAAATGAACACAATAAAAATAACACAAGAATCTGAGTCTTGCTTTAAGAACTACAATGATGCTAATGAAAGATGTTGATTTTATGCTTATGACACCATAATGTTAGAAAATCATTTTAAAATTTCAAAGAAAGAAAGAAAGGAGTAATTATTAATATTTCTTTACTTGTCAAGATATATTGAGGCTGATATTGACACTGATTTTATTTTGCTGCCATCTGTCACACACATTTTAAGTACAAATAGACAATAGAGACAATTGAAATAGGATTTTCTCCCTCACCTAAATGTTCCATTTAGGCCATTTGCTGACCACTTGTCTGTTCAAAGCACATTATGGCATAACTCAACTTGGCTGTATGTATCGGTAGCATGGCATGTGTACCACAGGACATTTTAGTATCTTCTTCTCATAAATGTTGAAATATGATGGGAAGCAGGTCTAAGTCCCAAAATTCTTAAACTGCAGTGCATCTTAAGCTACAAGCCAGGTGGAAGAATACAGGGTTTGGTCAAACACACGTTATTGCTAATAATATTATTATGTGATGTTGTTCATGATGATGGTAGCAAAGAAGGAATTCTTTCCCACTACCCTTGCACCTTCTTAATATGATCCAGTGGAGCTTTTCTGCATGGTTCTTGGTCCAGTGTAATCTGGTCCAGTGAGATCTTTGGTGGAATCCTTAATAGCATGTTGTGTCAAACAAGTCAAAGATAAAGTAGCTTGCATCCACCATCAGTAGGATTTCACACAACACAATCCCATCAGTGGAGGCAGAAAGATATCTTGGACATTAACTGTCTAGTTCAATTGCATGAATTGCAGTGGTTGAATTCCAAGTGTGTATTCTCACTTGTGGAGGGAAAGGCTGGATATGAATGAAATTATTGATTGAAATATGTGAACAAAGTGCATGGCCAAGTTCAACCAACTATCCAGTGGTATTGGTGTCATCTGATGCAGGGAGTGGTGGTCAGTGGGGAGGCAATAGGGGATTTTGGAATTTAGGCATATTTTAAGGGATAAGTAGGTTTTAAACATTATTGCAATATTATAAATAGAGCAGCCCACAAGTATAACATGTTTGTATGAGTGTGCATGAGCTCTATCTAATACAGAATTATTCAAAGTAAACATTTTTGTTCTTAATTGGCACAGCAGTGTTTAAAAATAGCAACACTAATTTATTCCAGTGTCCTTCTCAATAAATCCCATCCTATGTGTTCGTTAAAAGGAAATTTAATATAGAAAGATAGGAATATGCCTTATTAGGATGCCAATCAGCTTCCTGGCATGGTACAATGTGTTGGTTACTACCTATTAAGCCCAACATGGATTGGGTCCAGCGTATTTGCAGGAGCATCTCTTCCCATATAATCCCCCCCTGCACTCTCAGGTCCTCTGGGAAGAATCTTTTGCAGCCAAAGAAGACCAGATTGACCACAACTTCCCAGAGGACTTTTTCATCAGCCTCTCCAAAACTGTGGAATTACATGCCAGAGAAGATCTGTCAGATTAGTACAGTGGTACCCCGGGATACGAATTGACCGCGTTACGAAATTTCCGGGTTACGAAAAAGTTAGATTGGAAAAAACTGTTCCGGGTTACGATGTTTTTTTCGGGTTACGATTTTTTTTTGGCGCCCTTTTCGAGTTGCGAAATTACTCGGGTTACGAACGGAGTGGCGGAACGAATTAAATTCGTAACCCAAGGGAGCACTGTACTCTTGATGCCTTTAAAATGGCATCCAAAACAGATCTCTTCTGGCAGGCCTTCCCCAATTGATCTCAAATTAGACTGCCCCTCTGCCTATAGCTACCCTATCATCTGCCTGTCTTTTTAATCCTTGTAATTTAAATTAAACTGTTATTTTAACTTGAATGTTTTTAGAATGTGTATTTGAATGTCATTTATTTTGGGAATGGGTTGTGAATTGTAGATTTTTGTGATTTTGTACTATGCAACTATAATTTTGTTATTTTTTTTGGAACCCACCTTGATCCGAATGGGAGAGGTGAGCTAATAATAATAATAATAATAATAATAATAATTATTATTATTATTTCAGGTTCTCCCACTGGATGCACCTTGAGTGTCGCAGTGAACTTGGTGGCATCCTGTGCCCTCACAAGGTACCTGCTTGGTTGGGCAATCTCTTGACAGCCATCATAAGATCTCCAAGAGGGTGTAATTTCACAAGACTGGTTAATATTGTGAGAGGGCCACCTCTCATGGCATTTGTGCTGCTAGGCCTGGCCTCTTTCAGCTGCTGGCCTCCAAGTACCCAACCATTGGATACTTCAATTTGAGTATCCCTGAGCTGGTCATCTTGAAGGCTGGAAGGATTTTTGTGTGTGTGTATGTCATTATGCTTTTTTTAAAAATTAATTTTGGCTTTCCAAAGGACTATTCATGAGGGGGGAAATAGGAAAGAGTGGGATAATGTTAGTATCCTCAGTATAAGTTTGAGTGGAAATCTTTCTGGATGTTGTATCTTATGGTAATGGGAATTAAAGTGAGCGAGAAGAGACCTGAACACTAAAAGGTTTAGGGATATGCATGAGAATAGGCAGGGAAGAGAGAGGATCTTCAGGCTGGCTTACATATTTAAGAATGTGGTCCAGCCTTTTTGGACTGACCCATTTCTCCCATAGTCTGGAAGTAGATGGGTTGGGTTTAAATATAGAATCGGCTGATCCAGTAAACATAGCTCTGGAGGCACAGGTCTCTCCATCTCTCCTTCATAATACGTAGTGATTTATGCAAATAGAATCATGGTTAGCTTTAATCCCAATCAGGGTGTCTGGCTCTTATATTGACACAATAGGCCATTGGTCCATCTTACTCACTGTTGGTTCTTAGGAGTTATGATAGGAGTCTGCCAGTCCTACCAGGAGCTGCAAAGGACTAAACCTTTCCCATGCAAAACATGTCTTCTACTCCTAAACTATAACTTCCCAGTAACCCTCCCAGTAATCTATGTGGTTGTACTATAAATTATCATTATGTGGTAAGAATATATTAGCCTCTGTGACTGCACTGTGCGCATGCATCTATAGCAAAATATATTTTAGCAGAGAATGGTGTCCCTAAAGGCATGATTCTTCCAGGGCTTATTTTTTTGGAGGGGGGAGGGGAAGTCCAAAATATATGGGGGCCATTTTTTTCATTTCTGTGCTCTGGGAAGCCCCCAGAAAGATGTCGCTATGGTGGCACCATAATTGGGTTTGTGAGCTATATGATTCCCGCTGTTGTTGTAGAATATAAACACCAGGGGCAGATGGAGAAGAAGAAAGAATCTTCTAAAAAGGAAAAGAGTCAGAGCTACTGGTAATCAAGAATCAATTAAGGAAAGATGGGCTGCCTGCGATACCCATGTTTTCAGTGAACATCTGAAAAGGGGAGTCCATGTGTAATATGCATGTAATAATTAATAATAATAATTTGTTTTATTTATATACCGCTATTCCAAGGATCATAGCGGTGAACAGCAAGTAAGCTAATTAGCAAGTAAGCTAATTTGCCCCCAACAGTCTGGGTACTCATTTTAGCTCTAGGCACAGGGAAACCTGCATGTTTGGGGTCCACAGTTGCACAGGATTTGGTGTGGTCCTTTTTAACTACTGAGCAGTTATAAAGGGAGATACTAGAAAGTTCTCAGAAGGAATGGCTAAATCTGGGAAGGAACCTAATGCATGTGTTACAACACAAAAATTGGGAAGAATTGGCAAACGTATTTGTGTTCAAATCTTCAAACTTATTTGTCTCTCTGTCTCTCTTCCCTTCTTGCTATCCTCTTTGATTTGTTAAGAGATCTTTCTGAAATACAGTTTAAGCCTACAAGAAATGCATTTTCCCAGTTGTTATGGAGAACTCAGAACTCTTCCCCCCAGTACTATTGGTATATAAATCCTATGACTTTTTGAGCCAAATGACACTCAGATTTTCTGTGAGCAGGGTTCTTAGCAACTTGTCAGTTATTTTTTTTATTGCTAATGGATTTTTAAATATTCCATTTTCTACACATTTTTATTTGGTAGAATTAAACAGTGTATGTGAAGCACTTTAATTTGACTTTGTTGTACACCATCAACCTGAAAGAAAGATCAGGACTTTTATTTACGTGATCTCAATCAATTACCTTTCCAAAGTCCAGCCCATTAAAAATATCCCATGTCTTTTTGTAAAAAACAAAAACAAAAAACTTCATAATCAGTCAAAGAAAGAAAGAAGAAGGGAAGGAAGGAAGCGGAAAAAATGAAAGAAGGAACTTTAGAAAAGGTCTCTTTAAAACAAAATGGAGTAGCCCCAGCCTATGAAGAAAAGAGCACAATCTGGTTTTGTGCATGTGAATAAATGTAGAAATTTACCTATACACCAAAAGTTCTAGCAATGTCCATGTCAGATGAAGATGTGTGTAAATTTTGCTTGATGTTATAGTCATGAGCAGAGCCAGGGTGAATGGGAAGTGGTACTTAATTTCTTTTATCACTTTACTATTTGATCCAGCATTCTGTTCCCACATGACTCATCAGATGTCTATATGGGAAGCTCGTAGGAAGGACATGTGTGCAATAAAGCCCTACCCCACATGCTCTCCAGCAACTGGGGATTTAACAATGCTGATATTTTCGGATAGCTTTGTTAGTCTGTTGCAGCATGAAAGGGAAAAAGGGCAGGGCGAGGAGGAATCCAGTCACACTTTTGAAACTTAACTGAAAGCTCATGCTAAAATAAATAAGTAATAAGATGCTGCTGGATTTCTTCCCCCTCTTCCCATTCTCTATTTTATACCTCTGACATTGGATGTAATATATAGCCACTGAGATTGGTAGCTAAAGATAGCCTTTTCATCCTTGAAGCTGCTTTGAATGTTGTGCAACTCAGCAACCATTCCAATTTCTACAATATATTTTTGGGTGATGTGGGAGGAAGTCCAGAAGTGACACAGATTCCATGTGAATTCACATGGAATCAATTCACCTATTGATTTGTCTCTTGGTCTCCCTCTTTCACTCTCTAAAGCATTATTGTCAGTCACAATTATAGGTTCAAAGTAAGACAGCCTTCTAGTGACAGTTCAAGTTGAATTTGCTCTTAGACTGCTTCATTTTTCTCACTGTCTACATACCTTGATTATGAGAATTGTCGTTTCCTCCCCAGCCTTGCATTCCTATTCTTTAATCAGTTGCCAGACCATAAAAGCAACTAGAGCAGGGGTAGGCAATATATAGCCAGTTGGCCACATGTGTCCCTGCCCCCTTTTCTTTCAGCCTTAGAGTTTGCAGAGTCTTAAAACAAGGAGAAATAGTATCACACTCCCAGAAGCCTC
The DNA here is from genome assembly GCF_019175285.1 of Sceloporus undulatus. Classification (NCBI taxonomy): domain Eukaryota; kingdom Metazoa; phylum Chordata; class Lepidosauria; order Squamata; family Phrynosomatidae; genus Sceloporus; species Sceloporus undulatus. The sequence continues at coordinate 103,881,125 of NC_056525.1, read as the reverse complement.
CAGAAAGCACGACTCTTCATTAAAGGAGACGGTGTGTCTTGCTATATGCACAAATAAGATTTTTCTGAAACCAAAAGTGGACTTCTGGTCACTTCCACTGTTGAATGTCAATGGTGCATGATGATTGTAGGAGTGTAATGTGGCCTGTAGTTGGTCCTGAAGGAGATATTGGCCCCTGGACCTAACAAGATTATTATTGTTGTGAACCTTTATGCCACTTATGTGACAATCCTAAGGTGACTCTATCAAGTCAAGATTTATTCAGAGGGAGTTTGCTGTTGCCGTCCTCTGAGGCTGAGAGAGTATGACTTGCCCAAGTCCATCCAAGGGGTTTCCATGGCCAAGTGGGGATTCAGACACTGATCTCTAGAGTTGTAGTTCAATGCTCAAATCATTATACTGTGTTGGCTCTCACCAAAGATACTGAAGGAAATAACTTTCACAAAGTTATAAATACAAATATTCATTCAAAGTTATAATAACTGAGGCCCGTTCCACATGGGCCTATAGTACGCGCTCTGTGCGTGCTAGGGTTAGAAAGGGGCATTACTTCCTGATGCCCCTAACCCTAATATGCGCGGAGTGTGCACAAAATGGCAGCACCCGTTCCACACGGGCGCCGCCATCTTGATGTAGCGGACGCGTTGCATCCACATGTCATGCAGCACAAATGATGCTGCGAGTGCGCCATTGGCACCTCGCAGCATCATAACCACGCAGCGAAAAGAAGTGCCATTTTGGGGCTTCTTTTTGCTCTGTGAGGGAGTCACACAGTTTGGCTGCTGCGGCTCCCTCGCAGAGCAACCGGCAGCGTCGGCAGACCGCCGCTTTTAGGTGGTCTGTAACGCTCCCTAGTTATGGGAAATAATATTCATTATGCTCAACAGCGTTGTGGATGACTGAGGGAACGACATGCAGCTTTTTTTTTGCAAGATAAAAATATTTTCCCCCATTCCTCTAACAAGTAGCCTTTGCAGGAAAAAAAATCAGATTGATGTCATATTAATGAATTAGATATGTGGCATTTTTAAAGAAGGCAGAGCACAGTTTTGAAATTGTTGGCTCAGGTAACTTTCTCATCAGTAGACATTTGATGATTACATGCTTAGGATGAAATAACCACTTATTTCAGAAACAGTCTGTAATACCGCATGTGAAGGTTGAGCTCATAGATTCGATTCCTTAATATTCTAGCTGACATTCCCATTTTCTGAAGTATGAGTTCTTAAGATACATAAGTCTTAGATATTGTAGTATTGAGAAGGCTACCCTGAGCAGCATTGCAATTAGGTAGAGAAAATCCTCCTGCTATGGCATAGATGTGACTGGTAAACCAAAAACACTGCAGAGACAATCCTGTAAGTATCTTTACTTGGGAGTAAGCTCAACTGAACTCAGTAGAATTTACTTTTGAGTAGACCTGTATAGGTTGTGTTATAAATCTATTTTCTATTGGAACTTCAGTGACACTATAATCAGCTTCTAGAGGACAAAAAACTAATTTTATTTCAGAAAGTAAATGATTTCAATGATATCAGGTAAGATTTGGGATGTGCAGTTAAAAATATATGTGATGCTAATTCAATGTGATAGAAAATTAAGTGAGTTTTACAGGCCTGCTAATGCTGAAGTTGTTCTCATTAGTCCTTGAACATGACAGTAACAAGACAATTTGGTTTACTCAGAAGTCAATCTGATTGTGTTCAGTGGGAGTTCCTCTCAGATATTCTGCACAGGTTTGCAGCCAAAATTATTGGTTTAGAATGGAAAAGGCAGAACTGTTACGCTGGGATCCTAACAATACTAAATGCATTGATCAGGGAGAGGGAAAATAAAGGTTTGTCTGTTTTTTCTTCTTAAAAAAGAACTTTCATAACTTACTTTCAAAAACCTTCTTTCAAAAACTGTTAAACAGCTTCTTTTGCATTTTTCCTATTCAAAAATGTCTTATAATAAAAGTTTGAAGTCTTCAAATATATTTGCCCCTCGAGCAAACTTTTTTTCATTTAATATTGTGTCTGTTAATTAGTGTTTCAAATTTGCAAATTCTTTATTGGTTTATATCAATGTAATACCCAAAGCTCATCTCATTGCCAGATTTGAATGAAATATGATCCTGTTTATTCTATTAAAATGAAGGCTGGAAACTGTTACCCAAATGCCACAGGAATTCTTGCCATTTTCTCATCAAATTCCTCATCAGATTTCTCTTCCCCCCTTCTCTCTCTCTCCCTCTCTCTCTTTCTCCCTCCCCCCTTTTTTTTGTGTTAAAGTCACATTGTTTTAGATTTTTGTGCTTTGGCATTTAAATGAAATTCACTGGTCCCCACTGGAGAGAAACATCTGCAGGGACATATTGTACATAATCTCCATTCCAATCAAGCAGGAGTGTACTAATGTAATGGAAAAGATGCTTGTTCTTACTCCACTTAGATTTACTCTGATGTAGCTATTGACTCAACTGTATGATGGGATATTAGCAAATTGAACTTGGAAGGACAGAAAAAAGTCTTCTCCAATCCTAAAGAATCGAAAGGGCATCTCTGTAAAACAGTATTAATTTAAGCTTGTGACCTTTGCGTAATATTAATTGAAGGCCATGTATCTTGAGTGGTCTGAAGGAACAGGAGACTGGACTTACATTATGACAGATAGACAGAGGGACAGGCAGGCAGGCAGAATAGCACCACCAATTGGAGACTTAAATTATAGATAGAAGTTCATTAGTGTACTGAGACTAATCATCGTATCCCAATTTTGGAAACATGGTTAACCTTTAGGGGCTGCATCTGCACTGCAGAAATAATCCAGTTTGATCCCACTTTAACCACTATGGCTCAGTGCTATGCAATTTTGGGATTTGTAGTTGGTTGTGGCACCAGAGCACTCTGACGGGGAAGGCCAAATAGCTCACAAAGCTACAAATCCCAGAATTCCATAGCATTGTGCTATGGTAGTTAAAGCAGGGTCATATTGCATTAATTATGCCGTGTGGACTGAGCCAGGGCAGATGCAGCATTCTCAGTAGTTCCCAGTTACAGGTCTCTTTCTCTTGCTTTTGGTTTTGTTCCCTTTCATGGTACTGCTATGTATGCACATGTGGCATTTGGTTGTTATTTTGTGCCTTAAATTTGTTTCTCACTTTTGACAACCCTATCAAGGGGTCTTCTTGGCAAGATTTATTCAAGATTTTCCTGTCCTTGAAAAGCAGAAGGACAAGCCCGGGATGCAGACAGGTTGCACATTTGTAAATGCGACCCATCTTTGAAGTTAAATATGTGTTTATCCTGCTGGGAAAACAACGGGATAAAATTTGTGTGCTAATCTCCATTGTTGTGTGCCTTCAAGTCATTTCCAACTTTTGGAGTCCTAAGACGACTCTATCACACATTTTCTGGGCAAGATTTGTTCAGAGGGAGTTTGAGGCTGAGAGTCTGATTTGCCGAAGCTCAGGGTATATCCTTATGGCGACCCTAAGATGAACCAGTCATGGGCTTTCCTTGGCAAGATTTGTTCAAATGCGGTGTTTGCTGTTGCCTTTGTCTGTGGCCGAGAGTGTGTGACTTGCTCAATATCATCCAGTGGGTTTCCTGGGATTTGTAGTTTAGTGAGGCACCAGAGCTTTCTGACAGACCAGGCTGACTAATTCACCAAATTACAAACCCCAGGATTTTTTAGGATAGAGTCATGGCAGTTAAAGTGGTGTCAAACTGCTTTAATTCTGCATACACCTCCAGCTGGTTTTCATGGCCGAGCAAGGATTCAGTCCCAGATCTCATAGTTGTAGTCCAATACTCAAACTGCTACACTATGTTGTTTCTCTAATCCCTTCTTTATGTAAGACATAGGGTGGGTGCTATGACCTTGCGGAACCTATTATTACTCCCAACTGGAGGAGACTCCTTGACTCAATGGGATTTGTCTACATATTGACTTATCAGCTTTGGCTGATATGCCAACTGAGCCCCTTCCTAAAACTGGAGTACCTAAAGAGTACTGCACGTGCTGGTAACCTCGAGGATGGAATTCTGCAATTTGCACTATATTGGGCTACTTTTGTACCAAGTTCAGAAACTCCAACTGATTCAGAATATGGCAGCTAGATTGATTGCAAGTACATCCAGGAGTGATCACATTACCCTGATCTTAAAATCACCCCACTGGCTGCCAATTAGTTTCTGGGCAATATACAAAGTGTTGGCTATTACCTTTAAAGCCCTACATGGTTTGGGTCCAGGTTACCTACAGGAGCACCTTCTTCTGTACAACCCACTCTGTACACTCAGGTCCTCTGGGAAATTTGCTCAATCCAGCCAGGACTGGATTGGCAACAGCTTACCAGATGACCTTTTCGTCTGTTACCCCCAGACTGCAGAATAACCTGGCAGAAGCGATCCAACAGCTGAAAATGTTGATGGCATTTAAAACAGCATTAAAGGCATAGCTCTTCCAGCAGGCCTACCCAGTCAATTTTAAATCATGATATTATATGAGTGTATTCTAATGGTTTTATAGTATTGTTTTTTAACTCTTGGTTTTATGTGTTTTTTAAAATTGTATTCTGTATTTTAACATGTGATACCCCTCTTCAAACCTTGGGAAGAGGCGGGAAAGAAATCATCATCGTCATCATCATCATCATCATCATCATCATCATCATCATCATCATCATCATCCAATAATGGATTCAATAGATCTCCTTTAGTTTAGACTACTAATAGAATTCAGGCCCTTGCCTTCGAAGACTAAATCTGAAAACTTGATAGTGTCACCCTACTGAAAACTGAAAGGGATCTTTTCAGGGTGGTGGGAAAGAGAGAATTTCAACAGATGTTGCTTGTCACACAGCCAAGTAAGAAGCAACACTTGCTGAAATTCCCTCTTCTCCACAACCACAAAAGGTACAGGACCCCTCTCCAGGTTTCATTCTGGCAATCTTACGGGTGAACTATTTACACCAGTACATGAAGGAATGGATCTGCCACAAACAGCTCAATCATAAATCTTGGTTGGAATTCACCTGGTGACTTTGTAAATGAGCCAGTATGGCATACTGACTCTGGAGACCAGAGTCCAATTCCCTGCTCGGCTATGAAACCCACTGGATGACCTAGGGCAAGCCACATGCTCTCAGCCTCAAGGGAAGGCAATGGCAAACATCCTCTGAACAATTCTTGCCAAGAAACCCCCATGGTAGCTTTGTGTTAGGCTCACCGTAAGTCAGACATACAAATAGACTTAACATCTTTGGGAAATAGAATTGAGCAGTTTTGCAATATCTGTATTCAGCAAGGGGCTCCTGTTATATTACTCTCTAGAGGAGCCAGAAAAATGACTGTTGTGTATGCACAATGGGACTGGTGCACGGTGGGATCCAGTGCACAACACGATCTATTAAACAATGGGACACTGATTCAGGAGTGCCGATGCACATCAGTAGAACCTGATGTACATTGGGACATTCTTGCCAGTGTCTTGTTTCTCATCTTTGTAATTCACAAACAGGATTCCTTTATTGCCTCTGTTACATTGCATGTGCATGGTAGGGAATGATGGCCTATTTTAGTACCCAAATGTCTTATCAATCTTTTAGAAGTGTTGTGGCAGCAAAAGTGGCATCGTAGTGTGGCAGTGGGCCAAGAAAGCAGGGCAGAGAAAGCAATTTGTGTCATGATAAAGTTCTTCAACAGGATAATCTGGAATTCAGCAAGCTATTTTAGTGTAGAGAAAGTCAAATTAAGCCAGGCGCTCTAGGAATAATAATAATAATAATAATAATAATAATAATAATAATAATTGTAATGTTCTGGTAGAGTGCCCTTGTTTTTAATGTCAAGGGACTAGATTAGTATAAGTGCAGCATCTGACCCCCAGCTGTTGATGAAGCTCCTCGGACAGCCAAGGCTCAAAGTGCCTTGATCGCAATCTGCACATGGAATTGCATCTCCAATCAGATAATCTAGTGAAGAACAGGTGTTATGTGGCCTTCACAGCTGCTTTCACTAAACAGAAATGGGTGTCTTGTACATGATGTGTACAATGAACATCAAAGGTAATCCTATATAGCCGCACCTTATTAGAATAATGAACCCTATTCTCTTCCATGAGCTCCGTTGGGAAAGATACTCCTTGAAATTTTAGCTGAGGCAAGTCTCTTGATCCCCCTAGTCCAGTATCGCATGACAACAGTTAGCCACAGATGTTACTGAAGAAGATAGAAAGACCTGAAGATAATCTGCTTCCACATGGAGGAATTGCCCAAACATTTAACTACTTGCAGGAGAGGTAGCCTTTGGGTCAAGAATACCAGGTCCAGAACTGCTTTGGTAGTTAGGTGGGTAGTGGTAGTGGTCAGGAGTTCCTTCACCTAATCTGGCTGCTGTACCAAAGATTGGCCAGCATAACTCATAATTTAATCACCTCACATTTAGTTAATATTACTTGTTAATAGTAACAAGTGACAAGGTTAAGAGGGGATTCAGGACTGTCCTCCAAAGGTGGTTGAAAACAATTGCTAGTGCAGGGCACTGGCTGCACCCCTGTCTGCAATTCCTTTTATAGCCCATGTAAGACTAGTTTTAAATCAGCTTTATTGGCTAAGCAATGGCTTCCAAGTCAAGGTGCTAGTTCTTAGTTGTAGAGTCAAAGCCCAGCTTGAGGCTGGGGTATATGAGAATCCAATTTTCTCATATGATCCTGTCCAGAGCCTATGGTCATCATCAAGACTTTATGTGCCCCAACTCCATATGAGGACCTGATACAAAAACATCTGTATAGTTCCTGTTCTGTATCATCTGGATAGGCTTTCTCCCTTGTGAGTGAATTGATAAAAACTGTGTGGTGGTCAGAGCAAGGGTGGACAAGTTTAAGAGGTCTGTGGGCCAGTTTCCTCAAAGAATCTGTTGTCGGCTACATGATCGCTATTGTAGTTGGAAGTTCTATTTGCTTTTTACAAAACGAGATGTATGTAGGATAGCTTGCATGGTTTAAAAGGCAACTTGCATTTTCCGGAAGCTTCCAGGAGCATAAATGTCCTTTTTCAAACAACAACAATGATAAATATTTTTGACAGAAGTGGTGGTGGTGGGAACTTCTCAGAACTCAAGACATCAAAAATCACATGGAGGTTGCATGTATGTATTGCCCAACCTTGGGTTAGTGTTTTGCTAGATCTTTGTTTGAATCTTCACTGAGCCATGGAACCCACTAGGCAACCTTAGTATGTAGTTCACAAATCATTTATATGGGAATGGTTCCATACTTTGGTGGACTTTCAACCTGTTTTGGTGATCTTACTAAGTCCCCCCCTCCATCCCACCCATCCTGGCTCATGTAAGTTCCATGTTTTGGTGAACTTTCAAGCAGCTTGCTAAGCTGCTTTCTCAAACACCCCTGTTGATGGTGCTGAACCTGTTGCCTCTACCATTTTAATTATGCTGCCCAGCCCTTGACATATGCATATTGGGTGTGGGGACAGCAAGTTTGGCACATGGCCCAGAAGTCAACACCAGCATCACTTTCTCAGTCCTCATCAGCCACTGCTATGGGCAAATTGCTGGATGGCTTCAGCAGTAGCTGTAGACCTCTTGGTTGCAGAGGCACTGACAGTGGGCTTAATGCCAGCTAAGGTTGGAAGTTTTCTAAATGGGGTTTTCATCCCTAAAATACCCCAGCTTGCATTATCACTGGGATTCTGGATTTGTTGTCTTAAAATAATAACCTCAGAATGCCATATACCTAGCTTCTGTCTTTGCCAGCACAAATGTGGCAAATTCTATTTGTGTATTTGCAGAACTGAGAATGGGCTTTGCTCAAGAATTCCCTCCTCATATCCTGTGTCATTGATAAATGCTATCAAAGTGCAAGTGGCTTCCACTCTCTTCAATGGGCACTGTGCCTTTTGGAGGAATCGGAAGGATTTCCATAGGGGGAAACATTCCCAACACTTGCAGCTCAAAGGATTAATGGCTGAGAGTGCATAGAATGCATTCTGTAAATTACTGATTGAAGCAGAATTCCTGGTATCTTCTTAGAAGCAGTTGCAGCATATTTCTTTCGCCCCCTCCTCTTTAAAAATCCTACTACATTGTCTGTTACCAGATCAAACAACAACAGCCAATGAACATGGATCAATGGTATCTGCAGCTACCATGTTTGTGTAGGTTTAATCCATTTATGTGAAAATCAAGTTACTGCTTGTCTGGACATATGTGGTTTCTTTTTGTTCCTTTACTGGAAACAATTGATAACATTACTTCAGAAGAAATTAATCCAGAGAATTAATTAGCAAAATCTAATATCCAATAAATGTAGCCCTGAGAGAGATTTCATGGGTGGTCACTTCTGACATTAACTGGAAGGTAGAAGAACAATAACCTAAGTGAATCTTTCCACACAGAAGCTGCAGAGATTAAAAAGAGAGGGAAAAAAGCGGAAAGGGCACAATAATGTTGACACTATAGGAAAAATAAATAAATAGGATGTCAGCATTTTTATAGCAGACTTCAGTAATTTCATTTTAAAAGCAATGTCTCATTTTCCAGCTATGAACTGGAGTCTAAAAGGTAATCCTATGGTTACTGAAGGATACAAATCAATGAGATTTACTTCTGAGTATATGGATAGAGGGTTGTGCCATAAGAATTGTTTTAGGGCCCCAGTAGTCTTTAATATTTTTTTAAAAAAATTGTGGGAACACATCTCAAGCCCAAACAGGCTTTGAGGGGAACTGTTTCTTGTGGTGGTAGTGGTGCTGCAATCCACTTTAGATCAGGCTGTTGCAACTTTGTAGTTCAAGGGCATTGATCTTCAATGCCCTTGAACTATAGTGTCCATCATACATCAGTTCTTGCCATGTAGGCTAGGTCTGATGGGAGTTGTAGTTAAAATATATCTGTAGAGCCATGCATCCCCCACCCTTACAGTGGGAATCCAACCCATATGGGGCTCCTTTATTAATGTGTATGCAAACAATGGGGAATGAATGGCCACCCAGAGAAAACTCCCATCAGCACTAACCAGCAGTGTTAATGGTGAAAGTTGATGCGATGTTTGGCAGCCTCATGATTCTTGATATTTATCGTATGGCTAGATACCAGCTCTCAGCTGGGCCATATACAAGTATCAGATAGCATACAATATACTGAGATGGTGTGGGGAGAAGAAACTGCTTTCCTAGCACCTTCTGTGCATTATCTGATGCAGAGAGTGTTGCATTTCCCCCATAATATCATGTGGAAATGCTCCTCTTTCTGTGCGACACCTGAAAATGACAGAAATATCTGAAAAGGTAAATACCTCTCTGATCTTGGAAGCTAAGCAGGGTCAGTCCTCATTAGTACTTGGAAGGGACACCATCAAAGAATACCAGGTGATGTAGGCTAAATTTCAAAAGAAAGCAACTGCAAACCACTTCTGAGTATTCCTTGCCTAAGAAAACCTTATGAAATTCATGGTGTCATTATAAATTGACAAGCAGCTTGAAGGCACAAATACATACACAGTTTCATTGCACAATGAATATGGTTCTCTCTTGTTAAACTCCAACAGTAAAGCCATGTAGCTATCCCCCTTTTATTGCAGGGGAGGGGGGGAGGAGGAGAGGACAAAATAATTACAAGTAACTAGATCTTTGTAACTGGTTACTTTCAAGCTCTGACCACAATGTAGGATTCTTTCAGTTAAAAAAAAAAAGCTAATTGAGTGTGTTTAAGTGACTGAATAATTTTTTTTCCTCTCAGAGAAAAGGACCTGGGGGCATGTGTAAAACTAGTAGCTACATAAAGCAAAAGAATCAGATGTCTGCTGGGCAAATTGACAGAACTCATTAATCTTGGATGGAGAGTTCTGTGGAGTCGGTTCTTTCGTGCACCTGCCCATGCCTAAAGTAATTACATGATGGCACTATTAATACTGAGGAGCTTGGGCTGGGATGGGGTTATCTCCCCTTCTTCAGAATTGATTGCTAGCTGATTAGTGGACAACATTTCTCTCTTGCCGTATAATTGCCTTTGTGCTATTGTAGTCTTTCTAACCTGGGGGTTAGGCCATCTTGATGGTTTCAAGGCCCTGACAATAGCACCATAGCCCTCAAAGTAATGAAGTGGAACTCAGTCCTGGCAAATTCCCCGAACGGTAGATGCCTAGTTAAATGTATCAGGAGGAGAAGCTCTTTCACACAACAACAAAAAAATGCAGCAGAAGATTTCATTGGCTCCTTTCTCTGTTCTGTTTTGATATAAAATGTTAGATTTCTCTAAAGCAGTAAAACGGGCAATGGGTGTAATTAATCTGGCTACAGATATTACGCTGTCAATTAGCATGACAGACTTATAGAGTGAATTCTGGTGGAATCCATAATCTTCCAGGAAAGGCATGACATTGTCCTTGTTAAGCTTTCTTTGAAATCTTTGTGGCTGATTTTGACAGTATTTAAGAGGCCCAACATATGTGACTCTCACATGTAGTGGCCATAATGCACAGTACAGATGAATGACAAGGTATTGCTACCAAAGTCTCAGAATGTTCTGCCTTGACAGCTACATTTATGGTAGTCAGATGCAGAGGATGCTGGTGCCTTCCCCGTATCTTAGAGCCTGGAAACAATACATGCTACTTGTAACCAGTGGTAGCTAGTGGCTTCCAAGTCAGTGGGGCAGTGCTCTGGATTTTAATTTGAATCCAAGATTCTGAACCTTGTTTATGGATAAAATTTAACACCTGGGTAGTGCCTTTAAAGTTTAAAATTTAATTTGAAACCTGGGGTAAATGTACTTCTTCACTGCTGCTTCCTACATAAATTTTGTTTGGGATGGCGTGATTCAGGTGGAGTCTCCTCTATCTGAAATGTTTGGGACCAGAAGTGTTTTGAATTTTAGCGTTTTTCAGATTTTGGAATATCTACCAATACATAATGAGCCATCTTGAAGATGGGACACAAGTCTAAACATGAAATTCATTTATGTATTAGATATACCATATACATATAGCCTGAAGGCTATTTTACACACAATTTTAAAAAAATGAATTTGAGCATGAAACAAAGTTTCTGTACACTGAAGCAAAAGTGTCACTGCCTCAGCCACTCATGTGGACAATTTTGGATGTTGGAGTATTTTGGATTTCAGAATTCCAAATAAGTGGTATTCAACTTGCAATATAATTTTCCAAGCAACATAGGAGATTATCACACTGCCATTTCCTACTGGGATAGAGGTTGATTGTAACCGTAACAGATGGATCTTGTCAGACAGCCCCATGGTAAGGCAGTAGGCAGTCTGTATCAAATCCAGGCTTCTCCCGCAACTTTTCAAGAATCAGAATTATCACATTATGAGTGTGATGATCTCTAGAATATATTTTTGAGAGTATTATTTAATGCTTACTTCTAAAATGCTGTTTTTGTTGGGTTTTTTTTTTTTAAAGGGGGGGGGGGTAATCATTTGGGGGCCTTTGGGACATGACCCTATCTGTTTTTGTAGTATTTGTAAAGAAAAAAAGCTTGAAAAAGTAAAGAATTAAAGTAATGAGCAATGAGCAGCAAGTTAACTTTTCAAAGGTTAATTGTTCAAGAGCAATGATTTTTTCAAAAGTAATGGCTAATGCTGTTAGCCGTATACATAAAGCTAGATACATAAAGCGTTCCAAATTCTGCAGGATCACACCTCCCTAGTGCCTATACACCTCTCTTTGAAAATGTTACTTTTTTTCTTGCTTGAGAACAGTTCTATAGCTCCCTGAAAAATGCAGGAAAGGAAAGAGGAGCCAGTCTCTCAAATTATTGGACTTCCTTTTCACATAAACTACTGCACTGATGCTGAAATTTTGTCTGTTACTTAGGACCATTTCTATTTTGTCTGTTATTTTGGAAACAATGGACCACAGAGAACATAGGGAGGTTAAAATGATTTGGTTTTAATCATTTTGTACCGCTCTTCATTTTTAGTTTTGGTGTAAAAAAAAAATCCTAAGTATTTGCAGTGCTTGGTGAACTTCCTTTTTTTTACAACCCAGATTTTAAAGGCATAAGGTAACTGAGTGTGTTGCATCTGATTAAACTATTTCAAGCACAGCCCCCAAAATTCCAGAATGTATTGCATATTATGGATGTTTCTATGGCTAGAATCTGTGAACTTCATGCTAATGTCTTCTACTCAGTATCCACACAAACAAGCCACTCTCATGGTTAAAGTCAGCAGCTGTACATAGTAATGTATGAATTAGTTCTTCTCAATTTAAGGAGATTCATTATGAATGCTTGAGGACCCCTGCTTTAGTTCTATAAAGTTATTCAGAGTCTGCAGTATAGGCATTTTTTAAAATAATCAATTAATCCAATTATCACTTTAATCCACTTGAAACAGCGAACTCTTGATGATGACGATGACATACACTCACATGTGTAAAATACATCAGTGTGTATATAATATTTAGATCTGTCTTTGCTATGTTGTCCTTTGCTGTCATGTTTCTTGTGTTAAACCTTTGAAGAGTGAATCTGAAAATAACAGGCTGAGCTCATTAGTAGATTAGGTGCGGCAGTGAATCCATGTGTTCACGATGAATTCTTGTTCTCTCAGCCCGATATGGTTTCTCTTTGAGAGCAATTACATCTGATTGACATGTTTTCATGTGCCTCCAGCCTTGGCTTTTTCTTACTGAACAATTCTAGATCAAGGACAGTGACTTTCTTTCTTTCTTTCTTTCTTTTTTTTTTACTATTGCTATTAACTAAAATCAGGATCCCAGAAAAAAAGTTAAATACCTTTTAAAGATGCAACTTGAAACAAATTATAAAATATGTATAAAGGAGGGCTCTTTTTTGTTTCATGTAGTGAAGTTGTTGAAAGTCAAGTAGAAAGCATAGTTTAAGATGCAGGTGTGAATGAACAATTAATGAAGGATTTAGGTACTGTTCTCCCACTTGCTAGCAAGGGAGGTGTGCAAATCAACAGTAAAAGGATAATTTCAGAGAGCCAAAGGATCCAATTCCACACATAATTTTTGATGCTTCATTTTGCATTGTGGTGATTGATTCTGTGATGAGTTAATACCTTGGAAATGTATTTATTTATTCATTAAAAACAATAACCCTCCCTGTATCTAAAAGAACACAGAGTGGCATACAATAAAATCAACTGGACCAGTTGAAAACAGTGGCATAAATTTAAATAGATGAAATGCATATTGAACAAAATAACAAGTTAAAGCAAGACAGTTTAAACCAGTTAAAAAGATTGGAGACCATTAAAACCATGCTCATGGGAAGATATGAATAAAATCAATTAGATTACCAAGTCTTTTAGGTGAACTCAACTGTGCCCCACAGTGATATTTTTAATGTCCCTACTTCTTTATACCTATTGGGATCTTCATTGCTGCACCTTCAACAAACTAAACTAAGGAGATTATCACACTGCTGATTTCCTTCCAGGACAGATGCAGGTTGTAACCATAACAGATGGATCTTATCAGACAGCCCCATGACTGGGCAATAGGCAGCCCATATCCAATCCAGGTTTCTCCTGCAGCTATTTGAGAATGTGGAAAGCTGTTCATCTGCACTGTAGAAATGATGCAATTTGACACCACTTTAAGTGCTGTAGCTCCATCTTATGGAATCCTGGGTTTGTAGTTTTACAAGTTCTTAGCCTTCTTTGCTAAAATGTGCAGGTGCCTCACAAAGCTACAAACCCTAGGATTTTGTAGACTGGAGCCATGGTAGTAATGTCAAACTGCATTGTTTCTGCAGTGTAGATACACTCTAAATAGTAATATAACATTTGCTTAGCATCATATTTCATTGAGTGGCCATGGAAGTATTCTTCTGTCTCTGCTCTACTACTACAGCCCTGAAATGTGTGCTCCAACACTATATCACATCGAAGTTACCAAATACATTACATCAAGGTAAATTAAATCAGGGTATCAAGTACCTTGCCATTAATGCTGCAAAAAGTTCATACCGTTTTTGTTCCTAGTACATGTTTTCCAGATTCACCAGCTTGTTTCTGCTGCTCCAAATGCTAGGACATTGAACAAGGGATTCAAACTACAAGAAAAGAAATTCCAGCTAAGCATTAGGAAGAACTTCCAGATAGTATGAGCTCTTTGACAGTGGAGCATGCTCCCTTGGAATGTAGTGGAGTCTCCTCCTTTAAAGGTTTTTAAACAGAATCTGTATGGTCATCTGTTGTGAGGGCTTTGATTGTGTCTTTCTGCAGAGCAGGGAGTTGGATTGAATGGCTCTTCAGGTCTCTTCCAACTCTGTGATTCTATGGGTCTCTAGTCTCACAACACCGGCATTGTAGAAACTAAATATAGAGTTCTACAGTTAGGTGGAACTACCAGTACAGAGGAGATGAGGTGGGGCAAATCAGGAAATGGAATAAGTTAAAAGCTGTGTGGAACAAATCCCATCCTGAAAAGAGAATAATTTAACATTATGATCACACTCTGTTCCTTTTCATTTCCTTTTCAAACCAATGGACAGAAATAAACACAAAAACAAATTGCAGCACATAGGAAGGGAGGAAAAAGTCCAGTGCAAAATATATTAAAAATATCCCATCATTCATGTCTCAGTAGTATATCTATGGAGCAGAGGTGTTCCTGCACCGGATGTCACTCGGTGCAGGGGGTGGGACCATTGGGGGGGTGGGACTTCTGGGGTGGGACTTCCGGCATGTCTTCTGGGGTTGTGTGCGCTGGCCAGAGTGCATGCGTGCTGGCCAGAGGGCACATGCTGGCTGGAGTGGCACGTGGAGTGGCATGCAGGCTGAAGAGGCATGTGGGTGGGCAGGCCAGAGAGGCGCATGGATGGGCATGCTGGAGAGGTATGCAGGCAGGCAGGCCATAGTGGCGTGTGGGCAGGCCAGAGAAGTATCCTGGCGAGCAGGTGAGAACAGTGCAGTGGCTGTGTAGTGTGGTGCATGCATGAAGACCAGAGCACTCCCTGCGTGGTGTGTACATGCATGGCCTGGAGTAGTGTGCATGGAGGGCAGGGGGTGGCATGTGCGTGGATGGAGCAGGGGGAATGGTGCGGGGAGGATGACTGGTTGTCTCCCCCCTTATGTCACCCGGTGCGATCTGCACCCCCTACAGCCCCCACACACCCCCACTGATGCTATTGCTATGGAGACTCTCTCTGCCATTCTGGCTGCACTACTAAGAGATTAAAAGCATATTAATTCTGCCTCCCATAAATTAAGGTAGAGAACTGATTGGCTCTTCTAGTTTAGCTATACTGATGGCAGTAATGACCCAGCAAAGGGGTCATTCCCACTCACTTTATAATTCGATTGGTGATGTGCTTCTGCTTCATTTTGGGGAATCGATTTGTCTCTGGCATAATCCCCACTATGAAAACGGATCTTTAAAAATTGTTTTTATTTCTGCCCTGGCTGTTATCCCCATTAGAGCTGCACTGCTTCATTTTGCCTGCCAATCATCTGTGCGTCATCAGTGATGCAAGCAGCAGCCCGGCTTGGGGACTAATGGGAAGAGGCTTTCCTCAGAAGAGGTTTGCCCTTCTCTTCCCCTGAGGTTGAGAGAATGTGACCCTTTCAAGCTCACCTCCCGGCGGCTGGGAGTGAGGAAGGAGCCACCCCTTTGGGTTCCCCCAAAAAGAGTTGGAGAAGACAGGGGGAAAATGCTCCCGCACTTGTATTTGGAGTCTTTTCCTGCCCTCCCTGTTGTTTCTCTGAAGCTCCTTCAGGATGCAGGGAGTAGATGGAATCTTTCCCCACCTCTCCCTGTTGTTTCAATACTCCATACTGGCTGGGTTGGGCATGCTGGGATTTGGACCAAAATTTTTGGAATAAAAATTAACTAGATTAGTTGAGTAGCTTATCAAACTTAAACCAAGGAGAACCCCTAGTTCTTTGCATTCTCTGCTGCCTCATCTGTTCTATTTAAATCCCCCCTATTCTTTGCTCTGTACTCCATCTGCTCATCTAGCGTACATCCCTGCATAGTCAAGTTTATGAGCACAATTGCAACTGTAATAAGTGATGTTCAAAACATTCTCTTTTTCTTCCATTAGTTTCATTGTCAAACTTACTAGCCTGCTAGTTTACTACCTCATTAATGTCATTTCAACTGTATCCTTCTTTTCAACTCTGGTATGTCTTCTGCAGTCCTTTGCTCAATGGTGTCTCCTAGTATCCTTGAAAACCGAATTGAGGGATGATGATGATGCAGATGAGGCTCTATCAAGTTTCTTGATGGGCTATTGTTTTAGGTTCAGAACCAAAGCAAAGAATAATTAAATCATGTTCAAGTGCCCGTCGCCAGATTGCATATGAACATTTTTATTATTCTCACTTTTCCAAAGGGATGAGTGGATGGGGGTGGAGGGAGAGGAGGGCAACAATAACAAAGGGGAAATGAGCTCTGTTGGCACAGCTATGAAGCAAGCACACAATATGACCAGATCTATTGCCTGATCTTGGATAATTTCAAAGAAAAATGTTTCATCAGCAATTATCTGGCTAAACAGAAGTCCCCCTCAACTGCTTACAAATATTCTACATTTGCAGTGCTGTGTGCTGAAGCTTGGTAAGCCTGGTACAATCTCTCTCACACCTTTAGTTTGAATGGTGGTGTGGTTATTACTTTGCATTCAAAAATATATACAAAAATAAGACAGAGAAGAAAAGCATCTGCCTGCTGAGCCTAAAGCACGATCATACAAAAGGCTCCTTCACACTTAAGGCTCCTCTTTGATCTTTCCATCATCAGACATTAAAAAAAATAAAATGAAACAAGAACTACAACAATTAAAACCAGAGTGGTTTTTAAAGGATTTTTTTTGGGTGGGGGTCTAAAGACATGTGACAGGATATTTTTTAAAGTATTATTTGCATGCAGTGAAAATGAAATGTATATATATGCCTAAGGTTTAATGGATGGTGCTGGTGGTGTGTGTGTGTGTATGTGTATGTGTAAGGGGTATCCTTTAATGTAGTTCATTTTGATGCATTGTAATGGCACATGAAGTGTAGGCTGTACAGTACTTGGGAGAGATTTTTCTGCCTGCCTAAGGTTCTCATGAAAGATCAAGGGAGTGCCTGAATTCTTCTGACATTAACCATTCTGTATTTGTATGGCATTATAATCACCAGTAATATTTTCCTAGCAATCTGTGTATAAAGCATGACAATCAAAACAGATCTATCAGCAGCAATAGGTTCAGTATGTGGTATAGCTTTAATTGCACTTAAGAGAACCCATTTGCTTTTACCACTCAAAAACCCCAAGCCCTAATTATTTCCATTGGGGTAGTTAGAATAGCATGCTTTGGCAGTAGCCTCAAGCCCGATTAAATGTTATTTATTTCCTTAGAGCTGGTTCTTCAACTGATTGCTGCATTCAGAGTGCAAAGGGGTGGGTTGATTGTCTCCTACTGGGACAATCTAGAAGAGGACAAAGAAAGAAGCCACTTTGTGAAAGAAACCATTGTCCTTTGAAGTTTGTTCCACTACAGGAGATAGTTATATAAATCTCAGCTCTGGTCATATGGTCAATACTTCTTTACACTGAAAGACATGTTAGTTTGAGGTTCTCTTTAAAGACTAATGACCAGCTCTACTTGGAGGTGGAGAAACGTCTTCTCTCTTTATCCCCTTTCATCATATAGAATGCAAGACACATTCTTACCGTGACTAAATTGGTCTGCTTGCCAAGAAAGGATGACAGGTGGTGGGGAGAAACCACACCATAAGCTTGTCTGATGTGGGATGGGCGTATAGCAAAGTTGCAACTAGGTTCCTCCTGCAAGGTGCACATAAGCCTCTAGAAACCAAAAAAGGGCCTGTAAAAAAAAACATGGGCTGCCATTTTAGAAACAGAGCTGGGAAATTTGCTTTTAAAAAGGACTAAGGGACAAAACAGATGGGCATAATATGCCAGCTTGGGGACAGTGTGGGGGTGTGGTGTTTAGAAGACGCATGCCCTGATGCTGCCCCCCAAGCTGGCATCACAACACCCACCCAACCAGATGGCAGGCAGCATTGTGGCACTCCAGTGGTGCGGCATTTATAGGCCACGCACTGCAGGAGCGTCACAAACCTGCCACAGCAGCAAAAAGGAGCTGCTTTCTGCTGCTCCTTTTTGTGCCAAGAAAAGGCAGATCGGGGCTGTGGTGTGCGGTTGCCATGGCCCTGATCTAGTGCACAAAGGGGTGGCATAATGCAACCCCTTTAGAGCCCTCTGTTTTTGCCCTTAGTTAAAATTACAGTCCCAAGGCTTTTTATTAGTTGGAAGGAGTTAGTTACTTTTATAGTTGTAATTTTAAGAAGTAACTATCTACTCTAATATACCCTTTAGTTTAGCCACCTTGAATCACATTTTGGGAGCAAGGCAAGATGTAAATGTAACAGACAAACAAACAAACAAACAAACTTTGAAGATGCCAGCCACAGATGCTGGCGAAACATCAGGAATAAACTCTTGTAGAACATGGCCACATAGCCTGAAAGACCCACAAAAAACTAAATAAACAATAGCTACTCAAACAATCATCTGAATGCTATACACCTCTAGTCTGTAGTACAAAACACACTCTCCTCTCATCCACTTTTCTCATAATTTCATCCAAAATAGCATGAGGCAGTGGTAAAGAGCATAGCACAAGCCAGCATTTGAACCATGTGATATTCATTAAGCAACAGTGAGACCCCAATAAAAGTGTCTGACAATTTACTGTTTGACCACAAAATTAGTGACATTACTTTTGCATGCAATTATAATGCAAACTTGGTGATAGCTGTTGATTCTAGGTCTCTTTATACCAGAAATTCTGTTCACAAAGTAATCAACCAGTCACATAAGGGACTTCTGCTGCTCCCCAACAATTGGGATATGAGGCATACATCTTGTCTTATCCCATGCAGTTGAAGAGAACACACTCTTCTTTCTGAGTCTACATAAATTTTACGAGCTCTGAAGGAGGTCTTCCTTCAGTCATATGAGAATTATGTTTATTAGGCATTCAGTTTGTTTTACTTCATTTTAACTGTCTGATAGTCTATGTGCAAGGTACCTATACTTTATTGCAGAGGTGGAGCAAAGTGTAGCCCATGGGCCAAATGTAACCCTCTTAAATCCTTTTTTTTTCACCCCACAGCACCCCAAAAATAAATACTGTGTATGTATATTCTCAGTGATTTGCAGTTTGTTAAAGGCCATGTTTCTGGCAATGATAATGGAAAAGGCAAGGCTTAGATACCCCTTTGAATGCTAGCAATGATCAAGAAAAGTATCAATTTGATTTTGTTTAGAAGAGTTTTGTACTGATTCTCTTATATCTTTCCCTGATAAAAATTATCCTGCTATTTCTTTAGTGACAATCTGTGATATCATTCTCCATGTCTTTGTGGTACAGGGACCAACAGTCTTCCACGAACCATAGACTCATAGCCATTTGCTACATAGGTGCCATTACTCCAGCTGTAAACTACCATAGTTAGTGAAGTTTCCAGTGCTGATATGCAATCAATGAATATATGTAATTAATAGATAGCATTTAATTTATTCAAATATGAATCTTATGCAGTCTTCAAAAAGCGAATAACATATAATTAATTAAAATAAATTAATCTCAAATAACAAACCATTGTGGTTGGGGAGAAATTTATTTCTTAATATGAAGAAATCTATTCTATAATGAATTTAATCTTCCATTAATAAGTAATATTTAAAGTGTTACAATTAAACTAGTCTTTCAAAATCTGAGTGATTTTACGGAGGTAATATATTTGTTAAAACCGTGAAATTTCACTGTACAGAAATAAAAATATGAAATGAAGATAATTTAAAATCTGTCTATAGAGCTATCTACCCATCTATCATGTTTTAAATAACCCCCCCTCCCATAAAAATATGCTAAATGCTGTCCATTTTCCTTTCACCACACCTTTTGGGAGTCCTGCTCTTGAGTAGTTGGAGAACTTGAAAAGTGGGCTTCAGCTCATGGAAGTTATCCAGTTTGGTTTTAATGAGTAGTAGTAATTCAAATCTTGGGATCACACATTGCAGCAATACCAACAAGAAATAGTTATACTAAAGCGTTATGATGGAAGGGGTGTTGATGTTCCAAGCTGAATTAGAATTATGGAGGGATCTTGAGGGCCACTTTCCAGCAGCGGGCAGGGCGGAAGGCATAGGGTGCAGCAAGATATAAATCAGCTTGGTGAATGTGGACACTAAGTCACACTGAGCTCTTATTTTGCCACCACCACACCGCTTTGCACTGGCATGTCCCAGCCCATAGGCATTTCAGGTGAAGAGCCATGGGCAAGGATAAGGTCTTATACTTTTTAATCAGCTGCATGACCAGTAAAAAGTCAGGTGCAATTTTTTCCTAAGAGGCTGCTCCCACACTGCAGATTTAATGCAGTTTGACACTGCTTCAACTGACATGGCTTTAACCTATGAAATCCTGGGATTTGTAGTTTGTTCTGGCACCAGAGATCTCTGTCAGAGAAAGTTAAATATCTCACAAAACTACAAATCCAAGGATTCCAAAGCATTGAGCCATGGAAGTTAAAGAGATGTGTTGTCCAACAGGATTATTTCTGCAGTGTAGATGCATCCCTAGACATGCAGTGGCATCAGCTGCTGAACTGTTGCTTATTATGGAACCATTGTTTAAACTGGCCTGTTTTAAAATGGCTTTTTATCCTTTTTGAGTATGTGTTTTCAATTGGTTTAACACTGGGAATAGTTTTATTCTATTTTAATGTTGATCTTAGTATGTTTTTAGCTATACACTATTTCTTTTAAGATGTAATCTGCCTTGAATCCCAGTTTTGGGGAATAAGTGGACTATAGAGATGAGGATAGTGGTGATGATGATATAATAGAAACCTGCTAGGAGGGGGGGAAATGCCAATCTTAACTCCCAAGAAGCCTTGCACATTTTTTTTACTTTGACCCCAACTCACAAAACTGAAACTGGCTTATTTGGTGTGTGTGTGTGGAGGGGGGGGGGAATTCAGCATCTCTCAAAATTATTAATGGTACTTCTGGCAAGGAAAAAATAATAAATATTTATGCTATGGCAACCCCTGTCATTAGTGTCCCTGTTTAATACTTCCTGCTCAAATATTCTTTGTCAATTGTAGTTTTTGCTTTTTATTAAAAAAAAGTGTTTGGACAAAACATTGATCTAGAATGCAAAGTACACCTGGCAGACTCTCCTGGAGGGAAAGAAAGCTGATTTTTCCTGCTGCATTAGCCCTGGTAGAGGTCATAGAAGGAATGTTGTGCTCAAGGCAGTTAGATTTTAACTACAAGATGCATGGATTTTAACTCCAGTTTTTTTAAAAAGGCAACTTTTTTAGCAATTGGACAACACTGATTAGATTAGAGACACAGCTGTGTTTATCTGAAATATCAGTATGCAAAGATATCCTGTACCACCTTTGAGACTAACTGATCAAAAGATGTTGTAGCATAAGCTTTTGTAGACTTGGTTTACTGAGGAAGTAGACCAAGAGCACTATCATATGAGAAAAGAAAGCCAAAACAGAGCAAGAGATTAGTGACTTTCTCCATGCCTCTCCACATGCTGTCATAGCACTTCTGTTCTCTTTCCTGAGGAGAGGGTCATAAAAGTGTGCCTTTTGCTGAACTGATTTTTCCAGTGCAATAAAAGGCATGCTTTGACAACAATCTCCCTTGAGAAAAGAATGGAAATGCTATCATCATAGCATGTGAAAAGGCACGGAGAAAGCCACTACTCCCCCTTTCTGTTTTGGCTTTTCTTTCCTCATGTGATAAGGCTCCAAATGTATGAAAGCTAATGGTACAACATCTTTTGCTCAGTTAATCTCAAAGGTGCTACAAGATCCTTTTGCATATTGATTAAATAAGAGAGAAAAGCATTCTTCAGTGGGATTCCATGCACATTTACATAGGAGTAAACCACAATGTCTTTGGTGTTTGCTTTCATTCTGAAAAAGATAACATCCCTAATCTGAGTCTTCATATAATGTTACAATTTAAAACGAGTGGTGTGTTTCTCTGCACCTAGATGATACAACTAATAAAGGATGAACTAGTAATCATAAAACAGTGATGCAGAGGCAGTGATCCAGAAAAGCATACTGAGGAACATGTGGCAAAAGGTGGTGGGGCCAGAGACTAGGAATAGCAGAATTTTTGTAATTACCCCTTCCCAGGGGGAAAAATGTTTTCCTGACAACTGGGAAACCCTGTCTGCTAGAACCAGAGGACAATAAGAATTCTGCACAATTTTCTACTACTGTTCAAATGTCTCAAGCCATTGTGGAGGAATTATTTTGCAGAGAAAAACACATTTTTGGTACCACAAATAACCTGTTTTCAGCACATAAAATGAGTTTCCTGCAGAGAAGATACTGTTTCCTGTACAGAAAACCTGCACTTCAAAACCACTTAGAAAACAGATTTTGTGCAAAAAACCCTCCTCCTTTTTTGCTCAGCAGAGTCATTACTCTGAAACATTCTGGGATGTCAAGCATGGCAAAGGAAATTCATTTTTCACACAGTGTGAAGGAAGTTCTTCCAACCATTCTTTCTTGCATACTCATTTTACTGGGTTTCTGAAGGTTTAGAATTACCTTCTCCAACTTGGGGGATCCAGGTATTATGGGCCACAGTTCTAGGCTGTGGTCAAGGATGGTAGAAATTACTGCGCATAACAGGTGGAGGGTACCAGTTGGGAGAGGATGGTTTAGGATGTTGCCTTATAAAATAAAGCATCACTCCCATCCTGAATAATAATAATAAAAAAATACTATGAGGCTCTTTTGTTTTTACAGATTCTTTATGACACCCATTACTTGCCATTCACATTTGAATAAATTCAGAAATAGCAAGCTCTCAAGGTTTCTTCCTCCTGTCTTTGAGACATAATGGTTTCCTTTATTACATATCACAAGCACTGAAACTTTTAAGGTCATCCAAATTCTGCAGCAGCCCCTCTCCAAACTGGGAAGAAGTCATGACTTTTTCTGATAATGAAAGATTTTAAAAGTAGTGCATGCGCACATGCACAGAGAGAGAGAGAGGGGAAGAAGGAGGCCTATTGAAATGTTCCCCTCCACTGAGTATTATCACTGTTGTAAAGATAATATTAATATACATTTGCAATGCTTTGTGGATCAGTACTTGGCAGCCGACCAATAAGAGGCATAAAATATTAACAGCTAAAAAGGGAGTTATGGATTCCTTTGGGTTTGTAATTTGTTGTTCATTACAACCAGCCACCGAAGTAGTCCTGAGCTGATTCACAGAGAATAAAATAGATTTGGTTTAATAATATCTTCAAGTCTTTGAATAAATTATGAATGCATCTTGACTGTGAAAAGGAGACAGTGACATTATGAAACGGTAATGAACAGATCTTCAAGAGGAAAACAACCTCAGATGATCATCACCCCATTCAAAACCTATTAAGCTGTGATGAAATGAAAAGAGGGTGCCCCTCCCGCCCTCCTTGAGTAGCTGTGCAACAAGTTGTACGTTGTGGACTTTAATAATATATTTTCTTCACAAGCAATAACACAGCAATTAGGAAGTGCTCAGTGAGGTAGAAATAATGGTAACTGCGGTGCAGATTAGCTATGCTGAAGGGAGTTCACAGACATACAGTAAAACAACATATTCTAAGCTCTTCCTGTTGTATAATTTCTCCTTTTATTTACTTATCTCTCACTTAAAGAGGACTCCTGGCAGTAATGAGGCTACATAAATGCACACCCAATCCTAGGAAGGTGCTGCAAATTATATAAAAGATAAATCTAATGATTACCTATTATAATGACAGTGCAATCTTGTCTTCACTCATGGGGAAATTGTACCATGGTGAGAAGCCCAAAGCTGGCGAGAGATTGCTGTGGCACAAATGTGTATTCATTATTTCTGAACCTACTTTGCCTCCGCCTGGCTGTTGATAGAAGATGGGTAATTTGGTTGAACAGGCGCCACTTAGACAAGAGTTCACAAACCTTTAGGCTTGGACAGCAATACACATAAGCAACATGGCAAATAAGAAAATAATGAGCCTGAAAACATGTGGGCCTTTTTCTTCCTTGGAAATTCTCCAGTATGGGCTTCAACTGCATTAAAAAAAGAGAAAAAGAAAGAAAGAAAGAAAGAAAGCTCCATAATCTCATCTGCCAGATCACATCTCAAACAGTGTAATTGCTTCATAAGTAAGCATCCATAAACAGTGTCCTAATGCAAGTTTCAGGACAAGATGTATTTTGGAGCCCATCAACGCTAACACAGGGAAATGGGTCTTAAACAGTACAGACCCACGAGATTCAGAGCAGAATCCTAGACATTTTTTTTCCAGAGGTAAATGCCCCATTAATGTTAACAGGGCTTCTTTCTAGTGAGTAGATACATGATGGTAGACTTGCAGGTGGAAATGTAGCTATGCAGAAGTCAGTGACAACATTTACATTGACCTCAGCCAGGACTGAGTTTTGTGTTGACATAATGGTGATGATATACATTTTCCCAGCTGCTAGGCCAATATTTTAATAGACCAGCAAAGGACTCAAAAATATGTGTAGGCTTGTCTTTGGGCCTTTTCACACTACAGAATTATGGCCGTATGATTCACCTTTAAGTACCATGATTTCACCCTTGGGATCCTTGGAATTTGCTATGTAAGGAGGGACTTAGAATACTCAGCCAGAGAGCTCTAGCTCCTCACCAAATGACAAACTCCAGGATGTTGCAGCAGGCAGTCATGGCAATTAAAGTGGAATCATATCTCAGTACACAATCAAAAAGTGCATCTCAAGACACAATACAGTCTCAGTACATATTGTTTATACAATTGAACTGTGTAATGTAAAACAGGCCTCCATTAGACTAGTGGTTACAAAATCTAACAATAGTGGCCACTTATGAAGGATCTGGGGTCAATTTTGCCACCTTAGGAGCTCACATAGCGTTGCTTCCTTTCAGTGAAACCAAAAATAATGGGAAGGCCATTTCTGTTTTTTAAAATTATTTTCATTTAAAAAAAAGTGCAAGGAGGCTATGCAACATGATTTAAAGGTAAATCATGCCTCCAGTCATGAAGTTCTTCAGTTTCCTTACTTGATTACCCCCCGGGGTCTATTGAGGCCTGTAAAATGGATGGTGGGGCCACCATATATCCCAAAGGACAGGATTTTGCCCATCTCTACTCTAGAATCTAGTTGATTATTATAATTTAAAATCTAGTTGATTATAATCAGTGACAGTGTCAGCAAAACAAACAATTTAGGGGCTCATAAAGTAACAAGGTTGGCACTACAATAAGGTACTACCATAAGGCAACTTGTATGTTACCTTTAAGTAGCAAGGGTAGCAGCCCCATAGCTATTATCTTGGCTCTCCAACAATTCGCTCCTTTTGCGTGCAAGAGTGCCAGACAGCCTTCTTCCTAAACTAGTTGGCTGCCCTTGGTTGTATCGGAGCAATATCCCACAACTGTCTCAAATTGGCAGGGACAATCCCAATGAATTCCCTTGTGTTTTAATTTTTCACTTATTTCTAAAATGTCCCAGTTTCTCCTCCTCCTGGCATGTTTACATTGGACTGAGAAAGGGGGCAATCTGGAGTGAGCCTCTACTAGTTTGTGTGGACAACACTGAGTAAGACTAAGGCCTGGAATGATCTGGTACCAAGCAGCTGCCTGTGTTGAGAACAAGCCATTTAGTTCACTCTAGAGGGGCCAGTGTAGAGCATGGCAGCAGTGTGGTTAATGTCTGAAGACGATGGCTCCTGGAAGACAGCTGACTTTGCAGTGGGGTGCTCAGGCAGGCTGCGCTCTGGTTTTCATCTGCCATCATCAATAATGAAGTATCAATCAACAGTCTGTCTATAAAGACCAGTCTATCCATAAAGTGGGGTTGGTGCCATCTTCTTCTTTTCCTCAGGCAGCAAAAAAGTTATAAGTTAGCTTAAGGAAGTTGACAGTAGTAAAGTTCCTGTTCCTTTCCTCCTTCCTGGAGCCATCCTTATTCTCAAAAGCCTCTCCATAGAATCAAGGGGCCTCCTTGAACACTGTGCATGGTGACTTCTCGACAGGGATGGGAAAATATTCACCAATGTTTGAAAAATGGTTAAAATGTGTTTCTCAAGTGTTGAGATATTGTCTCAGCATGAATCCTGGACTGATGAAAATCTTTAGAGTTAAGGACTTATGATGTGGAAAATCTGATCAGAAATCAGCATTTTCTGCACAAGTATTTTTTTTCCATCTGGGAAATGATGCCTTTGCTATAGACTAAGTTTTAACACACAGGATATTGCTCCCTGCCCTTCTTTGATGTGCTCATTTCTGCCCTTCCATCCTTGGGCACCTAAGAAAGCTGTTTGATCAATTGACTCCTCCTACCTGAAAGGCACGGAGTACAAATTAGTACAGATGGGTTCAACCTACAGAGGAAATAGGTAAAAGTCCACGATCATCTTGCACAAAGGAACAGAGTTTGGACAAATTAGTTTATTCAACTAAGATGAATGCAGTACTCATCATTCTGGGTTCTGAGAGCTATTATACAAAATGGAACTTCCCCAAGATCTTCAATGGATATATTTTCTGCATGTAGAGAGAGACCTCTGAATTCAAGCCAACTGTTGCTTCTGGATGTCTACTTTCTAACGCTTTGATCCAATGCTGAAGTTCTGTAGCATCAGGTAAAGCCTTGCAGGTGTTCTCTGGGAAACAAAGGGTGTGTTGGCAGTGGTCCAAAAGTTTCTGTTTGAATATTAGAGTGGATGTGTTGTGACAAATTTAGTTTCTTCATTCATTTTACAGAATGTGCTGCCTGTACCTTCAATGCTGCAGTGGTACAAGCATGCAGTAAAAAGGCAAACTGGAGTTCTTTTATCCTAACCTAAAATAATCAAAACTGACTTGACTTCACAGTACTACTGATATATGTATATAAATGTGTCCACAATTTTTCACCTTATCTTAATCTGACATACCTTTTGTATGCTAGATGTGATTGGCCTTTGGTCATATCCAAGAAGGAAATTCTTCAGTTTTTAAACACAGGTAGAAATAATCAGGCAGTGAAATATAATAAAAAAGATTATTCAACAAATTCCTGAAACTTCAGGGACTCAAGTGAAACTCTGTTCCAGCTGTCTTCTAAATCCAATAGAAGAACACATATCTAATCTGTAAAAGGAAAGCCATAATTTTCAAAATCAACATACAAAATACGCCTGGACTACTAAATTTCCAGCTCAAAATTGCAAATGAATTTTGTTAATACTAACTTCATTGTAACTCCTTCCAGTGAAACCACTGGAGACTCAAGTTGTCTTAGCATTAACAAATGTATCAGATTTAATGCTCATTAAATTTTGCTTTGCTCAGGAAAGACAGGATGGTTCATAGCTGATGAGAGACTGAATCTTCTTTCCTTGCTTCTGACTTTGACCCCAGTGCCCCTGAAACCATTTTCATTGTAAATTAATTAACATCATTAGTATTAAAGCTCTCTCCCTGGTTTTTCTTAGTATGCTTCCCAATATACCAGACACATATTACTGGTCTTGAACAGAAATGTTCCCCCTCAGTTTAGTAATCTTGTTTTTAGCTGCACCACCATTTCAGTGATTTTGAAGGGATGCTTAACAACAGTATTATTGGCAGTAGTTTGGCATTGAAACATAAGGAGAACCACAAGGGAAAGTGAGTCACTTTGTTTAGGACTTTGTGCCTCTTAGTTACTATTACCTCTCACCATACTTGCCCTGGTTCTAAACGCATTTGTAGTTTACTTCTCTGTATTCAGAGAAGTAAATTTTTCTAGAACACAAATGGTTGGGAAAAAATAGGTGAGATTTCCAATGCAATCTTGGTACTATTGTGCAAGAGGACATGCACCCATCTATCCAGTCAAACGTACAATACAAATTAGCATGTGAAACTGCAGTTGTTAAGTCAGACTAGGGAAGTGCCCATACAAAGTAATGAAAGAAGAAGCAACGATGAGAACAGATTCTTCACAAATAAAAATCAGAGAATCATAGAAGATACCCCCAAGGGCCATCCAGTCCAACCCTTTGCCATCCAGGAACACACAGTCCCAGCACTCCCAGCTGATGGCCATCCAGCCTCTGTTTAAATATTTATTGAGAAAATTCAAATAATTACTAGAGAGCAATTACTGAGTTAACCACAGCTAACCATCTTGCCATCTTAACTATACTCGGATGTTGCTTGGCCACATGTGTCCTGTTTTTCATCTGTGAAATGTTGGAGGGTATGGTGCTTGAGAGATTGACTGAGTCATTCTGTAGGCACCTTTCTATTAAATACTATAGCTTTGACTAGGTGACAGAAGCCTAGTGTGTGGATGGCTGTGCCTTGTGACAAGGGCTCAGATCTTTTGGCCTCTTAAACCCCTTTAAAATGTGACATTTTGTATTGCCACCCACTAGACCATCCCGTCATAGAAAAGCCTATGGTTGGATAGCCTCATGCTCTACTTCGGTCACCCCAGCCTTTTGGATAAATGGCCTTTTGTACTGTTAATTGAAACTAGACCAAAGGATTTACAAACTGCTTAATCTAGCCAATATTCCAGTACTGGAAGAGTGAAAGAGCAGATGACCTTCCAAGTCCTATCTATCTATAATTTGTTTGAGTCAGAGGTTCATGCAGATTTTATGCATGCTTTCTGGATGAAATTATTTGCTCATTTAGTTTTGTGAAAAAATGTACCTTCCCCCCTTCAAAATGAACTGTAGTTTTCAGGCACCAATAGATGTATCAACTGCATGATTCTAAACATTCATTTTAAAGAAAGAAAATAGCAATTATTAAAATCCTCTTCCAACATATAAATCACTCTAGGTAGTTATTACACTGAAAGTGTTCCATTATACTTTTTTATATTAATTCTTAATTGCTTTGATTTTTCCCCTCGTCTGAAAATATAATTGGAAACAATATTTTTTCCTCTTGTTCTAATTAAAATATTTTAATAAATGTTTATTTAGATACTATGTCATGGAAGGTTGAAGCCCTGGCTGCCTAATGTAATGTAAAATCAATTAGTGACAGAAAAATATCTATTTTTAATTTGCCAGTGTTGGATATATGGCGGATACCATGGGGGAGGGGGGAGAATGGAAGAAGGATCTGCATAAATCTTTCCATAAAAATATTAATGATTTCTTTTAATTTTCAACAGACTGCATCATTTGCCTATTCATATATTCAAAGGTAATCTATTTTTCCTTCAAGGCTGCTTGTGAGTGGCCATGTTGCAATAATCCTTTGCCGCTGTGTCTTCTAAAGAGGGTTGGAATGGAATTCTTAACATGTGTCTTGCATTCTGTGTCCATTTGTCTCATGCAATGACCAGCGTGCAAATACTGCAGCATGTTGGGCTGTGCACGCAACCCATGTACCTAATCACGTGCAAAAACAAAGCAAAGATCTGAACATTGCATGCGAATTAATAAGATTTCTGCCAGCATAAATACAGTCTCTATCCCTCCCCCACCCCATAAATCATTTCCAGCCTGTCAAAATGGATCTGCGCTGGCAAAGAAACAAGGGTAACACTTTAATTTCCCCCATCTGGCAAGATATGTTTCTGTTGGTTTCCCCCCACCTTCCTTTCCATTTATTGGATTTATATGAGCACCTATGTATTGTAAAGTAGAATGAATGAAAAGGAGCTGCATGGAGAATGAGAACAAAGCCTAAGTGTTGCATAGAGCAGCTTCTGAATGACTTGAAGCAATGCATAATGGGTCAGACAGATTTAGTCCTGTTTGCACATGGCTATATGAAATGAATTGAGAACCAATACACTTGTCTCCCAAGTGTTAAAAAACACTAGAACTGGAATCCTATTGGTTACTTCTACTTAGACTATATACACTAAGTTAACTGTATTGAATACCCAGTCAACACACAGTAAATCCCATTCATTCAACAGGTTGGCACTACTTCAAATATGTCAGGAGTCAGGATTAGGACTGGGCCAGTTTCACATTCATATAACTGAATGTGGTTCCTGTCTCCAAAGCCTTGTGTCACACTCTGGCTCCACTATGCATTCAAGGCATTTGTCCTTGAGTTCTAGAAATATGTCATATACAGAGTCACTGTGTGACTCTGCTGTCATACACCCTAAGGCAAACATGCAACAAGGTTTTCTTGGCAAGATTTCTTTGGGGGGGGGGTTGCCTTTGCCTTTCTCTGAGGCTGAGGGTGTGTGACTTGCCTAGGGTCACCGAATGGGTTTCCATGGCCTAATGGGGATTTGAACCCAAACCTCAAACCACTACACCAGGTTGGTTCCTAAAACTAACAATATTTACTTATAAAATGAAGCAAGCAGATCAAGCAAGCTTCACATAAGTAATCAAAAATATTTCCAATCTTTTAAAGACCACTTGAAAGCATCTTCCAAAGACCAAGAGTATTTTTTTCTTTCTCTATCTTTCTTATGCTTTTCATTTTGGTGACCAAAGTTTAACATGCGGAGGGAAGCTGATAAGGCAGCCTTATCTGTTCTCTCCACTTTTGCAGTTCATGCATGTTCAGTAAAAGATCGTGGAGGAAGCTGCTGTATACCTTGCCTGTTGTAGCCAGGCACCCCCAGCTACACTAAGATTGGGTAGAGGAGAATCCTGTCTTTTTCTGAAGTTTAATCCCATTGTTTACTGCAGACACACTGTTGAAACCTGACACTGAAAATCTGTGTTTTACCAGTCCTCCTTCACCATACTCCCAATGATACTGCTGCTAAAAATCTTTCAGCCAGATGGAGGATGAGGATAAAAGAGGGGCTGGGGCAGGTATAAAAAGGGGCTTCTTTGTCAGAGGTTAGTTAACTGAGATATACTTGTAAGTTCAAAAATCTAAATCAAAAAATAACTTTGAAATACCAGCCAAAAATACCAACCAAAAAGACAGAAAAATTCACACAAGCTTTCAAGACCTTTTTTGGTTTGCCCTTGGTCTACTGCAGATATAATCACAATATAGATTTTGGAACTGGAATACATCACTGTTGAAACCCAACACACAACAAGTTAACATCAATGTAGGTTTTAAAAATTACTATTTTTAATCAATGTGAGACATTTTAACAAATGTAGCACCAATAATACTTCTTTTTTGAAGAGTCTTCCAAAGATATGGGACCACCACTGGAGAGTCCTTGTATGTAATGCTCATGTGGTGTGATCTTGACTGTGGGCCTGAACCGACAGGCTGATCTTAAGCCCAAGGTAGGTTCACATGAATGAGACTGTCTTTCAAATAACCATGATTCCAAACTATTTGAAGGTCAACACAAGCACAGTAAATTGAACTGGTAAATGAATAGGATTATTGAGCGCATATATATATATATATATATATATATATATATATATATATCTCTGAGCATTTGAAAATGTTACATAAATGTTAAGTTGTACAAACAATTTTAAGAAGTATTTTCAAATGAGAGTTCTTATATTTTAGTAAATGAGATGTCTGTTCTAAGGCAATATTAAATCAAGGTAATATGTTATAATGTATATATTCTTAGGTTTAATATATATGAGCTTAATGCGATTCCCGTACCCAAATTCTTAAAGCAAATCCCAGACAGTGGCAGATTTGATCAACAGAGTTGTAAACTTGACAAAACCAGGATCAGAGTGCATGGGAATCACCAGAACCCTTTAACAAAACTGTAATAGAGGTTGTTATATTAAAAAAGGGATTTTTGTTTGTTTGTTGTTACATGTCCTGAACTTTAGTTCCACATCTTGAACTTTATTCAAAGTACTCAGAGTTTTAATTTAGTCAAATTCAGTAAAATGTCAAGCCAGTGCTGTTTATCCTGTGGATTACATTTATTGCTCACTGCAGAATTTGCTAACATTTTGATTTCTAATTATTTTTTTGTTTATCCATGTGGCAAGATGCTTTGCTTGTTATCCTCTGACCAGCAACCAGTTGGAAATCCAGGGTCTAATTTTCATAAGCATTTGGAGCAAGGGAAGTTCTGCTTGCCTGCCTGATGTCTCAAAGTGTTTTTTGCATTTCCCACGTTTTGTCTGAATGCTTGATGTAATGGACCAAGCACCTGCCAGCCCTCTCTAGATTGTTAAACAGGATATGAGGACTGGGCTAGGGCTGCACTGCAAAAATAATAACGTTTGATACCACTTTAGCTGCTATGAATCAGTGGTATGGAATCCTGGGATTTGTAGTGGCTGTCTGACAGAGAAGGCTAAATATCTCACAGAACTATAAATCTACAAAACTCAGAAAACTATAAATCCCAGAATTCCATAGCACTGAACTACGGCAGTCAAAGGAATGTCAAACTAGTGCAGTGCAGCTGCAGCATAGGGGAAAGCAAAGGCAATGATTATTCTCTTTTGTTTTGGAGATTATGGGAGATGTAATTGAAGATGCATACATATTTTTTTCCAAACTCTGTTCACACAGTTGTTATAACTTCACACACACATATATGTGAATATATGTGAAGAACCCTAGTAATAGTGTGCAGCTATGATCTAATTTTCCAGATGGATACACCTGTTCTTTCTCAGTAGACCAATATACTCTCTTCTTTGCAGGCTTGTTTCTGTAATATTAAGGAATAATATGATGTAGGATTGGTCTTGGTTCTTTGTTCTTCCAGTTTAACAGCCATAAACAACTACCAAAATTAAAATTATACCTTTAAATTACAATATCATAAGCACAGCCTGACTGTATTTACATTTATACAATTTCGTATGATTAAAGTGAAGATGTGGTAAGATGTGATGTTTTTAAAGAAACGTTTAAAAGGTTAATCTTTTAAAAACCCTGTCCAGTGTTCAAGAAAACAAACTGTAACTATGGAGTGTAAATCTATATAAAGAAAATGAATCAGAGTTAGGTTAGTAGAGATCATGAAGCCCCTGCAGGACATTGTTGGGCTGCAACTCTCAGCATTAGTTACTATTGGCTCATTAACTGCTGGGACCTGCAGTCCAAGAAGATCAGGAAATTTGCATGATTCTCACACTTGATGACCATCATAATTGTTTTTAGCTACTGGGTTTCCTATGTCACAGAAAAAAAAATGGTTCTTAGCACTGGAATAATGATGGCTCCACAGAACAGTAAGGATGTAGGTGATAGCTGTCAAGCAGCAGGGATGGGGTAGAAGTGGACAAGACTATATGTCAACTGATGAGTATGTTTATAAGCAGTTTCCCAAGATGTTTTCACAGCATTACAAAACCTAGCTCTGAGGTTCTGTAGTAAATATCAAAGCAGAGGCTGCAGAGGAACAGCTCCACTATCATCTTTGTTAAAAATCTACTTCTGTCAGGGAGGTAAGAGAGACATGGAGCAGACAGGTGGGGTGGAGTATGGGTCTAGTTGTACTGCATAGCTATAGTAGTTTGATACCATCTTAACTATCATAGTGGAATCCTGGGATTTGCAGTTTGGTGAAGACTACTTAGTATTCTCTGCTAGAGTACTCTAGTCCAGAAAGTACAGAGCTAAACTTCACCAAACCACAAACCCTAGAATTCTGTAGAATGGAACTAAGTGGTAACTTACTACTATAACTGTGCATTTGTTGTTGCTGTTGTGATGTGCCTTCAAGTCAATCCTGATTTATGATGAGCTTAAGGTGAACCTATCTGGAGTTTTCTAGGGCTGCAAATGTGTGATTCGCCTAAGGTCACCCACGGGGTTATCCATGGCCAAGCAGAGAACTGAACCCTGATCTCCAGAGTTACGGTCCAACACTCAAACCACTACCCCACACTGGCACACTGTGCATACCCTCCAACATTTCACAGATGAAAAAGAGGAGAAATGTGGCCATGCAATATCAGAGTGTGGTCAAGATGACAATAATAATAATAATAATTAATGAATAATAAATAAGCTAGGAGATACTGCAACAGTTTGTTTTTGCCTAAGCCTGTTGGGAAGGACAAGATGATGTCTCCTCCTCCATCCAAGCTGAGTTAACTGAATGCAAACTATTTTTGCACTTTGAACTCCATTTGTAGCAGCCAAAGTAAACTGAGGACAAAGAGGGAAAGTGAGAAGAGAAAAGAAAAACTGGGAATTATGAAAGCAGCTGAAAAAGTAGAGCAATTAATCAGAACTGCCCCTGATAAATTGGAACAGCTGGAAGGTATGACTGTGTAGTATAGGTACACTCTCAGCAATGACTATCTTGCTTTCTGCATATCAAGGAACCTTATCTAATACTCAGAGATTACTTAATTATGGAGTCTGGGAGTACTCTGATTCTGTAGCAAGCATTATTCAAGAAGATGTAAGTAGTGAAAAGGCCCTAAGACATTCTGCAAGGAGCAGCTGGAGGAAGATGTCACATAGTTTCTTTGGATTGCTAGTGACCAAAATGGCCAAGCAACCTCAGTTACCAAGACAAAAGAGTGGGGATGAACTGGTACAGCATTTCTTCAAAAATGATCCCCCATGCCTCTTTTTGAGATTAATTTTTAAGACAAACAATCTAATTTACAATAGGCAAAAGAATGGGGATGAACTGACACTGCATTTCTTCAAATGACCCCCATGCCTTTTTTTGTGATTAATTTCTATTAATTTTTAACACAATCTAATTCACAATAAAAAATAATATGCCATCAAAATTAAAGAAACTGGAAGGAAGAAAAAAGGAATAGAAAAAAAGAAAGAAAGAGAAGACAGACAGACAGACAGAAAAAAGGCATATAACTACATAAAAAATACACAGTAGACTGGAATGAAAAGAAAAAGAAAAAAGAAAAAATTTGTCCTAACAACAACTATGGCAACAACAACAACAACAACAACATTATTTATTTATATGACATTTCCACCAAAGGGTGGAACATCAGACACATATAAATGGAAAAAAATACAACTCTATAAAGTACTAAAATACTAAAATAATATACTAATATACTAAAAACAAATTCCTTATCAGGCATTACTCATCTTGGCCACTTTTGGCACACTCAGCAACTCTGTTCAGCAAATCGAATAGGAAGGTCTTCAACATTTTACAAAAGTGGGCAAGATCCTCCTTGAGCTGTAAGTGCAATGGAAGACTGCTCCACAAATGTGGAGCCAGACCCTGAAAGGCTTGGAGCATTGATAGAGCTGTATGCATTGGTGGAACCTCTGATAATCTTCTATAATAATTCTCTACAATAATTCTACTATTACAGATCCAACTAAATAATCCTGCTAAGATTATTAAAAACCATAGTCACAGATTATTACATTGTTATATTTCTTATTGCTCAAAACGTTCATAAATGGTTCTAGTCTTTCAGAAAGTCTCCAATAGGCTTATTCTTTAGAACCCATATTAATTTGCCCATTTGAGCTAACTCTGCAGTCTTAACAATCTGTTCTTCCATCGTCAGTGCTTCAGTCTATTTCCAAGTTTGAGCAAACAATATTCTTGCTGCTGTTGTCATATATCGAAGAATTGATTCATATTTACTATCCAGTTGTTAATCCTAGAATATTCAACAAAAGCATTTCCACTAGATTACAAAATCTAGCTTTAATTTTTTTTAAAAAAATTAAAATATGTATCTTGGACCAGTAACTTTTCACCTTTTCACAGATTTACCACATTGAAAAAAGGAGTCCTCCTTATTTTGAATCTCCAATATGGATTTGAAACATTCTGGGCCATTTTTGACAATTTATTTGGCAGTACATACCATCTACACACCATCTTATGCAGGTTTTCTTTTAAATTATTGCACCTAGTAAATTTTATAGCTTTGGACCATATTATTTCCAATGGACATTATGCCCAAATGTTTGGGCCCACCTTATTATGCACTCTTTTACATGCTTATCTTCTGTCTCTAGATTCAAAAGTTATTTAGACGCTTTTTAAATGATATGGTCGTCGTCTTTACACAGCTCTAAATAAAACTCATTCCCCCTAAATTCTATAGCTGCATTTCTCCCTATGCCCCTGTTTGTCCCAGTCTTTCAGTCTGCAGTGATGACATGTTTGCCACTAGTAACAAAGATCTCTCCATGCACATGGGTTTAAGAGGTAGATGAATTGTGGTAGACAAAGGGAATGTAAATAACTAAAGTCACTCAGCTCCAGAGAATGGCAATGCCAACCCCCTCTGAAGAAATTTGCCAAGAAAATCCCATGGTCTTAGGGATATAAATA
>NC_056525.1:103836723-103844909 GCF_019175285.1 Sceloporus undulatus | reverse complement strand
TATTATTATTATTATTATTATTATTATTATTATTATTATTATTATTATTATTACCAGAAGATGGAAATGACTTGAAGGCACACAACAATAAGAACAATTGAAGAACAGGGCTGAATTCAAATAGTTTTCAAAATATGGTGTATTTCTCTAAAAGTCACATCTAAAAAAACAAAATGTATTTCCATTTTAATTCTATCCACACAGGGAATACATTGTGGCCTGTGGGTTGTGTCTCCTCCCTTTTCTTATTAGGCCCATTTTAAGACACGAGCAAACTTTTTCTCTCAGGGAGAATAATGTATCATGGCTGCTTGGCAGCAGAATCTTCTCATAAAGCTCTTTCTCTAGTTTCTCCAAGGTTTTGCATTAACTGCTCTATGATTTGTTCTCCTGTACTCAGTTTTAATACATTTCTTATCAGTTCCTAGCACGGTACTTTGTTTGTTAATGTAGTACATTTAAACATCAGCAGATGGGGCCCTTGTTTCCTTGGAAGAATGGTAGATAGCCTGTGCTTTCATAATCTCTCTGGCAAGAATGTTTTTGATTTGTTTTCATATTGTAGCATCTTAAATTAATAGCCTCTTTTGAACTAAATATGGATCCATGTACAATCAGAGTACTTGGTGGCAGTGTGGAGGGGAGAGTATTTCCAAAAGTAAGGGTATATCCATCAAATATATCCAAAGGTAAGGGTATATCCAAAGGTTGCTGAACAAAAACTTATGTCTGCAATATAAAATGCCCAGGTTTAGAAATCTAGATTCCAAATGAATGTCTGGAGTCTCATCTTGGCCCTTTTGACAATTTTATATATTCACAAGGATGAATCATAGAAACAATCAGATGTTTCTTTAAAGCTCCCAGCTAACAATCAGGAGAATTGCTTTATACTCCAGAATTCCCTGATGCAGCAAGAATAGGCTCCAGTTTTGTTATTCATCCCTTCCTTTGCATCTTCTCACAGCAGAGAGGTGTAGATAGCAGGAGAGGTCAGGTTCTACTTTATTCTGAGCTTGGAAAAGTTTTTTTTTTGGTCTATAAATCCCCAAATTCTCAGCCAACATGAAAAATTCCTAGGGGATCAAATATTTATGAATGTTGACTTATGGCAACTTTATAATATTCTGAAATAATAATTCATGTACCAATTACAAAATAAATAATTGTAGGTACAGATTTATAATCTAAAACAATATTGTTTTTTCCATTTCCTCTTTAGAAGTGTCTGGGTCAAAATTAAAAGCGGTACATTTTTATATTGATTTGTTTGATTTTAGGTATGACTTTCTTTCCTTGGGAAAAGTGATGGACAGAATAAACGTTACATATAAGAAAGTACATATAGACATATAGAAGCTTGTTTATATATTGGAGGAAAGATAACTATGGCCTGTTACATACCGCCAAGAAGCTGCGTCCAGGCGGTGATTCTAGGGTTGCTTACGTCACGAGTGTGCCAATGGCTCACTCGTGATGTCCACGTGGCATCTGAAGAAGAACCCATTTTTTTCCGGGTTCTTTTTGGGGCAGAGGGACGCCACGCACTTTGGCTGCTGCGACGTTCTTCTGGAGGAAAACTGGCCACCTCCAGCTCGCCCTTTCGGGGAGGTTTGTTTTGCGCCTATGTCTCCTAAATGGTACAGGTTGAGTCCCCCTTATCCAAAAATACTTGAGGCCAGAAGTATTTTGGATTTCTGGTTTTTTTCTGAATTTTGGAATATTTACATATACATAATAAGATATCTTGGAGATGAGGCCCAGGTCTAAACATGAAATTCATTTATTTCATGTATTATAAACATACCCTGAATATAATTTTATGCATAAAATATGTGCCTTCAAATCTTCTGTTGACTTATGGTGAGCCCATGAATTGCATAGGGTTTTCTTATGCAAGGAATATCCAGGGGTGATTTTGCCATTGCCTCTTCCTCCTCCTCTTATTTATTTATATATTGATTTCCCCCCAAAATTGGAATACAAAACAGCTTACATATAAAAAAAGCAGTTTAAAACATACAAAAGTGGGCATTCGAATAGAATTAAACTAATATAGTATTAAAACACATCACTTATTAAAAGAATAAAATGCAATTTGAAAGATAAAAGTACTTAAAAACAGTACATATTTCAATGGTGAAAAATTCTAAAACATTAAAATAATAAAAATAAAACTATTTGCAGACCTTTAGAACCATCAAATCCAGCACTTTAGACCATTATGAGTCCAACCTCAACCATCTGTATAGGACCGGTAGCACAAAAATGTTTTAACATGCCACCACAAAGACAGCAAGGATGGGTGCATCCTGGTTTCTCTGTGGAGGGAATTCCAAAGTCTGGGAGCAGCTACTGAGAAGGCCCTCTCCCTTGTTTCCACCAAACAAGCCTGAGGAGGTGGTAGGACAGAGAGGAAGGCCTCTCCAGATTATGTCTTTCAATTAGTCTGGGCCCAAGTTGTATAGGGTTTTATAGGTCAAACTCAGCACTTTGAACTGTGCCCAGAAATGGACCAGCAGCCAATAAAGCAATGGCAACAAGGAAGTTGTATTTTCCCCAGTTAATAACTGGGCTGTAGCTCTTTGGGCCAGCTGAAGTTTCTGAGCACTTTTCAAAGGCAGCCCCCATGTAGAGAACATTACAGTAATCCAAACAAGAGATAACCAAGACATTTACAACCGTGGCCAGATCCAACTTCTCCAGGAATGGGTGAAGTTAGTGCACTAGCTTTAACTGTGCAAACTCACTCCTGGTCACCACCGAGACCTGGGCCTCCAGGCTCCGCACTGAATCCAGGGGTAATCCCAAACTGCATTTGGTATATAATGCATACCAGAGTGATTTTTATGGAGCAGGTGGGGTTTTAGTTTCTTTTTAACTTTTGTATATTTTTATGTGATTTTATGTTGGGTGTAGATGTTTTTAATTGTTTTGAATTTTATTGAGATTTTAGATGTTTTGTCTATGAGCCGCCTTGGGTCCCTCCGGGGAGAAAGGCAGCATATAAATGAAATAAATAAGTAACTGCAAACCTGTGTTTTCAGCGGGAATGTAACCCCATCTAACAAAGGTTGAATATCTATTCCTAAATCTGTCTTTTGACTAGTCAGAAGCACCTCTGTTTTGTCTGGATTAAGCTTCAATTTGTTTGCCCTCATCCAGTCCATCACAGCTGCCAGGCACTGGTTTAGCACAGGAACAGCTTCCTTGGAACTAGGTGGAAAGGAGATGTAGAGCTGGGTATCATCAGCATACTGATGACACTTGACCCTCAAACTCTGTACAACCTTTCCCAGTGGTTTTATATACAGTGGTACCTCGGGATACGAATTACCCAGGTTACGAATTTTTCGGGATACGAATAAATCCCATAGGGATTTATTGTTTCGGGTTACGAAGGTTTTTTCGGGTTACGAAAAAACCCTGGCGCTGTTTTAAATGGAGCCGCGGCGGAGCCGCGGCTTTTTTTCCATTAGCGCCTATGGCAATTCGGGTTACGAAGGTTTTTCGGGTTACGAAATTAGCCGCGGAACGAATTAATTTCGTAACCCGAGGGAGCACTGTAGATGTTAAATAGCATAGGGGATAGGACTCAACCCTGGGGAACTCAATAGGCCAATGGCCAAGGAGCCTAACAGGGATACCCCAGCACCATCTTTTGAGAAGACCCCTTGAAAAAGAATGTAGAACAGTGCTTCCAAGCCCCATCCCAGAAAGGTGACTCAGAAGCATAACATGGTTGATGTGGTTGATGTGGTCCAGCTGAACCAACAGTGACACCCTCCCCCTGTCCAGTTCCCTGAGCAAGTCATCCACCAAGGTGACCAAAGCTGTCTGTTCTATAGCCAGGCCTGAAACCAGATTGACATGGATTTAGATAATCTGTCTCATCCAGGAACCCATGGAGTTGAGAAGCCATCACACATCCAGTAACTTGCCCCCAAACTGGATGTTCGAGATAGGCCTATGGTTATCTAATATAGTAGGATCCAGGGAAGACTTTTCCAAAAGAGGGCTTACCACAGCCTCCTTCCAGCATGTTAAGACCCTGGCTTGTTTTAAAGAGGCATTAAGCGCTTCCCTTACCCACTCTGCCAGTCCTCCTCTGGCCTGTATAATTATCCAGGAGGGCTAGGGTCTAGTACACACACGGTGGCTCTCACATCTCTAAGGATGTTACATCCTCAGGCTGTACAAATTGAAAAGCATAAATCAGCACTGCACAAGCAGGAGCCAAGGTTGCATCCACCAGAACTATATCATCCCTGGCATCTAAAGAGATTATCGTGCACAACTTATCCTGTCTTTTTCCCAATGGGATACATACACATTCTCCTATGGCAGGGTGTATGCAGCCCATTTGCAGCCTGTATGCAATCGAAGCTTATCTTGCAGCTTTTCAAGAATGGGAAAATCCCATCCTTGAAAAGCTGCAGGATAATCCTGGGTTGCATCTGGGATGCAGCCAGGCTGCATACACCTGATCACAGGAGAATTCAATAAGATCTGTTATTGACAGTTAAATGCACTTGTATCCCATTGGGAAACAGATGGAATAAATCAAGTGTGATAATCTCTTAAATCAGAGTGAATCCAAGACAGTGGGAGGATACTAAGTACATACTAGGATTTTGTGTGAATCATATGGAAGGGTTATCCAATGATTTGATATAGCTATAGTAGATAACTCTCAGTATATGAATCAATGGCACGGTACAGACTGCCTGAAAATGGCGGTCTGCAGGTGCCTGTTTTAACTCTTGAGGGACGCTGCAACTGCCAAACCTTGCGACGTCCCTCTAGAGTAAAAAGAATCCGGTTCTTCCTGGTTATTTTTGTGGTTCTTGGGTTACGTCGCGAGTGCGCCACTTGATGTAAGCAACATGCAGATGCTGCATTTCATTTACGTAAAGATGACGGGCCCCCATGTGGACAGGAGGTTGCCATTAGGCCACCTCCTGCATGTACTAGAATTGTGGAGTATGCGGTTGCCACGTGCTCCGGAACCATAGTTTCGGCGGCAAGATGGTGCTTTTGGCCCATCTGTCTTGGGCCTAAGGTTCCCTTTATTGGCAATGGTGTGTAATGTTTCACTAGCAGAGGCCTGTACAACATACTGCTCGGGGGCTGCATGCAGCTCGCCAAAGGACTTTGGGTAGCCCGCAGGGATGTGTAAGGACTTCAAAG
The DNA here is from genome assembly GCF_019175285.1 of Sceloporus undulatus. NCBI lineage: Eukaryota > Metazoa > Chordata > Lepidosauria > Squamata > Phrynosomatidae > Sceloporus > Sceloporus undulatus. The sequence continues at coordinate 103,839,719 of NC_056525.1, read as the reverse complement.
CACTTCTGCTGCCCAGCCTCTTCCTGAGAAGATAACCATACAGAGGAGGAGGAGGAAGGTTACTCCACCACCTGGTTTTCTCCTAAGAGAAGGCCAGGCGGTGGAGGAAAGGGAGGATAGTTAAACACTCACCCTGCAAGGCTCCTTCACTTCTAGGGTTTCTCCCAAGGAGAAGGCTGGATGGAGGAGGAGGAGGAGGAGGAGGAGGCAGACAACGGGCAAATGCTTTCCCTGCAAGGCTCCTCCACCATCCTGCTTTGTCCAGAGGAAGACAGGCAAATGCTTGCCCTGCAAAGCTTCCCTGCTGCTTAGCTTTCTCCTGAGGAGATGGACAGGCAGAGGAGGAGGGAAGTAATATTAATGATAAATATTAATTAATTAATAACCAATACCGATTAATATAACTAATTAATTAATATTTAGTTAACTTGTCTGTAGCCCCAAGACATTCAGCCTATTTTAGTTTTGGCCCCTACCTACTGCCAGGTTGTGCAGACCTGCACTTGCATAAAGAATGATTTCCAGTTCCATAACCAGAAACTGGGAAAACCTAATTTTTGACTTGGCTAATTTAGTGGCCTTAGTGTTTACTTTGCAGATGAGGCTGATGCTGATTTACTTCTAAAGTGCCAGCAATCCATCTGGTGTTGTACAAACTCAAAATGAAAAACAGGTTTCTGCTTGCAGGGGTCTCATGATCTAGGATAGACAAAGGATAGACAAAAGGAGGGTCTAAGGGAAGAGGTAACTGTCAAGAACTCATTTATAAATATAGCAAAATTCCAGGAAGACTAGTAATTCTGGAACAAGTGGGCGAACACTAAACAGAAGTAAAATGATTTGGAAAACAGAAACTGAAAAACATGTACTGGGGGCATGTTCCTGGAGATATTTCCAATAGTGAGAGGCAGAAAAGAAAAAAGAAAAAGCATTGTTGACTAAATGGAGAAAAATAAAGAGGAACAAAGGCTGTGAGAGATTGCTGAGGGTGGAGATGCAAACTGGGGTGAAACAATGATGCCTCTGTGTGTAAGACAAGAGGTTTATAATGGGTGCAAGCTGAAATAAGAAAAGGAAATGAGAACTGATTGAAAACAGGGGTTGAGAGAAAGAGAGAGAGAGAATTATCATGCCCAGAATCCTTGACTGTAGTTTTAAAAGGAAATTTTTCCAAGCTGTGATTGAAAGCAGTGAAAACAAGTACTCAGACTGAAAATTTTGGTGATATACAGGTTTTTTCCTCCCTTCCAGGAGTTCTCCAGGGTATCAGGCTACAGCTCAAAAGAGTTATTTTGGGGAACCAGCTGTAACCCTCCTTCTGTTGTAGAGAGCTGTAAGTGGTTCATGTTGGTCAATGGTTGACCAAAGAGTGGCATGAATGAAAGCACATGCTGATAAATGTCTCCTCTTGTATGCTGCTTGAATGGGAGACCATCTGGGAGATCACCTGTAAGTGCTTCTGAGCTCTTAGGAATAAGAATGGGGTGTAGGTGGAATAAATAAATAATATGTCTGAAAAGATGTGAATGAAGAAGTCTGATAAGAAGAAGTATACAGTAATAAAGGAAGGAAAAGGATGAATATTTGATCACTTGGAATGGATTCTCTGGAACTGCCACTTTGTATTGCTGTTTGAATGTATCTGGCAGAGAGGATTTTTTTTGACACAGTGTCTAATAAACCATAAATATTGTTACAAAACTGATAGATCAAAATAGATCTTTCTGTCCCATTCTAATATGTCATGCCAGCCACCTGGATCAGTAGGATGCTCTATTTAAGAGATAAATATGCATGACAGCCTATATTGCCATTGGTTAAAAGACTGGTATAAGCAGATATTTAAAGTGATACACTTTAGTGTATTATGAAAGTAGACATTACAAGTATGAGGAATCACTTGAGTATTCAGGGGTGAATTCTGCTTTGCATAAAAAGTGACACCAAACTACACAATGTTAATGGAAAAAGATAGGCCACAACTTTGATTGGCCTACTGGCACATGCATGGGTCACGATCCAGCCATTGACCAACCCACCTGTTTATATATGAGCCTCCAGCTTGATGTTGGAATCTGAGAGATGACAGGAGATGACTCACATGAGCAGAGCCTCGTAAGCTCTCCCTGCAAAAAAGGCATCTGCCTCTGCCTGGGCAAGAGCAATACCACCCCACAGACCCTGAGTCCTTTAAGGAGATCACCATAATCCTGGCCAAAGGTCATTTAGAGATAAACCCTGTCCATTTATGTGAGATCCAAAAACAAGACAGAGGTTGGAAAAGTTATTTTTTGGGATTGCCACAACTCCCAGAATCTCTAGTCTGCATGGCCATTATCAGTGCTGGCTGGAGAATTCTATGGGAAAATTCAAAAATGTAATGTTTCAAGGTTCTGTGATATCCATCTAAAATTTGTAAGAACCCTACTGGTGAAAGTCAAATAGTGATCTAATACAGCATTTAAGCCACTAGCATTTAATCATCTGGGAAGGCCACAAATTGGTTTTGTTATGTGAAATATGTTGGTGCAACAGAGCCTTTTAAAAACAAATATTGAGATCACTCCATTGGCTACCAGTTGGTTTCTGGGCAAGGTACAAAGTTGCTTTTAAAGTATTACATGATTTGGGATCGGGCTGCCTACTGTATTGCCTTTCACCATATAATCTCCCCCACACTCTCAGGTCCTTTGGGGAAATCTACTTCAGTCAATAATAACTAGGCTGACCTTTAATAAGAGGACATTTTCTTCAGCCACCTCCAGATTGTGGCATGATTTGCTGGAGAAGATTTTTCAGCTGGATATGCTGTCTCCCTTTAAAATAGCAGTAAAGACCAGTCTCTTCTGGAAGGCCTATCCAGATTATGTTTAAATTATGGATTTTAAAGTACTGATTGATTTTAACATGTATTTGTTTTATATGCTGTTTTAACAGATATTATGTGTTTAATTTGTTGTTGTTTTCTGCCTTGATCCATGGAGAGGTGGGTAAGA
>NC_056525.1:103769823-103836713 GCF_019175285.1 Sceloporus undulatus | reverse complement strand
AATAATAATAATAATAATAATAATAATAATAATAATAATAATAATAATAATAGAGTTAATAATCATGTAGACTGCTAAAAAGACAAAGAAATGGGTACTAGAGCAAATCAAGCCTGAACTCTACCTATGAGCCATGATGACTAAACTGAGACTGTTGGACTTTTGTCATATCATGAGAAAACTGTTCTCATTAAAAAATACAATAAAGGTTAGAAGACAGTAAGAACCGGCCACATTCCAGATGGATAGACTAAATGAAGGAAGCCATGGCCCCGAGTCTGTAACTTCTGAGCAGAGCTACTGAAGACAGGGCAACCAAAACCTTAGTTGTGGTTTTATATATAGAGGTAACTGTGAGAACAGATTATGGTATTATAGGGAAGGTTCTGCTAGATTACAAAATTAATAAAATGTAAACTAGATGTAAAACAAGGAAACAAACAATTGATGTGAAGTCGAAGGCTTTCATGGCCGGCATCCATAGTTTTTTTGTGGGTTTTTCGGGCTATGTGGCCATGTTCTAGAAGAGTCAGGAATAAACTCTTCTAGAACATGGTCGCATAGCCTGAAAACCCCCACAAAAATCTAAACGATGGCAGCTGAATGATTGCCCATATTTCACCACTGTTAGCCATAAGTAGGAAACAACTTAAAGGCACACAACAATGACAATAACAAGAAAGATACAGAAAGCAGAACAGTCTCTTCACGTTTTCTGTTTTGTTATTTTCATCTGTCTTGAAGGAAGGGCAGTTTGCTCCCTCACGGTCAGTGCAAATGTATGTACAGTCATGCGGCTTCCCATTTTCCATGTTTGGTTTTCTTTAAGTCCCTCTCATGAGAAAAGTAAAGCATGTCAACTGGTCCCTTTCTGCTTTTGAGGATAATTATCCTCAGGAAAGCTCACATACTTGTTTAGATTTGGTCTTCAGGACATTGTTTCAGAAACAGAAAGTGAGTATGTATGGAAATCATAAAAGCATAACACTGCAAGTGTTTAAAGGAAATTGAGCTATTTTCACATATTCCAAAATGAACCAGTCTGTTCTAGAGCCATGCAATGTGTTTGTTCATATGTCTGTTCTGTCTTATTTGTCTGCATTAATATGCTTTTTTTTCTTTAAACCTCCCCCCATTTTAATGCATTGAATGTATTTTCTCTCAAGCAATATATTTCTGAGCATGTTTTCCTTACAAAATATGCATCTAAAGAAAAAAAAGGCCCATAAATTTTGAAACACATTTTGTTGTAATTTACCAAACCAATGATTATGCTGCAGCATTTGGAAAAGGGTGAACACTGCCTGATGCAAAATCCAATAATGATGCACCTTGCAGCTGACCCAGGTTAGCAGTTTCCTCTGTTGGTCCACTTTTTCAAGTGCTTTTAAAATTTCCCAGTTTATTGCTCCTTCTCCTTTTCCCTCAGCTTACTTGCTAAAAATGGAGTTCAAATTGAAAAAGCAGTTTCTTTTCAACTGAGTGGGGTTGCCATTCCCAGTAGGCCCAGGCAAAAGCAAACTGCTGCATCCTCTCCTAGCTTGTATGTTCCCCTCATTAATATCTTCTGCCATCTTGTCTGTATTCTGATGTTGTTTGGCCATGCTGTTTCATACGTGAAAAGTTGGAGGATATGATGATGCCATCTTCCAAATCAATATTTGCAGCACCCCAAACGAGTCAAGGTATGTGGTTGCACAAAGCAGGAAATCCCCCAAACATTTCCCCCCGTACCTTTCAATAAAATAACAAATGAAATGTTTTAATTTTTCCATCCTTTTCTTGATACCCCAAAGCGTGCCTCACATAGCCTCACAATATATCTTGTGACAGAGCATGCAAGAAATCTGCTAGTCTCATCGCTGACAGGTGAAGCTTGTGACCATAAGGCTGCCGTACTGCTCCGTGAAATGGTTTTGAAATTCTGAATCAAATAAGTTATTTTTCTAATCTTTACTGCAAGAGTTCTAAATGAGTAATGTTCAGCGTTCTAAAATGTTGTTTTAAATTAATAGATATCTGTTTACATCCTTAACTCTATCTTAATGAAGATTTTTGTCAGGGAAGACAAACAGCTGTTGGAAATACTCTTCCATCCATCATTTTAAATCTTTTATTAAATTTGCACCTGGCAGTGCAACTATAGTTAAAAGTCTGTTCATTATGAGACCCATATTTGGGCGGCTTACAACTATCATTTTAAATCTTATCAGGCTGAAGCTCTGCCAGGACATTTTTTTGTTTATTTGTTTGTTAAATCAAAGTGAACAATATTGAAGTTCCCCCTCCTCCCAAGCAATAATAAACATGTTTATTGTATATAAAAAAATAAAAGAGGTGTATAGGGAAGATTATTATTTTAAAAATAATTAAACAGGTGGATGATTATTAGTCTGATGCAACACTTTTTTTAAAAAACTGCTTCAGTTTCACCAATAAAACTCTGGAACTTTATGACTGGGTCAGTAAACTCCTGGGAGTGGAGAATGAGATCAACAGGTCACAAGGGACTAATGAGTTATGTGACTTTCAACCCAGGAAGTGAGCCAAAGAGCTAAATCTTAAGTAAAGTTCATTGATGTATCTCATTACATCAATATAATGAGATTAACAGAGCAATCCTACCATAATGGTGATGTTGAGAACCACAGGCAGAATATCTATCATAGCCAAAGGCCTACCAGTCTCATATTGGCAGGACTGAAGAGAGGAAACAATGGTATGTTGCCATCCTATTTCTAAACCTTTCCCTCACCACGTTCCTTCCTACTAACTGCAAGAATTGATCAAATTTCACTGCCAGTTTAGAGTCATACCAAGGAACTGGAAATTCCCCATATCCTCCTGACACTATATCCCTAATACACCCTTTCCCTCCCTCTTTAAACATCCTCCTGTCCTTCTTCTGTGTATATCTATAAGGAAAAGGCTGTGTAGGTTTTTTTGGTAGCTCTAGAAAGTTATCCAAGTCCAGATCTTCCCATCTAAATAGTGGATGTCTCTCTCTCTGCCCTTCAGAAAGAAGATAGGAAGCATCTTATGACCCTTTGGACATGTCAGTGACCACAGGATTGCAGTCTTACACTCATTTTATATGGCTGATCTGCATGGATATTGAAATCCCCCCAAACTACTGTCCTGGTGTTCTTCAACCCCATCTTTGAGACTATCTCCACCAGCTCAGGCAGGGAGACTGCTGGGCAGCAGGATGGGTTCTGCATTAGCAACACACTTGTTCCATTTCTTTGACCCAAATGAAAACATGTGCCAGGATGGAGAAATTTCCTTATCAAGGAGATGAAATCTTCCTGACTGATGGCCCCGAGGCCAGGAAAAGTGGCGGATCGGGGCCTCTGGGGCTGCTGCTGTGGCAGCTGAGGCCTCGATCCATTGGGGAAAGGGGCGGGTGCAGCCTGCCCCAAAGGGGCGGGCTGTATCCTGCCTATCCTACCTTTCTCTCACCTGACATGTGAAGTTCACAGTGCCATACCTTCATCTGCTTCAGATCATACTTGACTAGTATGTGATCTGGAATTTGAGATCTTCCATATTTTACACAGGTGACAGATGGAAATCATTATGCCATTATATCCGCCCCCCTCCCCCAACCTCAGGCTGATATTCCTTATTTGTGGAGTAATTTTCTATATGATATGGTTTCACAAAATTTATTATAAATCCATTGTACAGAAGGTTGCTTGGGAAACTGCACATTATTACATGTTATACTTTGCTGCTGTATACATCGCTTGTAAAGGTCTTTTTGCAGGAATACAGGACTGTATTGTCTCGACTAAATAAAAACATAATAATAGGTAGACAGCAATGGATTTCATGTATGCCACTAGGAAGCCTGAGGATAGTTTCAACGCTGCCAGAAAGTGCAGATGAGGGAATTTCTCTCAGTCTAACCAATTTCAGATTTCATTTCATCAAATGGATTGATGGAAAATTAAAAAGTGAGCCAGGATAACTATGTATATCTTTGAGCAGTTCTTGTCAACACTATACTTTACACTAATTGAGTGACATAGTCCATCTCATCAAGCTTGTGTGCTAAGCTTAAACACTATACAATATAACTTTTAAGTTTCTCTAGGAAATGCAATAACCTTGTTCTGCGGGGATACCCTTGTGTTCAAGGCAGGAAGTGATTTGTACACTGCACTCCTGTCCTGAACCAGTCATCCTCCGCTATGAGGATGAGCCATGGGGTTGAATGGTGGAAATCAGTGTACATGGGAATGTCCCGTATCAACACACTTCAGGAACTCTTATTCTTAAAATTAAGAGGGATGTCCTTACAGTCTATCAGTCTTATATAGATCCTAAGGGTTCATAAATGAAGTCTAGTTCACACACTATCTTTGAAGTGTGGACACTGTTGCAGAGCTGGTTCTGTGACTGTTTCCTATACAATACATGGCATTAGCAGATTTTAAAAGTTAGTACTTGCTAGGCTAGCATCTGTTGGTGGAAAAGGAGATGCTGGTATGGAATGGATACTCATAATCCAGGCTTCCAATGGCCAGTATCCATTACCAGTTATTGTGTCCTTTACTGCAACTAGCAACAACGCCTAGAAATCTGTCCTAAAAGGTTGGAAGGCTATCTGAACAGTATTTCTTTGATATTTTATGATGTTGTATTAGTTGATCTCATTTTACAAATTGATATTTTAAGGAGGGTGGGATAGGGGGAGGGGAGACCTTGTTGTTATTTACTTGTCTTTTATACTCTGTTGTTACCTGCCTTGATCCCCAAAAAGGAAGAGGTGGGATATAAATAATTTATTATTATTATTATTATTATTATTATTATTATTATTATTATTATCTGGAGCTCGCTTTAAGTGTTGGAAAGGCCTGCAGGTGCAGGGTAAAGGGGAAAAAGTAGTCGTAGTCTGAATTTTCAACAGTTCCTTAATTCCCTGCAGTCTTTTCCAGTAATAAAACCTGCTCTAAAGGAGTTTTGGACATCAAGCACAGGCTTTCAGTGGCTGATAAGATCTAGTAGGATCGATCAAGTGGGTCCTGGGTAATAAGTGTTTTACTTGGTCATCAGAAGATACCTGCTGCCTTGAAAAGTTCTGTAGTACATATTTTCCTGAAGAGGACCTTGGTGGACCCAGGGATATGTGAAATTAGCTAATGAAGATAGATTGGGGAAAAGGCAAGCATAGAAACATCACAACAGGCCTACATACACAGAACCAGAAATATTATTACTTAACTTGAATTCAAGAAACCCAAAATAACATGCAGGTATTAGCCAGTCTGCATAAGGGCTAAAACAGTGTAAGGATACAAACCTGTTCACTCAGCAATGGGAATAGCAGAACATGTATGTGCACCACCACTCATCTACACAGTTTAAATTTTCTTTTATGCTCATATCAGCACCAGGGATTACGAGTGCTAAGAGAGGGCCAAAAAGATGAAAATGGTTAATTGAATGAGATTTGTGATCTGTAATTCACGATTATCCATACACTCGGCTGAGACAAGGTTTCAAGAGTTGGTTGATTTGTACTTGTGTCTCAATACCTTTTTGATATTTTTGCTGTTTGTGGTTTATTTTAAATAATACTGTATTACAGGAATCCGTGATGCTGTTTCTTAGATGTTTGTAGGCCCACAATCCTGTTAAGCAACCTAACCCAGGGGTACATCTACATCTAGTTTTGAATGACACCAGCACTGTTTGGCAGAGAAGATGAAAGACATTGTAAAATTACAAACCCCAGGATTCCATGGGATGCAACTATAGCACTTAAAGTGGTATCAAACCGTATTATTTCCACAGTGTAGATGAACCTCAGGAAGCAGTAACGTCTGGTTTTCCCAGTGTTGTTGGACTACAACTCCCAGCCACAATAGCCAATGCAAAGGGAAGATGGGCATTGCAGTTCAGCAACATCTGGTAGGCCTCATAGTACCCTTCCCTTCATTAAACAAAGAAGGAAATAAAAAACAGCAATGCTGAAATGTTGTGCAGGAATTATCCTGCAGATAAAATCGTATGATTTTTGTTCTGGCATAGAAAACCATTTTGTTTGTGTGAAAAAAACAAAACAAACATGTTCTATATGCAGGAAACCTATTTCCCATGCAGAAAACTGTTTAAAAAACCCACAGCACACATGTTTTTCTCTGAAGAATTCCTGCATAACACTTTGAGTGCCAGGAAAATATTGTCCAAAATTCTCACTGCTGGGAGAAAAATTACCTTGGTTCTTCTTACTTTGAACAGTTTCTATTCCATGTATTTGTGATAAGAAGACTAGCAATGTCCAGCTACACTAAAGTATTATAGCTGCTTTAAAATGACCTCATAGCAATATGAACTTGTATTGGAGTTTACTTGCTCTTCTATTCCCTCTCCCCTTAGGAAAAGAAACAAAATAAAACAAGAAAATACTTTGGCCGCTTTGTATTTAAAGGTAAAACTACCCACCCCAAAGCCTAACAATATTTTGTCCAATTTCACAACGTATGAAGAAATCAATGAAAGAAGTGACTATTCACTTCTCCTCCTTTCTCCTCCTCTTTCCTTGCTCCTGAAGCATCCCTGTATAGTTTAATGAGGAGGTTGTTTTTAAGCTGATGAAATGTAGGCTTAATTTTTTAAAAAATGTTGATGAAATCCTAATCCCTCTCTAGGATGAAATTGTCATGGCCTTGAGGATATTGTTGATCTCCCCAACCCCTCAATTGTCATTTCATCATTTTGGACATTCTGAAAGCTCCTCGTCAGGGTTTTGTTTGAAAATCTCCTTTATGTGACAAACTTATGAACTTGTACATATTAAAGGAGTCACGTGGCAGCATAGAAACCTTCCATCTTATTTCTGAGTGATGCCTCTCTGCTTCCAAATTGATAAGCACTCAGCCACGTGATTTAGCTCTTAGAGGGAATAGTAAGAGGAGAAATGGATACTCCTTTTCAAGGGAATTTTTTTTAAAAGTAACTACCAACAGCCTAATTACATAAATATTCACTTGGTTCCCTCTGCATTTGATGTGGCTCACTATTCAGCAAGCATGCATAGGAACAGCCTAAGAGGAGTAGCTTTGTACATTGTAATGGTAGTATGCAGCCTAAGAGTAGCATCAAACATACATTATTATGTAATAAGAATGATGGAAATGTGAAGTAGAAATGAATCACATTCCTGGTTTCTCAGTGCTCTTTGTGCCATCCGAAGTAAAAATTTTTTTATCCCTTACTGTAGTAAGAAGGGGAGTATGCACATTTCACCGTACCAAAACCTTCCATTGTATTTCACTGTATTTGGGACATTCCAAACCACTGTAATGATGTTACTGAGAAAGATGGATAAAAGAAAGCACAGGCTAGGTGGATTTCTCCCAAAAACATACCAGTAAAATCTAAGGGTTGGGCCAAGGCATTGTTTTGTTTAAGACAAAGGACAAGATGTGTTTCTGTTGTCTGTGGCAGTTAGCAGTTCCCAGGTTATTAGGTCAATGAATCCACTGTGTTTTATTTCAAAATTGAAAATGGCTGTCCAAGGCAAAGTTGCTAAACCTATTTTGGGCATAAAGTTAAGCACCTGGCTATGTCCTAAAGGCTCCAGAGTGGATTGGCTGCCCCTCTGACATGCAATGTCACTGTATTTGTGGCAAAATACCTGAAATTCAGGTACAAGTTCTGACTGGAGTTGCATTTGATTCTTACTTCAATATTGGTGAAGAAACAGTGTCTGTCACCACATCTGAAGGCATCACACTGGCTTAGAGAATGGAATATAAGACCACTTGGTTCCCTTAGCTGTGCCATCCAACATGTTATTACTACTCTGCATTTCCCCCTATCTCTGAATACATTGGCTGTGGCAGCTGTCTTAGTAGGGACAACACTGGAAATCAAAGGCAATTCCCAGGATGCCACTAATGCAAGAATTAGGTTACAGGACTGCCTGACTAACCCTGTAGAGGTTTGTAGAATGTGTCCAATTAAATAATCCAGTTCTTTTAATGATGCAGCTCCTTTATTTAAGGTATGCATGAATGCTAACCATTGTGTTTAGTTGTGAGTACCAGCCAACTTTGGTGTTTTGTCTATGTATCATTTTATTTTAGTTGCTTCCACTTTTCATATGTAATCCATGAATGATTTTGGAGGGAAGCTTATGGTTTGGATGAAAAGTCATGGGTATACATAATGGGAACATTCAGTGATATCCAGCTAAGAATGATTGACAATGTCTGTAACTACTTATTATGTCAAGGCTTCAGCACACCAATTGATGGGAAATGATGTATAATAAATTAGAATGATCACACATCATTTCCCATCGATTGAAATGCCAAATTCTTTGATGGAGTAATGAGTTATGGCCAATACCACTCACTGTCTTAGTGGGAGATTGATTGCTTATCCTTTCATCAATGTGATCAAACTAAGAAAGCCAAAGTGGAAGCATTGCCACAAAGTAATGTTCTACTTTTAGGATGGAGATGAATTAATGCTACATAAATAGGGCTGTTTTTACAATCGTTCCATTTCATTCTTGCAATTTAACATGGCCTCTCCCTCTGGGAACACATCTATTAAACTTCTTTCCATTTAGAAGCTACCTTGTTCCGTGGTCCCTGGAGGCCTAAATCTGGACACAAGTATTGACTTCATACATGTGGGTGTTTCAAAGGCATCTGTTGACCATTGAGTCAATGGAATGCTGGTCTAGATAGTTTTGGTCTGAACTCATATGCCTATTTGTATGTGTGAGGTCTTCATCCATGCCACTGGTGAACTAACATGATAGGGATCAAGAGCATAGTTGAGTTCTTATATTTCCACAGTGGCTCAGTGGTTAAGATGCTTACAATTGCAAGATCAACAGCTTGGCGGTTCAAGGCCGAAGAGCTGTGTAATGGAGTGAGCTACCACCACTAGTCCCAGCTTCCAACCTAGCAGTTGGAAAGCATGTAAAAGTGCAAATAGATAAATAGGTACCACTTCAGTGGCAAGGTAACAGCATTCTGTGCACTCATGCTGGCCACATAATCACAATTGTTTTTGACAATGTTAGCTCTTCGGCTTGAGAGATGAGCACTGCCCCCTACAGTCAGAAATGACTTGACAATCTTGTCAAAGGGGAAACCTTTATTTTTTACTTTTGGCCAGTACAGACCGTGGAAAAGAAGCAGTCCGCAGCCACCCCTTTCCACGGAAGATTGGGGCCAGGGCAGCCATACCAGCAACCCAGAGGCCCCAATCCGGCGCTTTTCCAAGCCATGGAAAAGGGGTGTCCTTGGGGCTTCATGCACCTGTTTCCCCCTCTTCTGGCCCGATCCCGTCCTGTGCCCAGATTGAGCAAAAAAGGAAATGCGACAATTTCCTAAAAGTAACTGCTAAGTTGTATATGAAAAATAAATGTTTAGACTTTAGATGGGTCCCATCTTCAGTATATCTCTTTATGAATATGCAAGTATTCTAACATTTGAAATCCCAAATGCTTCTGGTAATAGGTATTTTGGATAAGGAATACTCAGACTGTATACTAATATTAATGTATTGGCTATTTTAACCATTTTGAGTTTTCATTAATAAATATTTTAAACAGACAGAATTTACAGATAAACTTGCAGATAGATAAATATTCTCTCAGGCCTATGTTTGACAGCAAAGACATGGCCTCTTTCTTACTCTCATTTTATAATGGAGATCCATTGCAGAAATGGATTTTATAGACTCATTACATGTTGGACTTGCAAGAGGAATAAGGTTGCTGAATTTGTGTCAGCCTGTCGTTCTCTAGTACTGTTCCAAAATATATTGAATTTCCTGAGGTAAAAGAACGTGCCAGGACCTAATAGCAGGCTACGAATAGACACAATATCTGCACAGATGGAAACTGATTAAAAAGTTGTTCAGTCAGCCCTCCTATTTCACAGGGGTTAGGTGTGCAAGACCATGGTCCAGAATTTCAGTGTTTTCAAATACTGTAGCATTTTATGCCCAGGATGGTTTATAACATGTTGTGCTACTGCTGATTTTTCTGGCTGATCCAGTCTGCAGTGTCTCTTGTGTTCCTTGATCTGTGTTTGAACACTGCATTTGGTGGTCCCTATGTAGACTTATCTGCAGCTGCATGGTATGCACTAAACCCCTGCAGCTGCGAGAGGGTCTCTCCTGTCCTTCGCTGAGTGCAGGATTTAATGGATTTTCTTGGTCAGTTTGTAAATTGTCTGGACAGTTTCCCTATTCTGTCTGTGGCTCCTTTGATGTATGGTAAAATACCTTCCCTTTGGGTGGTTGTTTGTCTGCACTCCTATGGGTTTTTCTGGGCCTGGCAGCCCTTCTGATGTCTGAGTTGGTGTAACCATTAGCCTGTAGAGCCCAGTCTAGGTGCTTCAGTTCATCAACTTTTATACTGTAATTTAATTTGTATTGTAAATGCTATTGTAACTGTTTTAACATTTGTAAGCCGCCTTGATCATTTTTTGGATAGGCGGGGTATAAATAAAATTTATTATTATTATTATTATTATTATTATTATTATCCTACAGGAAGTGGGATTCACAGATCCTTTTTGCCTGGTCTACCAGTGTTTTTATTGTGCTTCTTTTTTGGCCTGGGTGATAGTTGAAGTTCTTGTGTAGGTATCTGTCTCTTTGTGTAGGTTTTCTGTACAGCCTGAATCACCAAGATACAAAATCAAAATGCAGAGGGCAAGAGGTTATTAATTACATCAATGATTCAGATGAATAATGAAAAAATGGAGGAGGAGGAGAAGAAGAAATTGTTAGATAAACTCTCACTTTAAAAAAAAGGGTACACAGAGATCTTGTGGCACCTTTGAGACAAGTGAAAAAATAAGTTTATAGCATACAGTAGAATGAGGAGGTTATCACATGTGGCTTTTAAACTGCAATTATAGTTGTAAAATGGTAAGTTTGGCAATGATGTCACAAGATGTCACCTCCAACCCATAGCTTTTGTCTCTGCCATGCATGGCTAGAGCACCCCTTTTAATTGACGAGGGGATCCTGTCAATAAACTACCAATTGCACGGCAGTCCCATTAATCCTCATGTATGAACCATTGCTGTCAGGGCAGTTGTGATAGTGGAAGTCATGTGGTGTCACAGTCTGCTCCTTTCCCCATCTCCACCTCCTCTTGCTATTCCCAAATATCCTGATTTAATTTATTTATTTTTCTTTTTTAAAACTTAAATTGCATTAGCAGAACTCTGAAATTTCTTTTAAAAAAAGGAAAGGAAAGGAAAAGGAAGTGAAAAAAAGAAAGGCATGTTGAGTAAGGCATAGGGAATGGAGGTGAGGTTAAAGGGGAGCCTGGAACAAAAGACAATGGCAGAAGCAGCTCCAGTTACTTGACTGACAAGCTGTGTGACAATGGCTGCTTACAAACAGATATACTTGTAATTCTGTTTTCTTTAACAAGCATGATCACGACAAGAACGAGGCTTGTGTGATAATGTCCTGAGTCTTTTTCAGCCAGTGAAGTCTAGTGCCTTCCTAGATGGCAAACCCTATGATCCGATAGTATGTAGTCATGGCAGTTAAAGTGGAATCATAGTGCTATAACTGTGTAGTGTGAAAGGAGCCTAACTGACTCTCACTATCTATTTTGCTCTTATAAACGAAACCTCGGGATTTCCTTTCCAGAGGAAACTGGGAGACCACAAAAGGCTTACAGAGTTGACGCTACCTATAAGTCAACTTCATGCGTCCCATTTCTGCTATTATACATGTTGAAGTCAAATGCAAGGGTGAATCATTCTAGATTCCTTCTGGAGCTCGTGAAAGTCATTTTGCATATTATGGGAATAGGTGCATCTTCCTGCATGTCCAGATTCAACATTTCATCCCTGGACTATTAGGATCTGGCTTGCATGCATGAATGATGGCTAATAGAGATATGACATTGAATGTGTGGCTCAGTGCATTAACCTGTGGGTTATATTACTGTGCATTTACACAGCAGTTCTGGGAATTATAATTTGGCTTCATTTGTTTATTGTGGCTAACAGCATGGACACAGCTAAATCTCCTTGTGACACTGTGGGGTAATTTCTAAAAAAGTAGATAATAAATTGTAACGGCTGTTGCTGTTGCTCCTCCTCCTCCTCCTGCTGACCCTCTTAAAATAAATACATAATTTATCACAAGGACTGTACTCAATACCATCCTTCTGAAGTCTGGTGGAGAGGTAGTTACTTATTATGCATATGCAATACACTCATTTTAAATATTTTACACCATCTTGCTACTTTTACCTGTTCCCATAAATATGGAAAAGTTACATATACTCTCTGGCCTGTAATAATTTTGACAATGTCCATAATTTGTATTAATTTAAATGCTTGCATGTATACAAATCTATCCAAAATTAACAAACATCTATTTTACTATATTTGTTTAAACAGGGGAAAAAATAAAGTTTATAAGGGGGAAGGATGTGCCAGTAATGGATTTCATTGTGCTTTAAGGTACATGTTTAAATAAATTCAAAGAGATTTTAATGGGTTTTTGAACATAAAAGCTAGGTGTACTTGGTATTTACTTACCTATTTATTCATCCAACTTTATTTGAAGCATTTTTACCCTGTTCATCAGTAGGAAACACATCCGAGAACATACAAATTTCAATAATAGCACAGTTGTTCCCCTTAGACTTACAGTCTTACACACACACAAACTCAACACTGGGGGGAAACACGGACAATAATTCTTAGTTATAATGTTATAACTGATCTTAATTATAATCTTCTTATAATATCCAGAACTTAGAAGCTTCCTTTTAAAAGCAGTCCAAGGAGATTATTTCTCTCCCTATATACATCTACCTGAGGACATGGTTCTGCTGGAGTTGTCTTCTATGTGTCCTACCAGTGGGAACAAAACAATATTGTGCAGACATGATAGAAGGCCTTCTCTGTTGTGGCACCCTGATTGTGGAATACCCTCCCCTTGGAGGCTCAATTGAGTGAATGTTTTTTATTCACAATCCCTACATATCCTTTAGTTTAACAGACACATAGGGAAGGTGAAAGTCCCCCAGTCCCCAGTGACTGGACAGCAGCAGCTGCAATTGACAGGGAGCTGTTCTCCTCCTTATAGGGGAGCAACTGGCTAACCGTCCCACCTTCCTTTGCAGTGGCTGCTACCCAGTAAGTGGGGATGGATCAGGACAGAATTCATTGTGTAGCACCATGCATGTGTGTTGTGTGCCTTCAAATCATTTCTTACTTATGGCAACTTTAAGGTGAACTTATCATGAGGTTTTCATGGCAAGATTTGTTCAGACTTGTCATTCTCTTCTCATAAGGCTGAGCACCATAACTATGATGTTTACACATTTGTAACCCCCCCGACCTGGCCAAAGTTTTTGCTTGGTACCAGAATGAAGCCAGTGTGACCCTGTGTGGAACAGAACCAGGGACCCCTGTAGGTACCTAATGCATCACTCACTGGTGACAGGGGGCTTGGTATTTGGAGAAAGGGCAGTCTAGAAATTGTAGATGAAGGGAATGCTGTGGATATAGTATATCTTGATTTCAGTAAGGCTTTTGACAAAGTTCCCCAAGACACTGTTGCAATTAAGCTTGTAAAATGTGGGCTAGACAAGGTAATTGTTACATGGATTTGTAATTGGTTGACCAGCCAAACCCAAAGGGATTCTTTTCATCCTGGAGAGAAGTGACCAGTGGGGTCCCACAGGGCTCTGTCCTGGGCCCAGTGCTATTCAACATCTTTATCAATGACTTGGATGACAGAATTGGAGGCATACTTATCAAATTTGCAGATGACATCAAATTAGGAGGAGGAGCTAATACCCCAGAGGACAGGA
The DNA here is from genome assembly GCF_019175285.1 of Sceloporus undulatus. NCBI lineage: Eukaryota > Metazoa > Chordata > Lepidosauria > Squamata > Phrynosomatidae > Sceloporus > Sceloporus undulatus. The sequence goes on along the minus strand of NC_056525.1, from coordinate 103,822,873 downwards.
TCAAAATTTAAAATCACCTGAATAGACTAGAAAGCTGGGCCAAAGCTAACAAAATGAAATTCAACATGGAGAAATGTAAGGTACTGCACTTAAGGAGGAAAAATGAAATGCACAGATATAGGATGGGGGACACCTGGCTGAATGAGGACTGAAGGTTATCGCAAGGGGGCAAAAACATCCCCGATGTGTTCTAACGAGCACGAGCGCGGGGCATGCACGGACCATGATGGGAACAGAACGCTAGGTTACCGCACGGTGGAACGCTGCCGCTGCCGCCGGGCGTTCCCATCGGGTTCCTATGTGTTCCAGGGGCACCATTTCTGGGAACAGTTTCAAAAGCATTCCCAGAAATGGCGCCTCCTGGAACACATCCGGAACCCGATGGGAACGCCCGGGCGGCAGCGGCGGCGTTCCCCCGTGCGGTAAACTAGTGTTCTGGTTCCCATCACGGTCCGTGCACGCCCGCGCTCGTGCTCGTTAAAACACATTGGGGGACATTTTTTTCCCCTTGCGATAACCTTCCTTGTGTGAAAGGGATCTGGGAATCCAAGTAGACCACAATTGAACACGAGTCAACAGTGTGATGTGGCAGCTAACCCGGCCAATAATTTTAGGCTGCATCAATAGAAGTATTGTGTCTAGATCAAGGGAAGTGAGAGGTCTGTTCTCTGATGCAAGAGCCAGTAGCAAGATCTCTGGCACAATTCCACCTCGTATTGGAAATCATTGAAAGGATGGGAATGTCAGTCTGCTGTGTCTTGGTCTATAGGAGAACAGATCCTCCTATCACTTGCAGCAGCTGTTATCCAGTAACTAGGGACTGTGGAACTCTTATGATCCCTATATATTCCCTACAGTACTTGAATACATAGAGACAATGAACGCTAGTTTACCGCATGGTGGAACGCCGCCGCTGCCGCCGGGTGTTCCCATCGGGTTCCCGATGTGTTCCAGGAGACACCAATCAGTTATAAATGCATAACTCTGGGTTATGCATTTGTAACTGTGATAATGAATTCCAGCCATAGTTTTTTTAAAAAAATAAGTAGTTACTTCTGAACTTGGATAGTGAATAGAAACAATACAAGAAGAAGACCAATAGGACTCTGGTCTCCCAGTGGAGCTGATGTCATAGGCTGCTTCCCTTCTCTGTCTGTACTGAAGCACTGGTGCCAGATGGCAAGGCCCATAACTGTCCTTCTGTGCATTTCATATTTGAGAGGGCAATTCATTTTTGGAAGGTAAGAGGGGCTGCTATCTTACTTGCAATCTGGGCAGTAATGTGTTTGACAGTATGAGTTTGCACACCCAAAGTAAAGCTCATTCTGTAGCTGCCTAATAGATTTGGAAAAAGCAAACATTTCTAGGTATGACTTGCAAACAGTGGCTGAAGTCACATAGCTAAGTGTTAACCATCTGAACAATCCATGAATTCCACCTTAAAGGCCAGTCAGCTGTCCCAAGCAACAGAGGTTTGTACTGCTGCCATGTAGGGGGCTGCAAGATGACTTGACCTACCACCCCCTGCCACCAGTGAGTGAAGTATTAGGTGGGTTTCAGGGCCATTTCAGGTTGTAGCAACAGTGCCACACTCACAAATGAGAATACAATGCAGTTATGCCATGGACTAACAAGATGTAAGGAAGTATTTTTAGGGATGAGACACAGAATACTGTGGACCCCTTCCCATCTATAGGGGTGTTCAACAGTGGGGTCCCCTGCAGATGGGAAAATACATGAGAGCTGAAGCCCATATTAGTCAATGGGTGGCAAAGTTCATGCATCCGTATCAGCGCACTCATCGGTGTGTGCCACCATTGGCTAATATGGGGATAGGTGATCTGTGGGAGCTCCAATCCTTGGATGGCTAGCCTGCTGATATGGCAGTATTGCCTGTTAAAGTAATAGACACAAACAACATCACTAAATGATAGAACACAACATTCTCCTTGTATGCACATGTACTTGAGATTGCCTCCTTGAATCTGATGGATTCCCCCCCCCCCCTAAAGATAGTGGGAACTTCCATCTGAGGAAGCATCCATAAGATGTTGGTGGGGAGCAACAGACAAAAAGCAAAAAATAATAGGTAATGGCCATTGACATTGGTTAGAATGCCAAAGTGGGATGAGAAATATGTACATAGGTCCCCACTGAGCCATGAAACATATCGTGGCCATAATCCTATTGGTAACACATGCAGCGATACATTGTGCAAGTGGAGTGACTTTTTTTGGACAATGTGGAATGGAATTATTCAGCTGATGGTGGAAGGAATGGAATTCTGCATGTGGAAACATTGCACAAAAATGCACATAGAACAGTATGTCAGTGCATGTGCTATCTCATGCATTGCACTACAGTACCATGCAGTATTTGGACTACATCATACAAGCAGATATTTATGCTACACTAACATGACATAGGATCTTGGCATGGGTAATCTTGGGCTAGTTGCTCTCACAGATTGATCTACTTCACAGGGTTGTTGTGAGGAAAAAGTCAGGGAAAGTGCATTGCCTTGAGCTCACTGGAGGAAAGGTGGGGTATATAAAACACATGCATAAATAAAGTGGTTATAGTACAAGGATGATCCCCTCTCCCCAAAGAGTAGCTTCTTCAGAAATTATCAGTAATAGGTTTAGGAAAGTCTTGAGTGATGAATTGCATGTCTTCCCATTCTGAATAATCTATAACAGACCATCTACCTAATTAATCCTTACACACACACACACACACACACACACACAGAGAGAGAGAGAGAGAGAATGAGAGGTGTAGGAAGAAATACTGTTCTCTTTGTTGACTTTATCAGAGGAGATTATCAGATGGAGGGATAAGGATGGAAGTAAAGCAGATTGCTTGGTTCCCATTAATACCAAAGGAGGAGTCCATTACACTTTACTGATGGCAGAAGGACAGGATAAACATGCTGTGTGTGATAATCTTTGCCTTGATCACCTGAATGGGATGGGAGCAATCCGCTTTGCTCCCATCTTTATCTCCCCGTATGATAATCTCCAGAAATTTGGAACATAGGGGCTCAACAGACCACCCCTTTGAAGTGGCCTACAGCTGCCCCTTTCCTAGCCAGATAGGGGCCGCAGCAACTACATGCCATGCACCTAATTTGGTCTTTCCATGGCACAAAAAGAGGCTGCAAAAAGCAGCTTCTTTTTGCACCATGGAAACAGCGCTCTAGCCACAGCTGCAGTGGCTTTTCGCCATTTCTTCGGTGCAGTGTGTGAAAGCGCTGTATCGAAGATGTGGTGTGATTCCGCCCACCATCTGGTGAAGCAGGTGGCATGAGGATGGCGTGGGGGCGGAGTTGTGGCAGCTGGCATGCGAATGCCATGCCTTCACTCTGCCCCTAGGCCGGCATATAATGCCAGTCTGTAGAGGGCCATAGATAAGAAAAACAAAATAACAAGCTCTTTAAATTATAAGCACATGTTTACCTAGCACTTTGAATCTACATGTGAAGAGGGAAGTATACTTACCCAATTCCTTCACTCTTTTCTTTACATGTTGATTCCTCCTCCTCCTCCTCCTCCTCCTCCTCCTGGCTCTCGCAGCTTACAAATTATTAAATCCAATTTCTTGAAACATAGATAAGCATCTGTAATATGCCTCTGTCTACATCTGTCATATCTATCTATATCTATATCTGTATATATATCTATGGGGGGCAGAGAGACAAACAGAGAGAGAGAAAGGTTATTTAAAAACAATTAAACAAAAATTAAAGTCATTTAGAATTCATTAAAAGACCGCATCCAATGGTCTATATATAATGAATATTGTATTCATTAAAAGCCCATCACAGTCAATTCCTAAAAGCCTCATGGAATAGAAAAGTTTTCACTTGCTGGCAGATGGACAACAAGACAGGAGCCATCCTAGCCTCCCTAGGGAGGGAAGTGTGGAAGCAACCACTCTCTTTCCCTGATTCCTACTGAGCCTGAGAAGGTGGTGGGACAGAGAAAAGGCCCTCTCTTGAAGATCCTAGCTCTCTAACAGGTTCAAATAGGGATATACAGTCTATCAAATAGCCTGGACTCAAGCCGTACAGGGCTTTATAGGTTATAACCAGCACTTTGAATTGTGCCAAGAATTGGCCTGGCAGGCAATGGAGCTCTTAGTGGGAGTTGCACACTCCCTGTAGTCAGCCCAAGTTATACATATTTTTAAACTAATGAAGAGAGCTGGTGTTGCTCAATTTTGCCTTCCAATAGCTTTGTTCAGACTTCCTGATAAGTGTGTGTCCACATGATCTTTGCAATGTCCCTGCAGAGGTGATGAGGGTAGTAATTGAGGAGCAAAGCTAGCACACTGATCCCTCTCCCTATCACTGAATGGGGGAAATAAAACACTTGAGTAGGGCTGGGCAATGGCAAACCTCCTCTGAAGAAACTTGCCAAGAAAACCTCATGATAAGTTCACCTTAGGGTCACCATAAGTCAGAAACGGTTTGAAGGAACACAACAACAACAACAAGGCCTGATACCCTAGTCTTGGTTCATCCTGTGCACCCTCTACTGGCAATTCTTTAAATGCCCCCATCTCATTGGTTTATAAACCAAATATGCAATTTTTATTCCTTCTTTGCCTATCAGTTTTACAAAGGCACATTATGCATCTGTCAGTATACTGACAACCACCACGTTTGCATGTTAAAAATGTACATAATTTGAATGAAGGCATTTTATGAGAGAATTTTTAAAAGTGCAAAGCCATTATTCCTTCTATTGAAGCTTTTAAAATTACACATAAGCGAAGCATTTTCACTTCTGATTTGGAAACAAAAACTTCTGGGATTGCTCAAAATGAGTTTATGGTCCCTCAGGCTTTGTCTTTATTAGCAGCTTAAGTGTATATTTAGTCTTGTCATATGTGAACTCCTTTATTCTGTTTTTGAAATTAGCATGGGATAAAATGGCTTCATCTTTTTGTTTTTACAGTGGTGTTCATTCATGTTGCAAAAATGAAAGAAGTGCCTTTGGATAGTGGATGCAAACCTGCTGATGATATATATGTAGATACTAATTTTAATATGATAAAAATTAGGTGACGCAATGTATATCCCTCAGGCATCTAAGGGCATGATGTAAGTGTCATTAATGTAGCTGAGACCCATGTGAGAAGTGTAGTATCAGACACAATTAAAAGGTAAAATATATTGTATAGGTTCCAGCTATTCCACTGTAATCTTAAAATAACATGCTGTTTTGTCCTTTTAAAATAAATCCATAGAAAGGACCATCCTTTGAGTGCTTATTCATTTCAGAATCAGTTTATGAAAGCTTCACATTGTCTTGTCAGTGACATTGCCTTTACACGTTGAAAAGCATGTATGTTGCATATATACACATTTTATGTAAGAGGAGCATACCAAGATATTTCCAGCTTCCCGGAGGCTCCTTCATTAACAACTGCTAAACAGACAGCAGAAAAGCTACCAATGCTTCATGCAGTAGACACAAATAATCTCTGGATGGCACGCTATGCCTTGCCAAGAAAGCCAATCACCTTAGACTCTTATGTCATATACAACAAATAATTCTGAAAGGGTTCCAAACAGACATGGGGCATGTACAGGTTTCTTCCTCAGGATATCCCACAATGTACTTAGGTTTTTTTTTTAAAGAAGCCCCCCCCCCCCCCGAGCCATTACATAGATCCATTTCTTTCTCATTTAGGGATTTAGGGTCAGCCTGGAATTTATAGTATGATAATGAAGATGGGAGATAAAATGACCTACTCCTTATGAAAATTAGTAGAATGAATCTGGCTAAGTGAACTGGGGAAGAAAAGTGGTCTCAGCCAAGTTTGTGCGCTTTTTTTATATTTCTCTTGGTAAAGAGTTCCACTGAGATGCATTGTGAGACCCACTTTTTTGTCCAGCTCATCCTCTCTTTGGGTACTTCCAGAAAGGGTATATTTGTTGGGAAGTTATGGTATTTGTTGCTGTGGCTCTTGAGATTTTTTTTTTTTAAATGGCCAAATATCATTCTGTTGTCTCAAATTAATTTATGGCAATTCCTGGCACCAGATGCAACATTTTATTCTCACACTCAAGTGGGATTCTTTTTAATTCCAATATATATCAGTATGCTCGCTTCTCCTTTCTCTTTTATAAATAGATTTTTGAGTTATGCTATAGTGCATCAGTGAAACAACATATTTACATTATAACTCTTTTTTAAAGGAAAAATTGTTCTGTAGTCCATAGAACCACTTAAGCAAGCCATTCTCCAGTTTCACAAAACCTTGAAAAGCTCTAGTGGAGATCCAAGAAACTCTAAAACAGAGCCCCAAAGAATGAAACAAATAGATTTGGAGGTGATAACCCAGCAAAACCTAAGAAGCTATATTGTAAGAACTCAGGCTTCTTTAGATTACTCTGGAAGAGCCGTTTGTTCCTGACTAATGTCATGGCCTGACAAATATTACATTCCTACTCCCACCTACTCCCATCAACTCTTTTGAGATATGGTGCTGGAGATGAGTACTGAGAATACCATACACAGCCAAGAAGACAAGCAACTGGGTTCTAAAGCAGATCAAGCACGAACTCTCTTGGGAAGCCAAGATGACTAAATTGAGGCTATCATACTTTGGCTACATTGTGCAGAAAAATGTCATTAGAGAAGACAATGATGTTAGGAAAGGTGGAAGTAAGTAGAAAAAGAGGAACACAGGCTAGGTGAATAGACTCAATCAGGAGGACATGGGTCTGAGCCTACAGGCCATGAGCAGAGCAGTGGAGGACAGGGAGTGTTTGAGATGTCTCATTCACAGGGTTGCTATGAGTCGTGGTTGACTCAAGGGCAGCTAACAACAACAAACTCCTACCTTGGCACTACCTTTCTGTGGTGGTGGAATTACATGCTCCTGTTAGGCAAAAGGATATGCTGATTGTAGCACTGCTGCTGGTAGGGTCTCCTTGTCATTCAGGCTTTTGTTGAGAATATTCCCACTAACAATTTATACTTCTCCCAATGTGTACCCAAACAGCACATTTTGATAGTCAGGTGCCATACATCTGAGGTACACTTTTATACTATACAAAGGATGAGAGCCCATTCTTTACTTCAGTGTGTAGGATGGTCTAATGCAATAGGGAGAGACAGACTTTGTTTATCATTAGAACCCAAGAGTCCAGAAGCCAGAGAGCTGGCTGCCTGATAGCGACAGAAGGTAGACATAGAATTTTATATAAAAGATGCCTTTGAATCAAAAACATGGTAAGAGAATGGTAGGATGATACTCTGAGTCTGCAATAATGAGGAGGCAAAAAGAATGTTGACCTGAGTGGATACAAAAGTAGTTGAGTGGGATGTAATGCTGTATATACTCCAGTTTCAATTGAATTCATAAATATGTTGAGTGCAGGGTTTCGAGCCAAAATTATGGATTGCTATATGGATAAGTCAAGGGTAAAATTTTAGACATGTAACAAAGGCATGTAACAAAGGATGTAAAGGATGAAGCAAAGAGAAATGATGCCAAAGATCTCATAAAATTCCAGCATGTAAAACTGTTTGTGCTCACCCTAAAGGCTGGGTGGATGAGGAGGGAACTACAGTAAATGGTGGCTGTGCAATGTGTGGAGGAGGCAACCAGGCTAGGAAAATGCATACATGTCAAAAAGGATGATAACGCAAAGCAAAGAAAATGGCAAGTACATTAGCAGTGATTATAGCTTTTAACTTTCATGTGATAATTTTCCTTGATTTTAACCCAGAAAAGCTGATAAACATGCGCAAATGTCTTAGTCAAATCCTTCAAAGCTTAATTCCTCTTGGTGCTCCTTTGAGGGGAAGCACCAGAGGGCTGTCACTACCCTTACCAGGCAATCAAAAAGGTAAGAAGTGGTGCTGTGCCAGAGAGCGAGAGTAGAGGATATGTCTTTTAGGTTGTCCTGGGACAGACTACACTCTTACCTTTCACCACCACCTTTCACCACTGTCCTCAGAGAAAAGGATGGTTCCTTTTTTTTGATAACAGTTAAAGTGCAACACTTACTGTACATCAACCCATGGCTAAGTCAACCCAAGTTCTTTGGATCAATTTTTGGACTAAAATTTCTGGATTTATCTAGATGCAGATTTATATAGTAAAACCTTGTTGTAGTTATTCTGGCTGAAGTAGCCAACCCTGAGATCTACAATTATAAGTACACCATTTCAACTTCCCTTTATATGGTGGAATATGGCAAAACATGTACGTAAACATCCATATATTTTATAAATGACTATGGGGGTAAAAGGAAGAAAAATAAATTTCCATTGATTTTTGTCTTAGGCCAAATCTCACCATGCTATAATACTTGGGTGTGCATTGATGAAATATCATGACTATAAGGGCTATTAATATTCATAGGAAGTCTGAAATAATTCATGACATTTTTGAGTAACGTTGGCTGATGTATGATAGTAAACAATATCATTTACACTGGATCCTAAAAAAACAATAATTTACAAAGACAAGTTCTTATACATGGACTAAACCTTGTATTTGTTGTTACAATTTCTTGGCTTCCACTTCAAGTAGATTTTCAATTAACTGGACAGAATTCAGAGTAATTATTCATTTTATTATAGTCAGTTTAGATATGGTAAAGATTAGGAGAGTAAAACAAATCATTTTCATGACAGAGGCTAGCGATACATTATTGTTGTTCTCACTATTTTGCCTCCTGCATAAAGATGATATACAGCAACCATTTTTGGTTTTATTTATTTAGTTAGTTTTGAATTCCATGACCAACCCTTTGGGCTGCATTTTTTTATTGGTTTTAATTTGCTCTTGAAAAATATTTTGGTTACCCTCCTTACAACAGACACCTCTGGTTTTGTATGATGGTTAAAATGGATATGCAGAGAAAGTGTGTGGGCTTACTTGTGAATGAAACAACTCACAACAAAACAATGCACGCTGATATGCTCTGTGCACCTTACATTGAGATGTTTGCAAAGTGTGAAATTAATGATATGAAGCAGGCCAACCTGTTCTCTTGGCACATAGCGTGTACCACCTCACCCTAGCTGGCTGCAGCTGCATGCTTTCCAGCATGTTATGTTTAGAAGGCCGACAGCCTTCTAAAAGTGTGTTAAATATTGGTAAAGTTTGTTTTATGCATTATACATAAACTTTGTCATTAGGATTTAACAAAGCAGCTTGCCTAGGAAGATTAGAAATAAAATCTCTGTATGCAAAAATGATTTGGATGGCTTCATTTGATGATGCTGACTTAAAATCATAACAGCATTTAACTTTCAGTTTTCACAGGTTCAGGACCAGAGGAAAAACAGATCAGATGAATGCCACAAAAGCAACTGCTCTGAGGATTTTGATGACACTTCCACTATAAATCTGATCTAGCTATGCTGCTCTCCTTGCAAACTGCATTTGGGTGCTATTTCAAAACCAGCTAGCAACTAAGTGAGGTAAATACATATGTGACTCCGCCAGCGTTTGATGGTTGACAGGTGGCTATGTGAAGGGGTACTATTGAAAAACAGGCAGTTGGAGATAGATTAGCACTTGTATTGTTAGAAGATTAGTACTCATGGGCTGATAGCTATGCATTGATTGTACTGTATTGTTGTTATTGTTGTTGTTGCTGTGTGCCTTCAAGTAATTTTTGACTTATGGAGACACTAAGGTGAACTTATCATGGGTTTTTTTGGCAAGATTTGTTCAGAAGTGCTTTGCCATTGCCTTCCTCCAACACTGAGAGTGTATGACTTGCCCAAGGTCACCCACTAGGTTTCAAAGATGAGCAGGGAATCAAACCAGTGTCCTAGTCCAACACTCAAACCACTATACCAAACTGGCTCTTGATTGTACAACCCTTGTATTCAATGGAATTATAGCACAATCAAATGGGCGAATGAATATGCAGCTGAAGGAGCACTACTGCCAATTTCAACAGGGGCAGATGGATATACATCAGCAGAAAATGTGAAACCAGATGAGTAACACTACGGCATGAGCAACTTCATTCTACCACCTTGAACTGAACATGCACATTGCTCACTGGGCAAAAATATCACTGCTTCCAGAGGTGAAATTGCACATGCACAAGACACCAACAGGAATCCCTTCCCCATTTTCTGGCTGACATTCAAACAAGGGTAAGGGTAAATGATGTGGCATTTCTCACATTTTTCCATTCTGAGCATTCAGCTTCCCTCCAGAACATGGGAGATGAATTGGTGAATGGTCCATTCTTCCATGGATCCTGCCTCCAACTGACTATGGGGCTGTACAGATTGCCCCTAAGGGGCGGCATGCAGCCGCCTCTTTCCTGGCTGAATTGGCCTCGTTCTGGCCTCTGGAGAGGGCAAAAAGAAGATGCAAAAACCAGCTCCTTTTTGCACCCTCCAAGGAGTGCCATAGCCATGGCGGCACAGCTCTATGGTGCCCTTTTGACACTGCATCATTTGGACATAGAACCAGAGGTGCGTCATGATGACGCATACTATCTGGGTCGGTGCACACTAAAATGGCACCATGGGGGTGGAGTTAGGGCAAGCATAATCAGGATGCTGAGCCCTGACTCTGCCCCCAGGGTGGCACTTTCTGCCGGTCTGAATAGGGCCTATGTTTTTGTTGGCCTATACACACATCCAGGACATTAGTTCACATGTTCAGCATATTTGTGCTGAAAGGGAAAATAAAGATTTGTCTCATAAAGACCTCGTGTTACTTATGGTATGCATAATAAGGCTAGAAATTGTCAAAATATGGTAAAAATAGAGAATTTATTAATTAAGAGTTGGCTAAACAGGATGTGGTCTATAGCTCCTAGCAAAAGGAGACAGAAAGGAAGATTTTTTTTGGTGGGGGGTATCACAGGAAACCCTTCATACCTTCTCACTTGCTGCCCCTCACTCCTGGAACTTTCTTCCCCCACATACATGGGTCATCACTTCTCTGACCACTTTTAAATCTGAGTTGAAGACTGTCCTGTTCAGGGAAGTGTTCCCAGGCACTTTGTCATCATGTATCTGATTTTTGATTGGATAGTTAATGTTGTTGTTTTTAACTGTTGCCTGCTTATTTTAACCAATTCTATTATATTATTACCTGTTGTTTTATATGTATTTTGTAGATTGTACACCATTGGCAGGTTTTATTTTTATTGATTTGATCATTTGTATTTATAGCTCTGTGTACATTTGCAGTGCTATAGAAATAAACTATAATAATAATAATAATAATAATAATAATAATAAGTGCCAAGAGCTGAAAGCAATAACTTAGGGAATTTAAAAAAAAAGTATAAACTTATATACACACTGTAACTAAAATGTGCACATTAGGCAACATTATGTATACAGTGCATGTATTAGAAAAAAGATGCACAAAAAGCAGATTTTTGTGCCTGTTTTTCCCTAATTCATACACTGCATAAATATTTTTGCCTAATATATACTTTTTAGCTAGCAATGTTCCTAACAGAATGCATTTCAAAACACACTTTTTAAGCACCCACTCACAATTTTTGGTGCATTTGTCTTAATGCAACCATTTTTTATTTGTGTTTTGGGGAACTCCATTACAAAATCTGTGGAAGTGCATTTCCCAAGGGTAGTTGAGTTTTGGTTTACATATTATTTTGGAAGTTCAGAATTAGGTTAGTCAGTAGTTTTTAACCTGTGGTCCATGGACACACAGGGGTTTGCAAAGGCTTGATGGCTGCTCAGCCTACCTCTTCTCCAGAGCAGAGCAGCTATGTACAGGAGCCAAAGCAAAGACTGGCTGGCTTGCGGGCTGGACCTGCACATTGTTGCTCAATCTGCTCCAACTACAAAAAGGTAGGAAAAAGCAGGAGGAAAATTTCTCCTCTCCCTCTGGTGCCTCTGAGGGGAGGTTTAATGGATGGTGTAATAGTTAATGGTTTAGTGTTCAGGTATTATTATTATTATTATTATTATTATTATTATTATTATTATTTAATTATCGAGTTAAGTCTCCGGGATACATAGCAACAAAATATATTTAAAGGGGGTCCCTGGTAAAGAAAAGGTTAAGAACCAATAAAGAAAGTAAAAATTAAAATGTGCAATCTGAACAAATTTCACCCACATAGCTAGTGGGTCTAGGCATTTTCCCATCATGTTAGTTGGTGAGCTACAGCAATCAGAGCAACTAGCATTTATGCAACACTTATGAATATTCAGTATCAAGAGTTCTTCTGAGCCAACGGAGGTCAAACCCATGGATGTCCCAGCAGTGAATCAGTATGACAATGAGCAAATTAGCAGATGACTCTCCTTCCTGAAAGAGAAATGAAAAGATATTACTTGTAGAAAAGAAAGATGCTATTAATAACACTGATAAATTATAGCTCACTAGTGTTGGCTACATTGCACATGAACCAGAGAGCAAACCTAATGGATGACTGTCAAGGGTTAAATCTCTTCCATAAGCATTGCTAAACAAGCTAAATATTCCATTCTGTCTCACGCAACGTCTTCTGTGAGGTAAAGTCAAATAATTAACTTTAATGTCTCTTTTAAGCTCTCCTGGCCATTCCGTGAAGGATTGTGACACAGAAATGCTCTCATCACAATGTTACCACTGACACATTGTAACAAGAGTTAATGTGTTAATTCAGCAATCAGGGTTTTTGATAAGTACAAAGATGTCCTCAGACCTCATTATAAATTTTCATTTTCTGAGCTGGGGCTTTTTTAAAAAAATGTTTTTTTATTAAAAATACTTTTCTTTTAATTATAGGGTCATCAGAAGCCATTCTGAGTAAGACAACATTCATTCCTAAAAGCTTTTCTGACACAAAAATCAAATCAATTTAAAGGGCTTTGGGGCTTGTGGTGTTTTTTTTCCTCCCTCTTTTGAATCAGGCTTTCCACACAGTGTGGAGATTTGCTTTGTGCACTGCAGTATGATCTTCGAAACAATAGCACAAGGATGACCTGGGCCAAGTTGAATTACTCTGAGGGGAGAAATGCATTGAGACATTCATATGCAATTGTGTACAAGCTGAAGAAAACATAATCTGAAATTGTTTACGTGCAGAGGCTGATGTCAAACAATAAAATCTTGACCATGGTTTAACGTTATGGATGGTCATCATAAAGAGGAGGAATTCTCATATCTCAGTGAGTGCTTAGAAATGAGCCAAAAGACTGAAAAACCTTTTGTCCATTTTCAGTGACAGCCATCAGTTTACCTTTGGCTGCCTTCAACTGCACTATCAAAACTCTGCTATTCTTCCACTCCACAATTTGCCAATATTCTAGTCATAGTTACCATTTGTTCTTGTATGCCTTCAAGTAGTTTACAACTTATGGTGACCCTAAGGCCATATGGGGTTTTCTGGGGCTGGGTGTATGTGACTCACCCAAAGTCTCCCAGTGGATTTTCATGGCTTGGCAGGGAATTGAACCCCAGTCTCAAGAGTTGTAGTCCAACACTGAAACCACTAGGCAGGATTCTGTATCTGCTACTTGGGGGCCATTCTGGGGAAAGCCTCAAATCCTGATTTGATGTATGTGTTCCTAGTTCCCACTGGAAATTGATCCCAATCCTCATTGGATCAATTCCAGTGGAAAAAATGCGGCACAAACACCAAAGGCCTGGGGCATTTTGGTAGCCGGTTTTTGGTGGTTCTTTTGGCAGAAATAGATTCTGACGCGATTCCTAACAGTGGGAATGCCAGATCAGAACTGACTTTTTAAAAGGGGAGCTCAGTGAGTCTAGTTTGGACTAAGACCAAGATTGAGACCATTGTAAGCCACCGTGAAAACTTTGGTTAGTAGACAAAAGTATAAATATTCTAAATAAATAGCTCCATAGGTATATAGATGCATAACATTATGTAACAGGAGACATCCCTTCCTTGGTCTAACTAGATTTTTAAGGTTTTGACCTAGGAAAATGTCACCAGTGTGTTCAGAAGCCCTAGTAATCCATGTTTTGTTTTTCTCAATCTCTTATTATTATGTACAACCAAAAAATAATCTAAACAAAGATAAATAAGTTCTATTTTTAGACAAATGGCTCTCCTTCCTCACAATGCATACGAAAGGTTAAAACAGTTTTGCATAAATTATGCAATTGTGGGTTCTAATTCTGTACTGTTCATAATCACCTTTCTGATTGCTGCAAATAAAGACCCAGCATCAAAAATAGCAATGAGTAAATTTCTCTGTGTTTTGCTTGCATGTGTGAAGGCTGACTTCTCTGCATGGTAACAAAACAAACAGATGAGAAGGAGAAGGAGAGGCCAGAAAGAGATGTTTTAGCTTAAGTTCTCAATTTTGTTTAAAGGATAGAATATTTCATTATAGATTATACTAGTTTGTCCGTAATCAATGAAGAGAGGAAGAGGAAGAAAGGGACAGGCTGTATCCATGAAGATTCTTTGCAACAGGATGCTAGAACAAACATATCATGAAACAAATGTTTCTGGACCTGTTTAAATATTTGAAGGGATGTCATATTGAGGATGGAGCAAGCTTGTTTGTTGCTGCTCCAGGAACAGGACCTGGAGCAATGGATTCAAACTAAAGGAAAGGATAGTCCACCTCAACATGAGGAAGAAGTTCCTGACAGTAAGAGCTGTTCAACAGCAGGACACACTCCTTCAAAGGGTGGTGGAGTCTCCTTCTTTGGAGGTCTTTAAACAGAGGCTAGATAGCCATCTGTCAAGAGTACTTTGACTGTGTCTTCCTGCATGGCAGATGATTGGACTGGGAGGCCTTTGTAGCCTCTTCCAACTCTATGATTCTAAGGGAAGGCTAATTTGTTTATTTATTGGCGGGATACAGACGGGCAGGGGAAGACGGAGGTGTATTCTGACGAAGTCCTCCAGACCGCGCCCGCCCCGGGGCGTGCGTCAGGTGAGGGGGCTTCCACAGGGGGGCAGTGAAGACGCCTCACTGGGGCCTTTTCAGACCCGGAGTTTCCAACCCGCCGCCTCGGAGGACGCTGCAAAGAGAGAGCAGCTTCCGCATGGGCGGCCAAAATGGGGCTTTTTTTCCCTTTGCCGGCTGCGGATGCGCAGCTGCGCAGCTGCAGTGCTAGCACGGCGGCAGAAAGCCTATGGCACATTTAAAGTGCCCAAGCCCCTTAAAAACTTTTTCCCCCCGCGCTGCCCAAGAACAAGGGTGTCTCCTGCACTGGTGATCAGCTGGTGTTGGCATCCTGGTCCGCTTGCAACTTTGCCAGTGTCCCAGCATCATAGATGCCTCCTCTCCTTTGGTCCCCCGCTGCCCTGCTGAATCTGCAAATGCGCAGCCACAGCTGTCTCCGTCTCCGCGGCCACACGGCTGCCCCCTGCCCTCCCCTCATCCCCATCACCTCCTTGTTACATAGGAATATTTAAAGTTTATGCGTTTTTTATTGTTAGGTGAAAATGGCGCAGGAAGTGTGTGTAGGGATGCACTTTAAATCCAAACTTTCCAAGCAGCGCATGCGTACAGTTGCTCTAGGGTTAGGGTTAGGGTTAGGGTTAGGGTTAGGGTTACGAGTCTTAAAATGCGCTGCAGCTGTGCGCAGCTTCCACACCTGCATGGCAGCTGACGCTGCAATTAAAGCTGACTGCAAATGCACATGTTCCAGGACCCCGACTCATATGCGACGCGCAGACACGGAGCTTTTAAATGGGCAACTTAAATTGCGGCGTAGCAATTCTGACGTACCAGTGCAGCAGCTTACAGACGGAGCTGCGCAGCTCACATCAAACAGAAAAGAAGTGAAAAAAGCAGCACCTTTTTAATGCCGCTCTTCCCGCTTGGGGCGTGCGGGGGGGTGTTCATGGCGGCATTCAGTAAGGCCCGTCTGAAGGCTCTACCTCCATGACGTCATGAATACAACCCCTTTTTGCCCGTCTTTATCCTGCCATTATTTTATTTCCCAATGTTTATATACACTTGGATTCAATAATTTCAAAGTATATGAATAAAACATACAGATGCACAATAAACAAATAACATATATGGTTTGTGTGGTCAAAGAAATTTAGGGAGCTTAATAAAAAGATATATGCAATGGATCAAAAACAATCTATATTTGAAACATCTTAAGATTTAAGAAGAGCATTTCACATAATAGTGTCACCACACTAAGTGCCTTGCTCCAAGTGACTGCTGAGCTGACTTCAGGAGAATGTGGGCATTTTAAGGCTTCTCCAGAGACTTCAGGGACCAAGAATTGGAGTTTGTTTGGAAACTAGTGGTGAGGGTCTTGAATTTTCCTCATGTAATGATTAGGGCTGTTTTTTCATGAAAGTGAATGGAGATAAAATGAAATTGCATTGGCATCCACTGGTGTTCCAGGCCCAGTTCCAGATGTTGACCTGAAAAGTTCTAAAGGTTCTGGGCTCAGAATTTGAAATGCTTTTACCCATTGACCTCCCTTTCCTCTGTCTCCCTCCCTCCCAAATCCATTTTGAGGCCGTTTGGAGTTCCATTTTCACAGTTGCCACATTGGCTTTTTTAGGACATTGGCTGTCTCAACAAGGTGAAATGAATGCCCTTCAGTGGGATGTGCGGTCATTGTGGCTGTTTCCAGTGCTTTGTTTGGCTTTTGAGCAAGGTGACGAGAGGGCGGTTGCCCTTCACTCCAAGCTCGTGGATGAAGCCGATTATCTAGACCCATTTCAAACTGGCTTTGGACAGCGTTGGGGTTGAGACGGCCATGGTTGCCTTGACCGACGATCTGCGTCTGAGCATTGACAGGGGGGTGTGACCCTGTGGGTGCTCTTAGACCTCTCAGCGGCTTTTGATACTATAGATTACGGCATCCTCTTGGACCGCCTGAAGGGTTAGGTATGGGGGCACTGCTTTGCAGTGGTTTCCGGTCCTTCCTCTCGGGCAGGTCCAGAGGGTGCACTCGGGGACTGTAGCTCCAGTAAGAGTACCTCACTGGTGGGTTTCCTCAGGGGGCTATTTTGTCCCCGATGTTATTTAACATCTATGAAAGCCGCTGGGTGAGATAATACGGAGTTATGGTGCTGGGTGTTATCAGTACGCGGATGACACCCAATCTATTTCTCCGTACTCGTTCGTCGGCTCGAATCCGATGGGATCTCTTCTCTCAATGAATGTCTTCAGGCGGTAATGGGATGGATGAGGAAAACAGATTGAAACTGAATCCAGACAAGACGGAGGTGCTCATGGTAGGGCCTAGCGCCCCGAAACCAAGAATTGGGTTGCAACCTCCGTCCTGGATGGGGTCACACTCTCCTCCAGCGACTGTGTTCGCAGTCTGGGGGTGCGCCTGACTCGTCGCCCTGATGACAAATCGGTAAATGCGACGGTCAGGAGTGCCTGTATCAGCTTCGGCTGATACGCCAGCTCGCCCCTTTTCTGGAAGTAAGGGATCTCGAGACGGTTGTGCACGCACTGGTAACCTCACGCCTTGATTTCTGTAATGCACTCTACATGGCGAGCCCCTGTGCTTGACCGGAAATGACAGCTGGTTCAAAACATGGCAGCCAGGCTTGTGTCAGGTACATCTAGGAGGGACCACATTACTACTCGGTTTTGAGGTCCCTCCACTGGCTGCCATTCAGCTTCCGGGCCCAGTACAAGGTTTGGTTATCACCTTAAAAAGCCCTAAATGGCTTGGGTCCAAACTATCTTAGAGACCCAGCCTCCTCCATACAATCCTCCCGCGCTCTCCGGTCCTCTGGGAGGACTTATCTGCAGCCTCTAAATCTAGGCTTGCAGCAACCTCCCGAGGGCATTCTCTGCTGTCGCCCCCAACTCGGAACGACCTGCCGGATGAGACCGTCAGATAACATCATTAGACAGCTTAAAAAAGCGGTCAAGCGGATCTCTTCCGGCAGGCCTTTCCAGATTAACCATCCCAGCCCAGGTTCCCAGGTTCCCTGATTCCCTCATTCCTCCCGTGGCCCCATCTTAGAGATGGTTGAGGATCAACAGAGGGATATCAGGGTTTTTAGTTTTAATTGCTGTTTTTATCCTTGATATTGTATTTTTAATATGTTATACTATTTAATACTGTCTTAAGGGGGGGGAGGGATAAAGTGTTTTTAATTGTCATATTTTATATTTTACTGTTGTTAACCGCCCGGATTGGTTTGCCAGAGGGCGGTATACAAATAAATATTATTATTATATATTATTATTGAAACAATGTCATAGCCTACTCTTGAGTGATGCTGCTTGGGTATGTTAATTCTGTATTTTTATTGCTATTGGCTGTCTTATTTGTTGTAATGGTAAACTTCATTATACATTATTTCAAAAGTGATGTATAAAATCACAGCAAATAAATAAGCAAACCTCCGTTTAAAAAATGCATGCTCTTTAATATATGCATGTGACACTTCCCCTGAGAACTTGGAAACAATGGTCGGCTGTGGATTCCAGGAATTATAGTTCAAAAAACAGCCTTTCTGAGCTCTACCTTCTCATATTCTGCTTTCTCCAGAGGTCATATAGGGCTTCTCAAATATTTATATTAAAACAGACATCTCTTTCTCTTACACCCACATCCACCCACCATTTCTATACAGTATCTACAGCCCATGTAGACAGTCTCTAGTTTTTGCCATACATAGCTGTTCATTGGTTATGAATCCGCCAGTGTTTTGAGACTCTTGGGAGGCAGTTCTCTCTATCTCACCACCCTCACAGATACATCTGCTGTGTACATCTGGTAATCATATAGGTACTTGTGGTTGCCCCTGATATTACAAATTTATTAACTGGACTATCCTACAAAAAATCAGTATGTTGCAAGACTGAGCCACCTTAGGTTCTAGATTTCAATTTTGCTGCCAAGATCTTGGATAGCTACAGAAAAAATAAAGGCATTAGCTAGCAAATGAAGCCATGACTTCTGGTTTACTGGAATATGTTCTTTATTATAAAGATGCCATTTGCAGCTCCAAAGCTGAGCTTGATGTAATTTGGATGCCTTGCAGTAACAGAACATTGGAATAATCCTGCTGTTCAAATAGGTTGCTTTTAGTATTACATAAAGGCAGGATTGTTTTTGTGTGTATGTGTGACAGTTCAATAAGACTGTAAAATGCATGCTGAACCCATTCCAATGACAGTTTCTTTATGACTCACATTATACAGAATCTTACTGATCTTTGCCGCTTCTATTAGCCCTGTTGCACCTTTTGTTTATGAGACCCTCCAGTACTGTTTGGTGTGAAGCTCTGATTTGTTTTGGGGTCTCTCCCCCCCCCCCCCCGTTTTCTTCCTCCCCTCTTCTTTTCATTTCTTTACAGTTTCACTGATGCCATAGCATACTGAGTGTGAAGGAGGAACGAGAGCAGTAAAAAGGAGACAAAGCTAAAAACATTTCTTCATTAACTATTCCCATCTATAATCTATATCGCACGATGATGAGGAATGTGAGGTGAAATGAAAGATTAATTAAAATAATCAATGGGAACTCACTCCTTAGTAAATAGAAGTCAATCAGTAGCTTTGTTGGGGTCTGAGTGCTGAATATTTTTGAACCAAATTGAAGCCTTAGCTAAAGATACAGCTATGCTCCTTTGCCTTCCCATGATAATATGTACCTCTGAATATGTGCCACTTTCACAGTACAAGATTATAACACTTTGATACTACTTCAACTGCCATGGCTTTATCCTATAGGATCATGAAGTATTTAGATTTCTCTGCTGGAGAGCTCTAGTGCCTCACAAGGCTATAAATCCCAGGATTCCATAGGATGCAGCCTCTCAAGGCAACACTGCAATGTATGCAATTACACACAATATGGACAAACTACATAAGGAGATATTTTTATCTCTTCTCACAACACTAGAACATAGGGGTCAGTAAATGAGGCTGAATGGAAAAGATTCAGAACAGTCTTTCTTCACTCAGTTCATAGTCAAACTATGAAATTTTCTGCCACAAGATGAAGTGATGACTTCATGGAAGATAGAACTATCTGTAGTTGCTAGTTATTACTGCCATATACTTGTGCCTTTACAAGAGATACTCCGGTTCATATTACCACTTGTCACAGTAATGACACAAGGGGATTTACTGTTGCATGCAATTGTGAGCTTCCCTTAGATAACTGATTGGCTCGGTGAAGAAAATGTGAGATGTAGACAGGCCTTCAGACTCATTCATCTTCATTGGCTCTCCATTGGTTCTTGAGTATTGGGAGAAAGGCAGGATATAATAATAATAATAATAATAATAATAATAATAATAATAATAATAATATAATATCTGGTAGTCCTACATCAGTCTGAACATTGGAGTTGGTCTTTAAGGGCACTCTAATAGCTGTCCTCCATGAATCAACCTAATCTTTTTACAGACTAATCTAAGTTTATAACTTAGACACCACACTTTGTGGCAGTGAATCATCTAAATTAATTATGCACAGGATAGTTAGTGTAAGATTTGGGTTCAGATAATTATTTTCCTATATTGTTAAAAACATTTTAGATGATTCCTTAAAATCCAAGAAGTTTTCTGTCTCACATCCAAATTGACTTATCCTTTAATTTTTCATCTGATACGTCTTGAAATTGGCTAACACTGCTTTACTAAGCCCAAGTCAGCAGCCCGGCAATTCTGTATTTGCACAAAAGTGCTGCAGAAATGTATTTCTCTTTAAATTTTTGCTATTCTCTCAAATGGCAGTTTGCAGAGTACATCTGGGTGTACAGCTAATGACCCATGAGCAATAAGCAACTGTTTAAGTAAAATGCACTATGAAAAAGCTTTTACCAAACAGCATTTTAATATTTTAAATAGATTTTCCATTGCAAGCCCTTTGTAACTGGATTAGTTCTCTGATACATTCTGACAGAGCTGTTGTTAGGGATACTCCATTAACTTTGTCTGTCATCTTATTTTCCCCAGTATCCAGCATAACACCCTTATATTTCATAATTTGTATTGCTATCAGTGCTGATTTGTAAATGTGCAAATTATAATTAACAACGGCTACTACTTCTATTAAATATTAAATCATTCTTGCAGCTTAGATTTTCCACAGCAGATGGAGCCCTGCAGTATGCAAATCGACTTTTCCTTAAGTCGTCAGCAGTTTTATCCTTAAATTTTGGCTTTCTCGTCCCCCACACCATTTACTTTATGTTTCCTATAGTGTTTGTGTTAATATTTATTCATTGCAGATTCTCCTCTGCCCAATAAGAATTTTATGGGCTATTGCATTTTTGCATTGTAGTTTTGTCCCACTTCATTAACAGACTCTTCTTGGATCTGGCTTGTAAAGTCACACACATACTTTTTGTTTCTACCTATGTGGCAGTATTTCCCTAAAAGCTATTTCGTTACATTTTAATATGTAGAGCAGATGAAAAAAAAGGAGGGTGAAAGGAGGGGAGAGAAAGTAAGGGGGAAATTGCTGGTACGCCTACATAGTTTTTAATTTGGAAACCAATCTATGTGCACACTTTTACCCTCAGACTAAGCAAAAAGCATTTAAGGTTTTATACTGTGTCTTAAACATTCTATTAAATGTCATCAGCTGATTCAGGGAAAATCTATTGCGAAAATATTAGAGACGTGTAAAATGTATAAATGTAATAGATAATCGCTACATAGGGATGGATGTGAAATCCTTCCATTTATCAGGTAACTATAAAGCGGTAAGGGAGAAAAATGGATAGAATATGAAATTTTTCTGATGGATACCATCATAAGGATGAAACTGATTTGGGCTGTTTACTGATGGGCTGTTGGAGTTGCAAACACCAGCCCAGCATTAATTCAGTCATCTGTGTGTTCTGAGAAATCTGAAAGAAAAGCATAAGAATCCAGAGAGCCTGACTGAATGCATCCTATTTAGCTGACACTGTGAGTTATAGCACTGTTGGTGGATTGTAATCTGATTTCAAATGCAATGCTAGAATTACAGAATGTGCCAGTGCCCTGAGACCTTTCACTCTAAGAGCCAGTGTGGTTTAGTGGTTAAAGTATCAGACTAGAACCCGGGAGTTCCAGGTTTAAACCCCCAACAGGGAAAGCCAGTTGTTCTTTCCCAGCTGGATTTACCTCACATGTTCGTTGTGAAGACAAAGTAGGAAGAAAAAGAGCCATGGATCCTGAGTATGCTCCTTTAAATTGAACCAGAGAGATTTTCACAGTCATGCTTCTCACACCCACCACTGTGTGACTGGAACTGTCCCTGTAGCATCTGTCTCTGTAGTAAAATTAGGCCCTGTTGAAGAGTGAGTAGGGTTCCCAAATCTCAGGGATTGGCCCCTCTGCTCTAAGCCCTAGATCTAGGGAAGGAATGTCAAGGTGAAAACACTGCTCTGAAAATAAACTTTGGATTTTTTTTTAAAATGTATGCTATTGGTTCCTCTTGATTTTTTCAAACAGCATTGGGGGTAGCCACTGTACACTTGCAAGAGACCTCATTCTTCTCCTTCCTTCTTTTGTCACATTTGATGGACATTGTTTTTTTTTAGTTGGAATGACATCTTTGGGCAACTGTATTTGATGCTTAATCTAAGGACTGGAGCGTGCCTTTGGTGAGGCTTCTGGACTCTTAAGACGTATGCATCATTTGAACAGCATACCCCCAAAGTGACCTGAAGCAACTTTATTTTGCCCTGTCTGTATGGGGCCTTATTCTACTTTCCATTGCCTTCTGTCTTGCTGCCATTGTCTGCCTTGGCTTCTTTGCATTAAACTAGTGGTAGTTGTGGGTTCTTTGGCTCTTCCAATGTTTCAACTGCTAGAATCTCCAGGTAACATGGCCGCCTGAAAGGATTAATGGGAGTTGTGGGTCAGAGCATCTGGAGAGAGTCAAAATTCTTCATCCATGGTGCAGAGTGTTTGCCTGGAACTGATTTCTTCCTGTTTGTTAGGCACTAAGCTGCTTGTCAAAGCCATCAGTGAAAGATATTCTATTCCTTAGTGCCAGGTTCTTCCAGATTTTTATCTTGAATCAGGTGGGTAATGATGGCGCAGATATAGAAGAAGGGAATGATTATGCCTGGCCTGATGCTTATGGTTAATTGCAACAAGAATAGACCCATTGAATCAATGGGATTTATCTGTATGTTGACTCACCATTGAACAGTTGATTCAATGGGTCCACTCTAGGTGGAACTAAACAATAAGGTTCAGACCTTCTGTATATCTGCTGTCAACTAACAATAGAGATCTGCCAAATGTGAATGTATGTTCCTATTAAAATAATTGAACACTATGGCCTTGTGTGGAAAGCATCTGTGAACCCAAGTATCTCCTGATCAAAATGGCTGTCATCCTGTCATGTGATGACCATGTGTCTTGGGGGAATTCATTTCTTTAGAAGAAGCAGAATAAAAAATGAGGTTTGTGCTTGTGCCGAAGTCACAACATTTACCGTTGAATTCCACTCTTGTGTTCTGGGGTGTGGGAGTACTTTTAGAAGATTTAGAGTGTGCCTAGAGTCACAGGCAGAACCAATTAGTTTTAAACAGAGGAAGCCTTTCTGGCATTTAGGTGAAGAAAGGAGACAGGAAGTGTAAAAGGCTGCTCCTTTAGAGTTATGAAAGGAGTTGCAAGAGTCTGCTGAAAGGAGGTGAAATGGGGGAGATCCTGTTTTGTGTTGGGTAAACTTTTAACCTGAGAGATTAATTACGAGGAAGAAGGATATAGGAGATTTGTTTAAAAGATCCATGGACAGCCAAGATGGTGTAGTGGGTTGTACATTGGACTATGACTCTGGAGACCAGGGTTCAAATTCCCTCTTGGACATGGAAACCAAATGGACAACCTTGGACAAGTCAAATTCTTTCAGTCTCAGATAAAGGGAAAAGACCTGAAACAAAGGCCATCTCTGAACAAATCTTGCCAAGAAAACCTCATGGTAGGTTCACCTTAAAACAGCTTCATTTATATACCACTTCAATCTGGGTACTCATTTTAGCGACCTCGGAAGGATGCAAGCCTGAGTCGAGCTTGAGCCCTTTTGCTGGTATTGAACTCGCAACCTTATGGTTTTGTGTGAGTGGCTGCAGTACAAGCATTTAACCACTGTGCCACCAGGGCTCCATAGGGTCGCCATAAGTCAGAAATGACTTAAAGAAACACAACAATAAATTAAAAAGACCCCAGGCAAGAACATCATGGCTAATTTGGCTCCAAATAAGTCCCACTTTTTCATTTGCTCATATGAGTGCAAACATGTTCAATCAACTTTAAATGTTAGAACATAAAATGATGTTGAACATCCATGTGGCACTCACCTGTATAACAATGCTACAGTCATGGGTTAGAGCCAACCACCTCCTTCCCTGCTTTGTCATTCAAAAGGCAGGGACAGATGTATATTCCATTCCATTCAACCACCTCTTTCGCACCCTTCCCTAACTCAATATCTGGCCTACCTTTTAAAGACCTTTAAAATCTATCATGTGCACAGTCACACACTCCAAAGTTGGGATGGTGGTGACTGTAGGTTTTATGAGGACATTATGAACATCAGCTGCTCAACTGTCCACTCCAGGCTTCTGGTGGATTCTTGCGGATCAGCTCCCATAGTTTGATTATGGCAATGGGAGGGGCATTTAGACTGAATGTGATAAGGATGCTTCTTCATTATGGAAATTAGAAGAAAAACCTCCCACTAAAAGCATTATTGAGGAAGATGGAGTCCCCCTCTTTCATGGTTGCAGTGGAAGACTGACTAACCCAGATACAGAGTTATCTTAGTCTGTCAGAATTTTAAATGGCTGTAGAAACACAGAACTCAGAGGAATTTGCTGCCAAATTAAGCAATGAGTAATGAAAACTACTTTGTGTTTCAGATCATCACTCACTGAACTGTAATAGCTCCAATAGCACAAAATTGAATTCTAACAAGTTAGAGTCTTGACTTTTGTGTATGAAGGGTGTGTGTGTGTGGAGCTGGAAAAAATGTGAACACATTATACTCTAGTAAGTGGCTGATCTAAATGTTGCAGCATTCATAGAGTTCTTGTACAATACCATTGTTGACTCTTGTTATCACCACAGTTCCACACTATGATTTAGGAATCTTATAGTACTATTTTACTTGAATCAGACCAAATGCCACGAGTCTTACATAGTGTTGCCAGGTCTCAGGGCATGGTCTTGAGTTTCCAATTTTCATGGGATGTCTGCAGGTGGAAGATACGTTGCACATTCTCCAGTTTGGGCAAGTTTAGTTCTGGGAACAAATGTGCAAATCTTCAGCTCAGTTAATAGAGCAGCAGCTTGCTACAATTTTAAATATTTAATAGGTTTGTTGATACAACATGCAAAGACTCTCCAGAAAGTCTGTGTATTTAGTTCCTCCTTCCCTCCCCATCATGGTGGCACCAGGGCTCACTTAGTTCTGCATCCACCTTTTGGTTAGAAGCACCAGGCTAAAGTAAAAGTTCGTTATCCCATCTTCTCTTCATTTCACCTTGATGAGGGAACAACCCCTTTAGCTAAGATTTCTGTCTTTACTTCCAAATGGGAAAATACATTATCTTTGTGTGTGTGAGCATCTGTAATAGGTACTCAATGCATAATGCTTAAAGATATCACCAGGAGCTTTCCCTAGGTCTCAGGGAAACCTTAGGGCCTGGATGGGCAATCCTAGTTTTGCATGTTCTATATATATGTAAGTTGTTAATAGAACTATAACTTGAAAAATGTACTTGTTTGGATTACAACTCCTAGAATCCCCAGCCAATGGGTCAGAACTTCCCAATTATAGATACTTGAGGCATATGATCTGACCCTAGGACTTAAATTGTCCTATAGATCTAGAGTGGGTACAGGTATATGTCATGGGTGGGTTAAATAAGCACAACCCTGTCCTCAATTCTGCATCTTCTGTTGGACAGACCTCATCTAAACCAGATATTTCCTAGTGAACATCAATACAAGTGTGAGGAGGTGGAGACAGAAGTGAGGTCACTTAAAAAAGAAGAGCCATTAAAAAGATTGCAACTGATGAGGCAATCATACCAAAAATAACCAGAGAGAGCATGCCATTTTATCAGTCTGAGTTGGAAGCATGATGATTGATGTCTGATGTAGAGGAACCCATGCTTTGAATTCTGAACAGATCAAACCATCCATGGAAATGTTTGGAAAGAATCCCATTGCTCTCTCTGATCATTGTATCACTCCTTGAGACTCAGGAGAACTGGGGACAGTATTCAATTATGGTATGTTTGTATGTTTTTAAAAAGTTCTGTATTCAAAAGGAAGGTGTGTGCATATCAAGTCTTTGTTTGTTACATACACTGTACTTCACTCTTGTATCCCCAAAGCCTGATTTTCAGGGATCACACTACCTATGCCCTTTCAGAGCTTGAGGAAAGTTACTTTTTTGACCACAACTCTCAGACTCCTCCAGTGAGCATGGCCAATGGTATTCTGGAATTTGTATCTAAAGGGCAATTTTTCTAAGGTCTGCTTTTAATACACAGTGCAGGCTACATCTTTCATTTTTTCCTTGCTCAGAAGGAAGTGCACAGCCCACACTAAAAATGCCTATGCCCAGATCTGGGAACCTTTCTTTATTTACTTTTGGCTGAACTCTGCCCTACCGTGATTCAGATCTGTCAGGGTCTCATTCCAGCAACTGATGTGGACCAGAACATAGCTGGATGGATGGGAGTTGCAATGCACCCAAAGTTTGCAAAATGATCCATGCCCCACATGTGGCTCTTAGGCTGCAGGTATACTCACCCTGCTCCATTCCTTTCCTGCCTAGATCATATCTCTTCTCTGTAGCAGCTAGGGAAAGTTTCTTGTTTAAAAGCTTATTTTGGTAAACCAGGCTGTCTGCAGTGGCAGTCTCTATCTCCAAGGGGAAAGTATAGGTCTTCTGCCTCTTCCATACAGAAAGTGAATGATCCACTATGCAGAAAGAAGCATGGTAGAATTATTTCCGTTGGAGGAGACTGATTAGATGAAGGGAAGTGAATAATTTAGAGACAGTGCAGGCAGCCACTTTTGTGGATGGGTCCTTTAAGCTGATAGAAACTTTTGATTATTTAACTGATCTCCCCCCCTCCCACAAGACACACAAATTCTCTGTGGTACACAGTTTTGGTCATAGAATAATAGAATCATAGAGTTGGAAGAGACTACAAAGGCCATCCAGTCCAACCTCCTGCCATGCAGGAACTCCCAATCAAAGCATACTTGACAGATG
The DNA here is from genome assembly GCF_019175285.1 of Sceloporus undulatus. Taxonomy (NCBI): domain Eukaryota; kingdom Metazoa; phylum Chordata; class Lepidosauria; order Squamata; family Phrynosomatidae; genus Sceloporus; species Sceloporus undulatus. The sequence goes on along the minus strand of NC_056525.1, from coordinate 103,795,735 downwards.
GCCATCCAACCTCTGTTTCAAGACTTCCAAGGAGGGAGATTCCACCACTCTCAGAGGGAGTGTTTTCCACTGTTGAACAGCCCTTACTTTCAGAAAGTTCCTTCTAATGTCAAAGTGGAATCTCTTTTCCTGTAGTTTGCATCCATTGTTCCGGGTCCTGTTCTCTGGAGCAGCAGAAAACAATCTTGTTCCCTCCTCAATGTGACATCCCTTCAAATATTTAAACAGAGCTATCATATCACCTCTTAACCTTCTCTTCTCCAGGCTAAACATCCCCAGCTCCCTAAGTCGTTTCTCATAGGACATGGTTTCCAGACAGTTCACCATTTTAGTCGCCCTCCTTTGGACACACTCCAGTTTATCAATGTCCTTTTTAAATTGTGGTGCCCAGAACTGGACACAATATTCCAGGTGGGGCCTCAACAAACCAGAATACAGTGGCACTATTACTTCTCTTGATCTAGACACTATACTTTTATTGCATTGGCCTTTTTAACTGCTGCATCACACTGTTGACTCATTTTCAACTTGTGGTCTACTTGGACTCCTAGATCCCTTTCACACGTAGTCTTGTTCAGCCAGGTGTCCCCCATCCTATATCTGTGCATTTCATTTTTCCGCCCTAAGTGCAGTACCTTACATTTCTCTGTGTTGAATTTCATTTTGTTATTTGGGTCTTCTGAACTCAAACCAGTAATCAAATGACATGTGATTGACCTGTGTGCTCCCTTCCCCAGCTTCCAGATTTGGATCATGGCTTTGGTGGAGTGTGACTTAATCTGTCCTCCTTTACCATCCTCTGGTGAACCCTTTGCTTCAAATGACCTCTTAGTTGCAAGTTATTCTACATTTTGCCACAGAACAAAGATAGTGGTGAATCTGCAAGGCATGTCACTACAGTGGAACCAAGCAGAAAGAAAGAATGGGTATCCCTCACCAAAAACGTTGCCACCCATCTGCATCTGATTTGTACTAAAGTTTAGTATTTCTTTACTGTTTATGCAGGAATGCACTATGACAACTTCTGTGGCATTAGAGAGGTGATCACTGACATGGGCTTAGAATGCAAAATCCACTAAATCTAGAACAGTTCTCAGGACCTTATTGCATGCTGGGATACAGTCGCTAACAGGATGCAATAAGAAATTATCACACAAAAAATGCTGCTGATGTCACTGGGCGATTGTATCCAGGCTCCCATCGCACTCAGCTGGCAGATTTGCAAACACAGGAAGCACCTGTTTTTGAGAAGTGGCTGGCTGAGCATGGCTGGGAGGCTATATGCAGCCGGGATGCAGTCACCCGGCAGCATCAGCGATATTTGTCATGCAATAATTCCCGACTGTATTCCGTAAACAACTGTATTTCAGCAGGGGTATGTTGCTTTATTTTGGCATGTGATAAGGTCCTCATTCAGTCTTAAAGTAAGAACAGAAAGAATATTTTTTTAAAAATGGTTGGAAAACGTGTAAAAAATGGTTTCTTGAGTGTAGGAGAACCCAGATGAGCAAAATCCTAGATGAGTGAGAATACTGGCAGTTCAGGACACACACACACAACACACCCCTCTCTCTGTTTTCTGGTCAAAGAATAGTACTTTCTTTGCAGAAAACAAGTTTCCTGAACAGAATACTGTTTAGAATCCCACCTGTAAATTATGATGGTAGCATAATTGACTGGTTGGAACAAAGTTATACCGCTACCAGCTTGCATTGACTCAGAAATCAGAAACAGGTCAGATCTGTCAGCGCAACTGCTGGGGTCCAACAACCCTTGTCAGCAACTCAAACGAGTCCTGGGGTTAAATCAGACCCTTGGAGCAGAGCTGGCAAATTTCCAGAAGCTGAAGCATGGCTCCCAGAGTCCAATTGGGATGACAGCAACTGGATGTCTTCCAGGAACTGCAGCAGTGCAGGAACCTCCAGGGCCACACAGCAAACCCTCTGGAATTCCCTGCCCATTGAGCTCCGTTCGGCCACCTCCCTGGCCCAGTTTAAAAAGGGGCTTAAGACTTTTCTGTTCAAATCAGCATTCCCTGACACAGGCCCCAATTAGTTCTCCCCCCCTCCCTCCCTATGTCAGCAGTGGCAAGCTGGCTAGATTGTTTTAATGTAGATTGTTTTAATATAGTTGTAAATTTTAATGTAATTGTAATGATTGCTTTTCTGTTGATGTTTTATAATGTTGTACACCGCCCTGATTATATAGAAGGGCAGTATAGAAATAAAATTTTTATTTATTTTATTATTTAAACCGATGCTGTAGCTTCTTCTGATAAACCACCAGAGAAACAAAAGTCCCCAAAGTGCTCTTTATTCACAGTGCTATAATACAAAACTAGATCTCTCAAACTCCACAACATACCAATCCAAACTCCTACTTCAAACCCACACCACACCCTTGCAACCCCTGGGCTTATATAGACTCCAGACCATGTGGTCTCCCAAACCCAGTGAGTTCAGGTGTGTAGCCATGCCATGTGTCTCCTCTGCAATCCAGACACATGTTTCATCATCCATGGCTACGTGCACTTGGACACTGAAGAGTCCTTGACACAATGAGCTTCAGCTGTGCTGATCAGCCTTGCCACTCTGCTGAATGCTCATGGCCAAACACACACACACACACACATCAAGCATTTCCCTGTGTGCTGTGTTTTAACCCTTCAAATCCTGACAAGATCAATGGCTATCATTCATGTCTGGAGCCCAGCAAGAACCACAGAAATTGCTTTCTAATCTCTAAAAGAGGGAAAAAAGTACAAAGATATAAATAGTTTATATTGTGGCAAGTGTAAATTCTCCAGTGGCCTTCAGAATTTTCTGAAAAGCCAGTATGTTAAGTGGCTAGAAAATAAAAATGAATGATTGATGTGTTTGGAAGCTGTTAAAAAAAAAGATTAACCTTTTGCAAAGCAGTCTGTTCTTAAAGGGAGACAATATGGAAGGAACATACAGTACCATTGAAATTCATTTGTGGATGGAAACATTACAAAGGCTTATACAGTAATGAGATTTCAACAGTTTTGGGTGCTGGGGGCAGGGGTCTAGTGCATATATAAAATATTGCAATGTTTTCTAAACACTTATGTCCACTTACTATATCTATTCACAGATATATCTGTGTTAGTGTGGAATATTACTATGCAAAGAGATCTTGTAGCACCTTTGAGACTAACTATATGAAAGAAGTTGGAGCATAAGCTTTCATAGACTTGGGAGATTATCACATGGGAGGCATAGTGTTCTTCTCCCATCCTTAAACTCTGCTAATTGTGCAATTGGGGGCCAAAGATTATTACACCCCCATGCGCTTCTTCCATCCTTCTCCCGTGTATAAAGTGTAATGGAGCCATCCCCGCACGCTTCTCCCATTGGTAAAGTGTAATGGAGCCGTCATTTGGTATTAATGGGAACTCCCATTAGTACCAAATCATGGCTGCATTACACTTTATTGACAGGAGAAATGCGCGGGGACAGCTCCATTACACTTACACATGGGAGAAGGATCGGAGAAGCATGCTGGGTTGTGATCATCTTTGGTCCCTGATTAGCAGAGTTTAAGGATGAGAGAAGGATGCTGTTTCTCCTGTGTGATAATCTCCATAGTCTACTTCCTCAAATGTGCAGCTACAAAATTCCTTCACTTGCTATATCTATATGAGGGAAACAATTATAGATTTTCTACAAGCACTAGTAATTAAAATGCAAGTCAGACAACGAACTGAAATATTCCCTTTGATGTTTAATTTGTGTTTATTTTTTCTTTCTTTTTAATTTAATGAAGACATTAGCTTTACTGGAATGGTTTCTTAAATGACAAGCACAAAGGTGAGAACTTCACTTCTATGACGTTTCATTCAGACTCTTTTTAAATTGTTGCTGTTGTTTGCCTTCAAGTCATTTCTGACTTTTGGCAAACCTAAAGAGTACTGCTCTTGGGGTTTTCTTCTCAAGATTTGGTCAGAGGGGTTTGCTTTTGCTTTCATTTGAGTCTGAGAGAATGTGACTTGCCCATGGCCACACAGTGAGTTTCTGTAGCCAAATTGGATCTCTAGAGCCAGGGTCCAACACTCAAACCATTACACCACACTGGCTCTCTCTTTTTAAAATGCTTATACATATATGCACATATATATTTGCTGTAATTTATATGTGGCTGTATTTTACACAAGCAGCTGAAGATTGTTTCCTACTATTAGAAGCAGAATCTATAAAAGTAAGGTCTGCAATAACAGGGCTACATGACATGGTTTCCATCTGGCAGAAAGAGTTATTACAGAATCAATGCAATTATTTGAATCTGAGTTATAAAAACTCTCACACAACTGTATGTGTGATAATCTATGTAACTATATTTTTTTTCTGGTAGAAAGCCAAAATAATAACAAATGTTACTCTAGTACCAGAGCTTAGGAAATTTACTTTTTTGGAGTCTAATGGCCAGGATCTCTTGGGCAACCTGACCAGTGACCATGCTGACTTTAGAATTCCGGGCGGTTACAGTTCAAAAAAGTAAAATTTACAAACTCTGTCAAATGCCGCATGATAGATGCATGATTCATTCTGTGCAAAGAATGTGGTCTCCACAGATCAGTGTGTTTTTGTTCATCCACTCCTTTTTGCAGGGTTTGCTGATAAAATCTGTCATTTTTGGATATGCCTTCAGTTCTTTTGGAAATTGAAATTTGTGCTGTGTCATGGCCTTGATGGTAAGGAGAGGACTGGGAAAATGTTTTTGCCACAACTTTGGCATATTTGTCTGTCATATGATTTGAAGGCAGGAGTGGCAAAAATGTACCCCAAGTGAGGACTCCATGTGGCCCTACCCAAAGTGTTTTTGGACCCCTAACATCCCTGCCCAATATCCTGAAAGCCCCACACTACACGTTTCTTGTTTCCAGGGGCTTTACTGGCCTCCCTGCATTTGAATGATCATGTGGACGCCCCTCCAACATCCCATTGCCAAAGACCTGACAAAATGGCCCTACTTAAAATAAGAAGATTCAACTGAAAATTAATTTTGGTTGAAGTTTTTGCTGGATAAAAGGTAATATAACATGTGAGTCTTTCCCTGCTACACAATTATAGCACAATGATTCCATTTGAATTGCCATGTTTCCATCCTATGCAATCATAGGATTGATAGTTAAGGTAAGGGGCATTTGTAATTCTCTACCAGAGAGTTCTAGCACCTCTCCCTACTACAAATCCTGGAACTCAGAGATTTTGCCATGGAGTTAAAGTGGAATTATAGTGCTATAATTGTCTAATGTGAAAAGGTCATGGCACAGTAGCCAAAATGTGTTCCCAAATCAGGCAAATTGTGTGACAAGGCCAGAGTAATGTTCTTGCCCATACAGGAGAAGAAACTGAGGAGGATGAGGAGAAGAGGTGTGAGACCTTTAAAAAAATTATTATGTTAAATGATAAGTATGTCACAGGCATCTGACTTTGAGTTGTTGTTCACATCAATAAAAGATGTCTGTATTTCAGAGGAGCATGGCATGATGGCAGCTAGGAGAAATGTTGCCAGGACTCCAGTGGTATCTAAATACACATATTCCTTGATTCTAATAATATATTAGTTTTGACTAGGCAAAAGGAGGCCAACACATCTTTTATTTGTTCTACACTTTTGCCAGTGCGAGATGAGCTCCGCTAGTCTTTCAGGACTGGTTACTTGTCATCAGGTATGAGTTCACATGACAAGGGTCTCTTTCACTAATTGCCCACTTAGTTGACTATCTTATTGGGTTCTTCTTTATCTTTATTTATATTGTTTTTGTATTGTTGATACTTAATTGGCTAAATACCAGATGTATGATGTCTAGAGATGTAAACTTTACTTTTAACTCCATCATACCACCACTGATACTCCACATGGTTTTATACTTTTTTCTACATTTCAGGGCCTTAAATTAGCAAAATATGCATACAAAATATAGTGTCTAGCTCATAAAAGTGTATGTGTGTGCATGCACAATATTTAACATTTTCAGCTTCAACTGTTGCAGTCCAGATATGACTCGCAGCCACTTTTTGGGGGAGGTGGGCCTTATATCAACATATGGCACTTCTGCAGTTGCCCAGCTCTACATTATATGGATGTTCATCCATGTCCCAATACATGTTCAAGCTAAACAAGTCTATAGTTGGTTAAGACTGCCTGGATCAGAGAGAACCTGGGAGCCCAGATGACATACCTCTTTGAGTTCTATCATGGAAGAAAGAAGAGGTGCAAACACACTAATTAGATTGAAGGAGCTGGATCTAGTCTTTGTCTTACTTGTCTATTATTTGCTGTGTGCCTTCAAGTCATTTTTGACTTAAAGAGATCCTAAGGTGAACTTATCTTGGGGTTTTCTTGACAAGATTGCCTCAAAGGGAGTTGGTCTTTGCCTTCCTGTGAAGCTGAGAGAGTGTGACTTGCCCAACATTACCCAGTGGGTTTCCATGGCCAAGTGGATATTCGAACCCTTGTCTCCAGAATCGTAGTCCAGTGCTCAAATTATTATACCATGCCGGCTCTCTCATCCTTAGAGTAGACTGATTTAAATACATGAGGCCTAAGTTAATCAACAGCCAAACTAATAATAGTAAACGAACAACTAACAATTTGCTCTCTTTTTATGACACCAAAATTAGGGCTACCATATTTTGAAAAGCAAAGAAGATGACACATTTACTGACTGATTACACCAAACCACTGATCACTATGATGCCTTCCAGTTCAAAGGCCCCTACTGTATAAGATGTAATAATCGTTAATAGAAATATTCCCAACCTTCATTACATTTAAACAACAATTTCAAATGATTATTTAGCTACATTTAATAACACCAACAACTGATCTGCCTGCAACTGAATGTTCAATACCTAGCTAATTGTCAAATGAAGTGTGCACCTCTTTCAAGTGCACTTTGTTCATCCTCCTGATGTTAGGATGCATATATAGTCATCTGTTAGGGGACTGTACATCTCTAAAGAGGTATCTGTTATACCCTGTTAACAGGTTTTTCCTACTTGCCTGCCTCTTCCAACAGCCACCTCAAATTGAAGTCACTTGGTCACCCATACAGAGCTGATGCTGGCTGGGTTTATTTGCCGGGGGTGGGTGGGTGTCCCTCCCCCTGCTTTAACCTGGTACTTTTTCCTGCTCAGAGTGCTACTACCAGATCACCCACTTCCTCTAGACTGGACCTTGTAAGAAAACCCAGACATTTAAAAAACCCACGTAGACATAAATTTTAGCTCTGAAAAAAATGAGACCCTCTTCCGAAAAAGGAGGATGCATGGTAACCCTACCGAAAATCTACTGTCTGAGTTGGCTGCCTCACTCTATCCAATGACTCTGTGAATACAGTTCAAAGTTTTCTCTACATTTCCTTTGTCAACAAAGAGAAACCAGGGGTGGAAGGACAGAGCCAGGGCAGACATCCATGCGTTCACTCTGTCTTATAATTTTCCAAATGGCTGAACAGGGCTTGATGCTTATGTAAACCCAGCAGTCCAATTGGCTTTAAAGTCACAGGCAAATACATAGTCTTAAAAAAGTATGATGGGGTGAAGGGGGGGGGGTGTTAAGGCTGCCACTTCTGAGGCCATCAAGAGTCAAAGACATAATTTGAAATGATAAACGTATCCATTTTAAGGCACACATTACTTTGCATAAATAGTTAATATCACTATAATTAGTCATAGTTCTTGTAATTTATTGGAAAGAGTGCTCAGCCCCTCTAGTGTACTACAGTGATGAATGTTGGTTGTGCAAGTTTGGAAGCTGGAATCAAGAAAATTAGTAACAGTTGGAGAATTAGCATGTAAATCAATAATATCCTTTCTGTAGCATCTTTAAAAGCCTGGGTATACATCATATGCTGCAAACATTTTTTTCAAAAGGAAACCTTCTGAAACATTAGGATAAATCTCCAGTAAATATTTAAACTATGTATAACTAGTCGCAAATAAATTAAGCTGGCTTTATGCCTTGTCTCTAATGAGAAGGGCACCACATTCATTGAAAACGTGATTAGTATTATTCATTAAGCAATAACAAAAAATCCTCATTTGTATCTTATTATCACTATTCTGCATAAACTAACACAATTTGTCATGAACTCCCTCATTTGCTGTATCCTCAAAAAAGCAGATTATGCTTATTTTTCATTTGGACAGTGGAAAATCAAGCCAGGTGTTTGGCAGCACCAGAGTGTTCAGGTGTAACTGTGCCAGTGATGGTACATTACTAGCAGCGTGGATGAAGAATGAGGCATGGAGAATCATGGGACTGAGGTGCCTGGAGGCCCTTCCCTTCAGAGTGGTCCTGCTGATGAGACAGGTGTTGTTGTTCGGAGAAAAAAAGAAAGAAACTTTTTTTGTAAAGTCAGCCTTTCACCTTCAGCGAGGAATTAAAAGCGCTAATGACTGAAGTGTGTTTGCCATCAAAACTAGATGATTCTCAGTCATTCGTCTGCTATTAAACACTCACAAACAGATAAATATGTAGAACTAATTATATATGAGTTTATGATGAAGAAAAAGTGAAGAAAACGAGACCAGGCTATCTCAGAGATTGTATGCTCCCATGCCAGTATGGCCAGGGATCCTTTCACACTGGGCAACATCCCATGGCATCCTGGAATTTGCAGTTTAAGGAGGAATATTTAGGATTCATAGCCAGAAAGTGCTAGCGATTCACGTTCTTTTCTTGTGACCTTTCATACTACACAGTTAATAGTGCTATAATTCCATTTTAATTGCCATATTCCCACCCTGTGAAACCCTGGGACCTGCAATTTACAGAGGTCTATTTGGAATTCCCAGCCAAAGAGCTCTCATGCTTCCCCAAACTACAAACTTCAAGAGTCTATGGGATGCAGGCATGACAGTTAAAGTAGAATCATTGTGATATAACTGGATAGTGTGAAAAGGCTCTTGATTTCAGTCCTGCTGCCATGATCAGGACATGAGAGACGGATTTCACAGTGACCACTCCCAGGTTCAGGAATTCCTACTTTGTTCTTGTCTTTTTTAAAAGAATATTGATGTGGTGGTTTAAATTATTTTCAATTGTGTTTATTGCATTTGAATTCTAATACCATCAGCCATCTTGAGTGTCATTTTTTGTTGTAAGAGGGGCAAATTATAAGTTAAATTTTAAAACGTACATTAATAAATGCAAGAGATGGTCTCCCCATTTCATTATTATTGCTGTTCAAATTGGAATGGGATGCTTTCCTACTGTTTTTCAGGCAGTCCCACAATGTCTCCCTGCTGTTTAGATAGATAGAGGTAGCCAGGGGGCAGGTTGATGCCATGCGCTGCTCTGTCATCCAACACAAGGGGACAGGTGGAATGTTTATGGGAATAGTCAGAAAGGTACCATTGCTGCTCACCATCTAGCATCTCCTGCCAGAGGCAATCATCTCACCTTGTCTGCTGGGAGGCCTACCTTGGCCTATCAATGAGTAGTGATTTCCCAGAAGAAGGGTCAGATTTGAGGTCTCTTTCCTCTAGTCTATTGTTCTTGGCTTAGGAACTGTGACTTCCAAGTAAGGCAAACCCCTTGTAGTTCTGATTTTGGCCTGCAACTGTAGTGCTGAAATTTTACATGTAGAACAGTGGAAGGCCCAACCAGTCATTTTTGATGACATTCATGCAGGAATTCCAAATAGATGGCTCTGAGCTAGATAGTCCTCTCATTTGACTCAGCATAAGGCAGTTTCACATGTTTTAACTTTTCAGCCAGTTAGTTTCTAACATCTTGTATGCATTCTTGGGATGTGGAGATACTAGTTGCTGTTACTTTGACAATGGACTCTTGGTGAGCTCTGGCATTTTCTATCTATGACAGTTAGATTTAAGCTTTGATTTGATAGCTCATTATTCTTAATGAAGTTACTTAATGACATTACTTTCACAGTCATTAGAACAGTATTGTTGGCACTTTGATACAAAGACACAACATAACAACCACTGAATTAGGAATGAAACCAATGCATGCATGGTAACATGAAGCAAACAGATGTCATGGAAGCTATATTATTAAAGAATACTTTAAAAGTTTCTTGCTCCTGAATCTCTTAATGCTGCTGAAGGCTGGTAATGGTTTAGGTAGGAAATACAGCTGTTTCTGATCACCATTCAGACAGCTGATACTCTAGATTAGCAGAAGATAACATTTTCCACCAGAAAACTGCTATAATGAAGGCATTAAGTGGTTGCAATTCCTCTGAGCTGTCTGCTGATGAGGGAGTCAGTTATGATTCTGTATTTCAAAGTATGAGCAATGTTGTCTGCCATAGAGTAAAGAAACAATGGAGGCAGAAAAAAGTATGTCTTTTGTTCTGAATACCACTAAAAGGAGCAAATTTCTACTGCAATCCTGTCACATGTGAGAGCTAAATGTCAGATGTACCATTTAGGATACCTAAAGCAGGGTTCGCCATACTATCAGTGACATCTTGGTAAGTTCCATATTGGGAAATGGTGAAAGCTTAAAGGAACTATCTATGGTGGTAAACCTTATCCCCCAAATAGGTCCAGGTTCTGGAAGAGCATGCTTAAAATTCAGAGTAAAATCTGGTGTGGATTCACTGCCCTTCTGATATGGGAGTCACCATTCATTGGTCACTCTGTTGACCATTAGGCAGAATCAGGTGGCTACCTCAGAAGACTGATTTTGGGTGGTTAGTTATTTAATTGCTATTTTAATTTAATGACCAGGGGATTGTCTGCATGTGCCAAGTAAATTATTATTATTAACCTTTATTTATAAAGCACTGTAAATTTACACAGCGCTGTACATGCAATCTTTTTAATTGGATGGTTCCCTGCCCTCAGGCTTACAATCTAGAAAGACACGACACAAAAGGAAAAGGGAGTGGTGGTGGGGAAGGGGCCTTTCTAGTAGGATAATACATATAAAATACATAGCAATACAGGAAATGATTGAATAAAACAGACAACAAAAGAGCATCAAATAGCAAGTGACAATTATGCAATGCCTGGGAACGCTTCTCTGAACAAGATGGTCTTCAGCTCTGTTTTGAAGCTGGTTAAAGAAGTGATGGCTCTTGTTCACGGAGGAAGAAGGTTCCAGGAGTGAGAGGCAGCGAGTGAAAAGGGGCGAATCCGAGATGGGCAGAGGAAATCCTGGGCTGGGGCAACAGACCTTGACTACCAGAACGGAGGGCCCTAGTTGGAAGGTGAGGAGAAATAAGGTCTGATAAGTAAGGAGGGGCCAGCCCATGGAGGGCTTTAAACATCGAGAGCAGGGTGAGTAATCTGGGTGGCACAGAACCCAAAATCTTGTTCTGACGTTAATAGTTCAGATGATGTCCATTCAGTTCGGCATCAAACTCATCATATATCCCATTTAAAAATGGTTTAAGAAATGTCACCTTTTGCTTTGGATCTTCTCTGACCATCTGGAGCCCTCCATTGCAATGTTTGGTGGCTGTTTACAACATGTCCCACTGTGCTGGCCACTGCTGCCACAGGTCACTCACTTTGCGGTCAGAACGAGGCACCCAGTCATATGAATGACACCGGGTGCCTCATTTTAACCTCAGAGTGAGTGACCTATGGCAGCGGCAGTGCCAATCAGCACAGCAGGACATGTGTGCAAGCCATTTGCCCTTACAACAAAAGATCCAAGGTAACAGAGGGATGTCAAGGCAGCTTCAGGTCCAAAATACTCCGATCTGCTCCCAATACCCCAGCCTATGTTAGGAAAAGAGGTGTTTGTGGGGCTGTCTATTTTAAGTGTCAAAATATCTTGAGGAGCTGTGGGTGATATTCATCTTGGCTTGGGAGCCAAGTACCATTTATTCTGCTTCAGGCAACAAAATGTCTAGCTCTGACACTGGAACTTGAGAGACTCCTGTAAAAGACTGAACATCAAGTACAAAAGTATTCATAGGCTGGAATCTTATTAGCTAATGTTGGTGTGCCGGCAATCTGTCTGGGGGCACAGTTCAGCTGTCCTTGTTCACCTAGGAAAAAAAAACTTGCTCTTGTTCTTGTCTATGGGTGGGGATAGGGTATGTGTGAATTTATGACTGCTACTTCTTCTCCAGAGAGGATTCACATCCTTATCGCATGACAAAAGAAAGCTAAAACTCAGTGAGTGAGAAGTGGCTTTCTCCTTGCCTCTCCACATGCTGTCAAAGCACTTCCATTCTCTTCCCTAGGGAGATGGTAGTAATGGCATGTCTTTTGTTGCACTTGCAAAATCTGTTTCAAAAAAGGCATGCCATTATGACCATGTCCTTCTGGAGGGAGAATGGAAGTGTTTCAACAGCATAGAGCAAGGTAAGGAGAAAACCACTTCTCTCTCTCTCTGCAGCTTGGCTGTATTTTTTTTATGCAAGAAGGCTCTCAATTACACTACACAATTATAGACCTATGATTCTATTTTAATTGCCATGATTCCACCCCACAGAATCCTGGGATTTGCAGTTTAGGGAGGGGCATTTAGAATTTGCAGCCAGAGAACTGCTCTGGTGCCAAACTACAAACCCCAGGATTCCATATGATGTTGTCATGGCAGCTAGAGTATACTATGTCCTATAACTGTACAGAATGAAAGGGTCCCAAGTCATTTGTAACAAAATGATGAAAAATGGGACAGAATGTTGAGAACTAAGTTAGATAGCTGACTGAAGTTATTTACTGATTCTATTCCCAGCCTGACTTTCTTCCAATGAGCTCAGGCTCTCTTCTGCACTTTCTCCCCATGGCGGCCCTGTGAACTGGATCAGGAGAGAGAGAAATTGTGGGATGGGAGAAAAAGAGGACCCAGGGTCATCCAATGAGCATATTGGCTCAGTGGGAACATGACTTGAATCTCTCAAACCCCAGTCCTCAACCATCACACCAGTCTAGCTCTTTTCTTGAGCTGCTTGCTGGTTAGCCAGTAGTAAATTGTTATGGCAGTATTAAAAAAACATATTCAGTTCAATGCGTCAGAAGGGCAGTGATGTGCAGATGGGTACACTGGAGGTGGGTCATTGCTCCTTATGATCGGTAACAGCAGGTAAGAGCCAATTAGCTTGGTTTTCTTTAAAAACAAATCCTTGCGGTTTTCATGAGAGTCTGTTTCTCACTTTCCCTCCCCCCTGAAAGATGCCAGACCCTTAATGGGGGAGAAGGAAAACTTATGTTACCTCTGCATTCATTAGAATTGGAAATGGAGAGTCACTTTTCTAGCCTGGAGCCAGAAGGTGGGCTATCTAGGAGGCAGGGTTGATAGCTTTTGAATACCACATGAAATCTATAGATACAAGGCTGGTGTCATATGACAAGAGCCTTAAGCAGATGGATGACAGTGTGTGTGCACTATAGGCTGCTGTTAATTTACTAGCTAGAGATAATGTGCCTTTAAAATTAAAAAAATGAGTCACTGCAAAACAGACTGAGGCTATAGCTTGCAGATTGTAGAACTTAGATGGGGGTGTGTGATAGAGGTGATGTATGTCGTTATGAAAACTTAAGAGTTTAAAAAATAATAATAAATTGGCACCATAATTTCCCCATATTTTGAGCTTCGCTGGATTTAGTGGAAATGTGAACTTTGCTTAAATAGTGGTTCATAAAATGTCTTTTTAAAAACAAATGCTTGCCAATTACCAAGTAATTAAAATGTCTTTTAAAATTGTTTATCACTAATGAGGCTGGTTATCAGCATTACTGAACAATGTGATTTCCCTTTGGTCATGCTTTTGCTAAAGAAATTCAGTCTTTGCAGATTTCAGTATGACCTGCTCTGGTCATACTGGACATAACAAATGGGCATAATGCATGGAACACATGTATGTACTGGATGCTGCACATCCTGATGGTTTAATCATAATTCTAAGATCAAGAGATGTATAAAAATATTTTAAAATGTTTACTTTGAAAAAAGTTAGGCTTATAAATGAATACTTTGAAGGAGAAGGCAGAGAAACTGCTTGCTTTTCTCCATCCTCCTTTCCTTTTGTGTTACATTTTTTTTAGAACATCAGATTATATGGAAAAACTACCTTCTATTGACTGTGCATAATGCACTGTAGGAGTCTCTACAGGATAAAAATAGAATAAAAATGGGCATTCAGAAATAAACATTTAGAAACTTGCATTTTAAGAGGAAATAATGCTTAATTATTATTTGGTTCATTTTTAGAGCAGATATAGGCCTATACCATGCTGGCCTGCAGCATGCAGATGGGAAGAATACTTTAAAAATATTTGAAATATGATCCCAAATTGTGTTTCTTAAATATTGAGAAACCTTGACGGGAAGAATCCTGGACTGATGAGAAACTTCATAGTTTGGGACTTATCCTATCTGAAATCCACAAGTGGTTGTTTTGCATAGAAAAATGATCTGCCCAGAAAATATCCAGAAATATTATTTTCTGCATAGAAAATGCTCATTTCCACACAAAACAACAATGTATGAATTTTGTGTGAATAAGTATCAAACTATGATTCAAATGGCACAGTTTTCAACGACTTTCCTGTAGCAAGAAAATTATTGCTAAAAATTACTCATTGTTTCCACGGAGAAGAAAATACTAATGTGACAGATATTTCATCCCCTGTTCTCCCTCACTGATGGCACTAGAAAACTGGATCCAGAGGGTTTTCAGCAAGAGATCTAATCTGCAGATGCACTGGGGAGTTGCATTGAGGGAAGTAAGGTTCTTCCCTCTTAATACTGATGGAAACAGTTCCATAAGTGGAATCATTCCTCCAGATTCTGATTTGAAATTGGCGTTTCTTCACACCAGGTCATATGAGAGTTTCTTCCATTTTGTTAAACAAGTGCTCAGACTAGAAAAGGATGCAAACTTTATATGTATTATTTTGGATTGTTTCTCAGAATCCCAATGGCATTCTTATCCTGATTAAATTTTTTAACAGGTTGTGAAAATTCTTCTCCTTTATGCCTCCCCACAAGAAAATCCATGCAAACGTATGCATTTCTCTATGTATTTTTTTAACGAGAATATGGATTTTATACAATTTTCCTGTTGATTTAAGTACACTTGTGTGCTTTTTCTCCCCCAATGATATACATTTTTTAAAAGTTGTACATATTTTTTTGAGAAGCATGCTTGGTTTTGCATGCATCATGTACCAAAATGCATCATAGCCCTCAGATATGAATGAATTTCTGTGACAAGAGGTATCTTGGCCTGTAACCAATTCTGAGAGGTTTGAAGGGCAGGTGCACCAGGGGAAGAGGCCATTTTTCTTGCGGCTCTGCACCCTGACAGGCCACACCATGCCACAGTGCTAACACTAGAAGTGATGGGACATCATTTCTGATTTGGGTTTTGACTGGTTTTCAACCATGGGAGATGTCAGTAGGTTAGGGATGTGGGTAGCAAATTGTTATGTTTTGGGCACGCACCCCTTTTTGCATTTTTAAACAAATGGGCCAAAGAATGGACCAAAGAAATTACTGGGGAGGGGGTATGGGGACTTGTGGAGGTATCCTCAAAGGGCAGAAGGTGGTGTAAATAAGAAGCTTGGGATAAACTTTCTGTACCCATGTTGTAGGGCATTTTAACCCCAAGAAATTTCTTTTTCATTCCCAGGAGCTGACTAAGAAGGATGTAAAGAAAACTTGGAACTTGCTTCATCTTAAGTTGAAAGACGGTTTCACCAGTCAAAAACATTGGCAACCTCTCTTGAAAAAATTGTCAGTTTTAAAGGATATTTCAGCCCTGCCCAAGAATGAAAAGACCAGCACCTTTTTGGCAGAAGTAGCAACATTTAAAAAAAAATGATGTAATAGTGTATGAAGATACTAGGGGGGGGTTTGGGGGGAGAGGAAATTGTATAAGATGTATTTGGCAGAAAATGCAATTTTCACAAATACATTTTGTGCACAGTCTCCCCCCCCTAAAAAAAAGGCCTGAAATGTAAAATAAAAAATGAATAATTTGCAAAAAGGGTACTCTCATCTATTGAGGAGAAATGTTTGGTTTGTTTGTTTGTTTGTTCTCCAAATAAAGATTTACATCTCCAGTGGATAGTACTTGCTGGTTGTCCTTCTACCATTGCCCTTTTGTGATCACCATCTCTACTTGTTTGATGAATGAAAATATACCTATGCCACAGCTGTTTCTGGTATTAAGCCAACCTTTCTTTACAAGTGTTCATGTCTTTGGCTGTTCCATCACTTCTTGCAAATGTCCCCTCAATAGGATATCCTTGTCACAAGAAAAGAGGTTGTAGTTCAAATCAGTGTAACTTTCTAAAGATGCTTACTTCCTCACCAAAGACAAGAGTTCCTTATATGCATATGAGTATGAGTTGGGTCTCCTTTATCTGAAATCCTTGGGATCAGAGGTATTTGGGATTTTGGATTGTTTTGGATTTTGGAACACCTGCATTTCTGTATACACACACAATGATATATCTTGGAGATGGGATCCAACTCTAAACACAAAATTCATTTACATTTCATACATGCCTTATACACATACTGTAAAGGTAATTTTATACAGTATTTTTAAAAATAATTTTGTGCATGAAACAAAGTTTCATGTCACTGGGAAATAGTTACTGCTGTTACGTCAACAACCAATGCCTAGAACTGATGGACAGATGAAGCCCAAAGGCATTCTGATGATAGCTCTGAGAGGTGACTCCAAGTAGTCAATAAAATGACCTGATGAAGGAAAAGGAACTAGAAAAATTAATTTAGAATAATTCAGCACTACAGCCTGAAAACAGGCTACTTCTCTGAGTGTGATCGCCATAAAAATAAAAATAAAATAAAATCATAATGCAACCTAAGGACAATTTTAAGGCAAAAATGTTGCACAGTGGTTACCAATAGAAATGCAATATAACACTGTATTCAATACTTTGGTTTTTAGAAACATGTTGATATAAGATGGACTTTGTACTGCAAGTCAGAATGAGCTGCTGAATATTGACTGTATTGAAGTTCTGTCCCAAAATGGCACTATATGTGCAGTGTATGTCTGAGTTCTTCTGTTGTTCAGGATACGTTGATTAATTTATCCCAGCCTATTAAGTTATTTACTTAAACTTTTGTGTCACAACATAAAATAATTTTGCACCTTCACAGCATTGAACATTTTGTTACATGAAGTGGAAATAATGACAATTAAATCTACTTCAATTCCAGGCTTCCACATTTCTAGAAAAGTCAAAGGTCTCTGTGTTGAAAACTTTAAAAAACACTATGGCACACATGCAGACATACACATGCAAGCACGCACATCCACACCCACACACTAATCAGAAGAAAGAATTATGAAAGTTAAAGTGTACATGGTTCTGACTTATGGAGATTCCATGTATTTCATAGGGTTTTCTTAGGCAAGGAATACTCAAAGGTGATTTTGTCATTTCCTTCTTCTAAAGTATAGCCAATAGCACATGGTTATTCATTGATGGTCTCCCATCCAAGTACTGACCAGGGATGTTTAGATTTCAAGATCACATGGAACCTGGTGCCTTTTTTCTACTTGTACCCAAAGATTGAAATCCTATATTAGGAGACAGATTTTACATGGGCAACTATGATACATCTCCTGTACAACCCTGCCCCACAGTGAAAGGTCTGGAAACCATGCCCTATAAGGAGTGGCTTAGAGAGCTGGCTATGTTTAGCTTGGAGAAGAGAAGGTTAAGAGGTGGCCTGATAGCCACGTTTAAATATTCAAAAGGGTGTCACATCTATTTATTAAAACAGTAATCTTTACAGTAATTCAACACATGTTTTCCATTTCCTTTTAACAACAACACCACCACCATTTTTTTGTCATATGTAAAATGGAGCAAATTTTCTGCTGTGCCACAAAGTAGGACATGGCGCAAACTACAAGAAAAGAGATTCCATGTGCACATTAGGAAGAACTACTAATGGTAAGAGCTGTTTAACAGGGTCATATGTCACCTGAAAGTGTGGTGGAGTCTCCTATTTGGAGGTTTTTAAACAGAGGTTGGATGCCCATCTCTCAGATGTGTTTTGATTGTATATTTCTACATGGCAGACAGTTGTACTCTGTGATTCCATGATTTTATTATTCTAAGTATTGTGCAAATCCTATTCATCTCATCTAGAGTAGACCCAATGAATCAATGGGAACTTAATAAGTACTTGTGCAAATGTGGTGTAGTGGTATTCTGTTGGACTATGGCCCTGGGGACCAGAGTCTGATTCCTTGCTCAACCATGAAACCCACTTGGTGAACTTGGGCAAGGCATATGCTCTCGGCCTCAGGGGAAGAAAATGGCAGAGCTCCTCTGAACAAATCTTGCCAAGAAAACTCCATAACAAATTCACCTTTGGAAATGACTTGAAGGCACACAACAAAACCAACAAATTTATGCAAGCTCCATTAGTTGAGTGAGCCTTTTCTGGGTGAAACTGACAAAAGGATTCAGGGTATGATTACTATCCTTTGTTATTTATATCATAAAATGCATGTCAATTTATAGAATAAAGTATTCAAAAATAAAAGTTCTTACCCTTATAAGCTTGCAGTTTTAATTCTGACAATGAAAAGAAAGCATGAAAAAAACCAAGGTGAACAAGCAATGAATGTGAGCAAGGCAATCAGGAGGTTTGCCATCTGGACTTCAGTTGAGCTGATGTGTTTTAGTCTCACTTGGGCACATGGGATTAATTTGGTTTAAAGTTTTACCTTACCTTGGCTTTGAGTTGGGCCTGCCTTGTTAACTTTACTCTTCCTGATAAGAATGAAACTAAATTAGCATAAATTGAATTTAGCTTGGTCATAGAGCAGGTTGTGAGATAATTATATTCATATAGAATTAGAAGTTTAAAAGATACTCATTCTTTTTCCTATAGGGTTAAAAAGATGAAGTCAAGAATTTTTTGTATGTTTCTTTTAATGGAGTTTTAAACTAGATTGAATACAGCTAGTTAAGGTCAAGATTACACAGACAACCTTGATTTTGATTTCCAATTGTGGCTTTTAAACAATGTAATTTAGAGCTTAAAAAAATTATAGCATTTGACTTTCAATGTAGAATTTCCTGGCTTTGGAGCACTTTGCAATCATGTGTAGTTTAGATTTGGCATTGAAAATACTGTGCATTAACAATGGAGCCATTGTTGCATTTTGATATCCTACTTTTTAGTGCAGTATTAAATATGACTTTAATTCTGAGTGTGTAACTTCAAATGCAGGGTAAAATGTAATGTCTGCATTAGGTCAGTCATTTAAACAAAATGACAGCTGATTCTTTCAGTAGCTGTCAAATACTGAGGCCAACACAAGAAATAAAAGCTAAATACAGATCAGTGGACCTAGTAAATATCTCATTGATGTAGTGTTACAAATTCACTTCACAACTGCAGAAACGATTGCCTCTTTTACTTCTAACAATTGATATCATGCTAATCTCTTTTCACTTCTTCTTAGTTTGTGGCTGAATTGAGAGCTCATTACAGTGAAAGACTGGACCATAGAGATAATCATGAGTTGGACACATGTATGAAATGTGTTACATTGCATACTTTTTAGAATTGTACATTTAATTCCCTGCCACTTACTTTTAATGGCATAGATTGCTCATTCTTCAAAATATTTTTTTCTTTGCATTTATAGTTGAGCTATATAGTGAGATAACTAATACCGATAGAAAACTAGTGAACTGGTGGCTTTTCTCATCTTCTGCCCTTTAACAAGGTGAGCTTGATTTTTCCTTTGTAACTGATTCACTTTCTCTCTTGCGTCTTTGAGTCTTTGGCTACAATTGAATGAAACCTTTATGGTACAAGAGACATTGTCCCATTTGTGCATTCCTGGGAGCAATGGCTTTAAGTTGTTAGATCATTTGCAGATTTTCTTCTTAGAGGGAAATGAATCTATTATGGAATAGAAACTATATTTTTTTGAGATTCATCAGAATGAAATGAGACTGTATTGATGGTATTAACTTTGTATTGATGGTATTAAATTTGATAAATTTGATGCAGTTGCTACAAGCATTTGCTCTTGTCTTTTTGAAAGTTAACTGATGGTCCTTTATATATATGGGAACAGTCATTGCATATAGAACAGGTGTTGTACTTTGGTTAAAAAAATTGGATGAATGTGATTAACCACCTGTATTCTTAGTGCTTCTCCATCTTGGCTATTAATTATGATTGCTTGGGTGGACTCCAAAAGGAGCTCATGCCAGGTTTATGTGAAGGTTGGATTCATCAAAGAAGATTGGGTGACCTACTGTTTGGAGCTCAGAGATCTGAGTAGCCGATTTGCTGATATTCTCTTTTGGGATATCAGATCTTGGAGAGAGTTGGACTCTAGACACTTGTGGAGGAAATGCATTTCAATCTGGCTTCAGTTCTGTGTTGAGTAATGAGATGGCTCTGGCTGCCTCAACAGATGACCTGTATCAAATCAGACATACTTGAATGCAACTCTGCTCATGTTCCTTGATATTTCAGTGAGTTTTTACACCATTGAGTAGCTCTGAATGTTGTACTGAAAATCTGGATCTGGCAAAACAAAACAAAAATATTCATATACAAGGGATGAAAATAATGAAACCTGAAAATGGGAGGAAGAATCACAAATTAGGTTTTCTTATAGTGAATCTTGGAGGTGAATGTTTTGCTTTCCTCTGGTGAGAAATACTTTGAGGAATTCGAAGAGACTACTCTCTTCATATTTCTTCTGTTTCTTTTGTCCGTATAAAACCCCCATGGTCCAACCAACCTGGTAAGTAAGACCAACCATTTAAAGTAAAAAATTCTGAGTTCAGAATGTATTTATTTTTACATTATTTATTTATTTATTTATTTAACAGGACCTTCCACTTGAGTTTTTCCCAAGCATCTTTCACTTTAGCTATATAATATAGACTGAAGAAGTAATTCTGAAGACAGAAATCCATACAGATTTACTATGTATACACACCCCTAGACCTATACCTATCCTCTATTCACCTGTGAGCTAAATAATCAATGGACTGACTACACTGAAGGCAACCTAGTGTGTCCCCTAGAAGTTTCCAGCTCAATTATAAAATTATTCAGTGATTATGTGATGTTTACTGATATATTATGACTATTTAAAAGTAAAGGATTTTTACATGGTTTCAAAATTACACAGCACAGAAGTACTTTTGTATGTCCTGAACAAGGCCTTGAGCTTTAAATGAAAAGGCTTGGCAAGTTACCACGTTATTCCAAAGTGTATATTCATCAGCTCCAGCATAGTGCATTTCAGCATGTCAGTCTTAGGTTATCAGAAGAAAAAGTCACTGGAAAAGAATGCCCCATCTGGCTGGGAAAACAATCCCTCTAGTGCTGCATGTCCTTTGATATGCAAGCCAAAAACTACACACAGGAGTTTGCTTGATTTGACACAAGTGGTTGTGATAAATTCTTAATTACGTGGCTGGATAAAAGGCCTCCACAGTGGAGCTGAAGCCAAAATGAGCCAATTTAGATTTGGGGTCTTAATCTAGAGGTTTGATAGGGTCGAAAAGTCCCTTGACAATACTGCTTATCTTGCATGCTTCCCTTCCCTTCTCTGAAACAGAATTCTACTGTTGGGTTACAGTGGACAGTGTTTTCACAAGATATCAAGATACCCATTTCTGGCCAATTTTCTCTCACCTACCCCCACCATTAATTCCACTTTTTTCTCTCTTTAATAACATGGTCTCCAGCAAGATCTTGGTCTGTATGATTAAGCATGAGATCTTTAAGCAATCAAGTCACAACCAGTGAGCAATTATCAGTTGTTCCATTTGTGTAAAGAAAGGACTATCTTGTTAGCCAGGGTTGGCTAAAGAGAAAGCAGCTAAAGGTTATATATATGTAAAGGTGATCTCTGTATCATCAAAAGACCATGTCAAAATGATCATGTTGTTGTTCCCCACCTTTTTCCCAGATTAGGACTCAAGGAGGCTTACAACAGTTAAAAAAAAGAGAGACATTCACACACACAAAAGTTAAAAAGCACAAACTATCAAAAAATTAAACCCACCAGTGTGGTGTAGTGGTTTGGTCATTGGACTATGGCCCTGGAAACCAGGGGTTCAATCCCTGGTGACCATGGAAACCCAATGAATTGCCTCAGGCAAGTCACACTCTCTCAGCCTCAGAAGGCAAAGGCAAACCTCCTCTGAAAAATCTTGCCAAGAAAATTCCAAGATAGGTTTGTTTTAGGATTGCAAACGTCTTGAAGGCACACAACAACTGAAACATAAATCAACAAATAAAAGTCCAGCACATTTAAAAAGCCTGTTTCCACAAACATATTAATTGTAAAGGCCAACTGGAATAAAAAGGTCTTCACTTGCCTGCAGAAAGACAGCAGGGATGGTGACAGTCTAACCTTTGTGGGAAGGAAGTCCCAGAGTATGGGATAGTAAGGATGCTTGAGAATTTGAAACAAGCCAATCTGGTTGACACCTCCCAAATAAACACACCAGTCAGAAAATTGATATTCTTTCATTGCACATTTTAATTCTGCAGTGCAGTTTTGAAAAATATATCTTGATGTGTATAAACATAACATTTATATAACGAAGTATATGAACTTCTGTGTGGATCCCCAACACACACACACACACACACACACACACACACACACACACACCAAAGTGCTGCATGTAGAAACAGGACAAAGTAATCTCAGTGCAAAAGCACATGAAACTGACATAGTGGTAAAACAGACTGCACCTAAAAAGAATAGTCCAAAACTCACAAATGTGGAGGAAAAGATCACTAGTGTGGACAAGACTATGAAGGAGGAGGAGGAGGAAAGAGAGGTCACACACTTTTCCTGTAACATTTTTTTTGGGGGAGTTATTGTCAAATGAAGTTTGAGGGCTGTAGTCACCTTAGTCCACCTTAAAATCCATGTTGCTGCACTGAAGGACAGAGTTCTGTGGCACTTATCATTGGAGCACTAAAGGATGACATGTCCAGCTGCCTCTCACCAGTGAGCAGTGGTGCAATGAGTGGGGGGAGTGATCCATGTGGAAGCCTGTTGCAACTCCACACTGCAGTACTACTTGCTAGTAGGAAGGGGCTGGACACATCATCCTTCAGTGCCCTGCTTGTCAGTGCTGTTGAACAGCTGCCTGCTACTGCCTGGATTTTATGGTGGGTTTGGGGGTTGGATCAGGAGATCATAGCCATGACACCATGGCTACTTGTTTGATGCAGGATTTTGATATAACATTTGGTATAAGCATTAATGGATTCCATCCCTTAATGCATCTAATGACATGCTGGAGGCCATGTTATTAAAGAGAGAAAAAAGTGGATTTCAAGTATTTCTACAACTTTCTGATGTTTTCAATATTTTATAAACACTAAGAAATGTCTCATTTCAGTAACGGGGTCTTTAATTTTATTTAGAAATAATATGCAGTGAAACCCTAAAGGAATCAGATCCCATCTTATCTTGGAAGCTAAGCCTTGATTAATATTTGGATGGGAGACTGCCAATGACTACCAGGTGCTGTAGGCTGTATTTAAAAAGAAGGAACTGCCAAAACCACCCCTGAGTATTCCTTGCCTAAGAAAACCTCATGAAATTCATGGGGTCCCATGGGGATCTGAAGGCTCTTATACATGGGGAGAATGTACGCTGCAGAAATAATGCAGTTTGACACCACTTTAACTGTCATAGCTCCATCATACAGAATGCTGTCATTAGTAGTTTGTGAGGCACCAGCACCCTTTGGCAGAGAAGGCTAAAAGCTTTGTAAAACTATAAATCCCACAATTCCATAGGATGAAGCTACAATGGTTAAAGTGGTGCCAAGCTGCATTATATCTACAGTGTAGATGCACTCACACACACACACACACACATGGATTAGGGGAGGATCAGTCACTAAGACTACTAACTTTAAAATTCATTAATACAATTTATCCCACTGGAACTACTATTGAGTGTTCTGAATCTTGTGACCAAAACATTATAATTCCCCAACACAGAGTGACTATATAATCCCCCTCCCCGCCACAAAATCTAAGAGAAATAGGCTTTGAGATTGAAAAAAAAGGCAGGAAAATACAACTTTGGTAAGCTGTTCAACATGGTCTCTCATTTAATTAATTAATCATTTAATTAATAAATTAATGTTGGAATTATGTCAGTGCTGACATTCCAACTTGTCAATCAACTAGATGTTAAAAATATTTTTTGTTGGAAAATTGCTAACTTAATTGGTTTTAATTAAGTTAGTTCCGATCCCTGACAGGAAGTGAGCCAGGTTCTTTCCCCAGTCCCCCACATGCTGAAAAGACTGCCAAAGGATCATGTACACATAACGGCGTCTTCATTTGCTACCTTTAGGTATAATATTGCTAGAGTGCATTTGTCTGGCACTGCTTGATCAGTTTTGATTTGAAAACAGAGAACTGTTGCAGAGTAATGGGTTCGACTTCAGAGCTCCTTGCTCCTCCTAGGTTGGATGTTTCTGGTCTTTACTGTAAAGGTACAAGCTCATCTAATAGAAGTGACCAGCTATGGAAAGGCAGATACATTTAATCAGAAGAGTTAAATGTGATTCTTCTCCTAAACTGAGTACATGAATTAGAAAAAGCCTGATGAGAAAGGAAACCTAAAATGATGAATAGTCAAATTTTAAAGGCCTATTAAACTGGAGAAAAATCAAATGGCTGCCAAATAGACAATCAGGTCTTTTTTTTATTTATAAACATTAATGAGAAATTGTAAAAGTAAAGGAGGAGAAGAGAAAGACCCAAACACCATTGAGATACCTTTGGTATTTTAATATGTTGGTTTAACTGTTCTATGGTCACCTGTCTTGAGTCACTATTCTTTGCAGGATTGGAAGACTGTATCTAAATGTCAGCACCACTGCAATGAAATCGCACATAATCATCAAGGATGTAGCTTAGAGTAATGCTCATGCCTTCCAAGACCCACAAGCAAACAGCCACCCAGAATCGCAGTGGAGGGCTCTTGATCTTCCAGGAAGATTCAGAGGAAAATATGAGTTATTTTTACTGTATACACTCAGTTAAAAGTTGACTTCATGTATCAGTTGAAGATAAGTTTTGGGGCCAAAATATGGATTTTGATTATGACCCAGGGATAAGTCAATGATAAAACTGAGGGGCATGTAACAAAGGATCTAAAGGACAAAGCAAAGAAAAACCATGCCAAAGAAATGACAAAATTGGAGCAGGTTTACATAAAGTTTGTGCTCACACCAAAGGTTGGATTCATGAGAGAGTATGGAGTGGAGTGGGGTAGTGCTTCCAGGATAGATTATGCTTTTGCCTTTTACTTGGGGATGTTTCCTATTTAAATGAGAGTTAAAGTACAGTACTTACATAGACCCATGGATAGGTCAACCCAGATTTTTTGGGTCAATTTTTTGATTAAAATTTCTAGACTTATACATGGGTATGTATAGTAACCCTTTATATGGGGGGTATATCCTGGGTTCAGCGCTGAACTAGTCAGATGTCATCCAGACAGTTCATAGCAGAACCATGGTTTGTGCCATGTGCCATCCACAGTCTCTGCCAAGAGGATACGGAGGGAAAGATCTTTTATTTGCTCTGTGCAGACAGTGACTTTGTGGAATGATCCCTCCAGTTTCTTTGACCAGAAATCAGAGCCTGGCAAGATTACCGTTTTTTTGGAAGACAACTCCCAGAATTTCCTGGCCAGTATGGCCACTGACTATGTTGGCTGGGAAAATTCTGAGAAGGGTCAACCAAACAAGTAACTTTTACAAACTTTACCATGAATGTGGTCTGGAAAATCAGCACGTGAAGGAAACTAGTAACACCTTTGAGATTGAGCAAAAGAAGTTGTAGCATAAACTTAAATAGGCTTGCTTTACTTCCTCAGATTCATAGGTATCAGTTCACTGCAATATCACACCACACTGTTTGA